>NW_017305715.1:688871-696869 GCF_001594115.1 Trachymyrmex septentrionalis | reverse complement strand
GGAGAATATATTAAAATTTTCAACATTTTTGAAAAAATTTTACATAGGCGACTAATAATTTCCTATTAATGACCAGTTCCATCGACGAGATACAAGATTAAGACTATCAATCCTGGGCAAATTTTCAGCGGTATAAAAAGGGCTCCAAGGGCTCCCGCAGGTAATTGAAGAACTCTGACATTATCGATAATTGATATAAATTTGTTATTATTAACAATATAAATATAAATATTTGGTTTATACATTATTAAATTCATGATTTTTTTATTACATAAATGTTCCATAAATAAATATGCATATTTGTAAAGCTATAATTTTTATATATTGCAGAAAAATTACAATTTTTTCTCTGTAGTTATCATTTCTGTTGATAATCAAACTTTAATGATAGTACTGAAATCACAATTTTAAAGAAAAATCAATATTATTGAGTTCTAAATGCATAAATACGTTCACTAAATTAATAAATCATAAAATTAGTACAATATTTTCAGTTTTTAACTTTTAATTATTTCAATATTTACAAGGACGCCAACGGATATCTTTAATAGTATCTCGTCGATGCCGGTACGTTTCTGAAGCTACATTGGACGAGCATGTATTTGAAACCCGGCCCTTCTAACAACACTGTGCTCCCCGCTTTAAAACATCTATTGTAAATTCGGACTTATGCATTTAAGACTGTGTTCCAAAATTGACTGTTAGTACTGAAATCTATAGTGCAGTAACTGTAGCATTTTCAGTATTGGCAGTATATTTGGAACATAGCCTAAAATCTGCAGCACACGATAATGCTTGTTTTCCTGCTGGGTTGCTAGCTGGATTAGAATCTTGCTACCGTATTGGCTGCGATGTTGGCACTGACAGCACCATAGCCAATAAAGTGACAAGATTTTAATCCAGCTAGCAATCTAGCAAGAAAACAAGCATCGTGTGCTGCAGGCTTAACAATCCAGCAGGAAAAGAAGCATCGTGTGCCGCAGGTTGGAATAGATGAAAAATGTTGGACCAATCACAAATAAGAAAGAAGGTGGCCAGACTCTGATTAGAGGATTTCTACTGTAACGAAGAGCCAAACTAGCCGAAACCGAGGACTGAGAGAAACGACTGGAACGAGAAAAGTGGTGAAAAGTAGGATTGTGTCAAAGTTGTCTTTAGCTATTGTGAGCTGTTTGCCTGATACGAGTTGTTGTTCGTGCATAGTGGTTAAAAATTTTGGGAAGGCGAAAACACGCATTACGTCAGAATTACAAAATGTTTCGCAGTTCGACGAATTTTGATAAATTATTAGGTAAGCTTCTTTGAAATTTGTTCAAAATGTCGGAGCTTTCTTAGCCACTCATTAATCTACTCGTAGATAAGGCAACAAGTCATTTGCAGTTAGAACCAGACTGGCCTACAATTATGCAGATTTGTGATCTTATACGTCAGAGCGATGTTCAGTAAGCATAATTTTTGTAAAAAGTTTATTTCAAGTTAATTATCAAGATTTTTACTTAGCATATATTTGTCAATTGTATTTCTTTAAAGCACATTATTTAAAAAAAAAGTCGTGTTAAATATATTATTGCTATCTGTTTCTAAATATTTTATACATTTAGACCAAAAGCTGCACTCACTGCTATAAAGAAGAAGATGGTAAACAGTAATCCGCATGTAGCACTATATGCCTTACTGGTAAGAAATTGGTCTATTTTCTGTTCCTGCATTAGAAGTCTCCTTTCTCACTTTTGACAAATATTAAACATACTTATTTTACTTTTGAGTTCAAAAAGTGTACACTAATTCAGCTATAAAAAATAAATCTAATATATCATAATTAAAAAACAAATTATATTTATTATTTGCTGTTTTATTGATGTTTATTAATGTATTTAGGTATTGGAATCTTGCGTAAAAAATTGTGGGACATTGATTCATGATGAGATAGCTACCAAACAATACATGGAACAACTAAAAGAACTAGTTAAAACTTCTCCACATGAAAATGTTAGACTAAAAACTTTAGAGCTAATACAAGCTTGGGCTCACGCATTTCGTCATAGCCCCAAATATAGGACAGTTCAAGTGATAAATTATTATTATGCGTTATAATTATCAGTATATAATTCTATTTATTTATTTCATCTTTTTGTTATTTTTCTCAGGATACGTTAAATATAATGAAAGCTGAAGGTTATCAATTTCCTGCTTTGAAAGAAAGCGACGCTATGTTTAGAGCAGATACTGCACCTGCATGGGCAGATGGTGAAGTTTGCCATCGGTGTCGTGTAACTTTCAGTATGGTTCAACGGAAGCATCACTGCAGAGCATGTGGCCAAGTCTTTTGTGGCCAGTGTTCGAGTAAAGTCTCCACTTTGCCAAAATTTGGAATTGAGAAAGAAGTACGAGTTTGTGAAGCTTGTTATGAACAAGTTAACAAGTCAGTGAAATTTCTTTTTTTATTTATCATAACTTGTATATTGTTTGGATAGTTTTTAAACATCAGTTTTATATATATATATATAGACCATCTACAACGCAAACCAAAGATACCGACCTTCCAGCAGAATATCTCAAAAGTACTTTGGCTCAACAGCAACAAGTAAGTACTTTTATTTTACTGAATTATAAATATTGCAATAACAAATATAACAATAACATTATATATAAATGTCATTACACTTAATAACTATATAACATTATGTGTAAATATAAAACACTAATTATCTTTACTTAAATATAATCTACAATCAAATTGATCATCAGTTTTTTAAATTAAATTTAGAAATTTATAAAAGCTTATAAAAGTTTAATTATTAATAAGAACATCTCTTTGAAGAAGATTATCATGTTATATACAGATTATTCCACTTAATTCGAATATCTGAAATATCTTTGTTGTTCTAAATCAAATCCTATAAGAAAAATCTAATAAAAAATTTAATTGCCCTTGAAATCTCATTCATGCCGTATATATAGGATATTTCAAAATAATCGCCAAATATTGTATGAGCAGGTAGAGCGGACTAAACTAAGTCGAAAAGTCCTCTACTATTTTGCGATTTTCGCAATAGTTAACAAGATATCAATAAGATATTATTAAAAATTGCCGAAAATTGGTCTTCAATCATTTTTTTACTCAAATACTATCAACTTTACAGAAAAACTGTAAGAGACAAAAATTGTTTATTTTCTACTCATAAAATTCTAAGAATTTTTTCAGAATTTTTTCATACCGTATTTTGTCATGTTTGTAAAAATAAGAAAATGTAGTACTAAAAAGTTGATAAAAAATTCTGAAAAAATTCTTAGAATTTTATGAGTAGAAAATAAACAATTTTTGTCTCTTACAGTTTTTCTGTAAAGTTGATAGTATTTGAGTAAAAAATTATTGAAGACCAATTTTCGACAATTTTTAGTAATTAATATCTTATTAACTATTGCGAAAATTGCAAAATGGTAGATGACTTTTTGACTCTGTTTAGTCCATTGTGCCTATCCATGAAATATTTGGCGATTATTTTGGGACACCCTGTATAATGAAAAAGTATTGTCATTACGTTATATATATTTCTCAAAATCATAAAATCATATGATTTCAAAAGAAATAAATATTTTTTTATCATTTACAATAGTAAAATGTATTTAAGATACTGTAGTTGAATGGAACACATGTGCGTGCGTTAAAACTTACACATACGTGTTTTGTATAATACGATCAATTTTAAGATTTCATTTATAATCAAATTCGTAATTAAACATGCTTCTCCGTTGTCTTGCATACGGGTACTTTTGTCCATTATTTTAAATAATTATGTATACGAAGGTTATATTATGCTATTATAAAAAATTAAATTTAAAGGAAGGAAGCTATTCTCGAAAATTTGAATTTAAATTCTGGTTTTTTGAACGTTGCATATTATGGCTGCGTTACACTTAACACTCGCAACGCTCACGAGCTTCTTTTGTTCTCGTTTAACATTTGATAAACGATAAGGATGAAATGATTCCACGAGCGTTGTGAGCATTAAATGGAACGCAGCTTATATAGTAATTCATTTTACACACACACGCATGTATAATATATATATTTATGTTTTTATTTATATTTTTATAGATTCCAGTTCGAAAAACAGAAGAAGAACTACGAGAAGAGGAAGAATTAAATTTAGCAATAGCCTTAAGTCAGAGTGAAGCTGAACAAAAAGAAAAAGAAAAGAAACGTGCTACAAGCGGTTTAAAATCCAATTCAACTTCAATATCTAGAACAACATATTCTCCACCACCATCACCTGTAAGTGTTTTGTTACGAATCTATTACATATAATTATTATAAACAATAAGAATATTATTGGACTATACATGCGAAAACAATCAATAGGGAATAAAGGCTGTAACGATCAAAGCTGATCTTTAATGCTTAAATAATTTCATGTGAATTTGTACTATACAGGATGTCCCATAACTCTTAATTAATATTTCTGAGAGTGAAAGAGGATGAAATTTTAAACTAAAAGTTTCCTTCCCAATTTTGACTTACGGTCTATATTCTTGAAAAGGACCGTATACGTATCTTATTATTTATCGAGTTATTAAGTGAAGTTGATCAATCAGATTGCGCCAAATTTCAATCTTTTAATCTCAATCTTCAATGCATAGAGTCTCGTACCAACTTAACTCGTTATGCAGTTGTTATGTATTCATAACGATTGTATAATAAATTACAGAATACAGAGACAGCTGAAATATGCAGGAGTGCAACATATCATGGAGCTCCTTGCACTTACTGTACCATACATTGCCCAATTAAATTATTATAATTTATATCAATTGATAAATATATAAATAAATATATAAATAAGTAGATATAAATAAATAAAAATAAATTACAATTAGAAACTTATCCAATTTCTGATTTGTTTCTTATTCTTTTTTATTATTTATTTGTTTAATTAATTATTTAAATTTATTTGTTCAATTTATTTAATTTCCCTAGCTAATCTAGCAGCAATGAGGAAAAACTAACTCTGTGTGGGCGTGCATGCGTGTATGTGTGTGGGCGTGCATGCGTGTGTGTGGGTGGCATGTTTGTCATGGGTATTAAAAGAAAATTATTGGCAGAAAACATTATCAAAATAAATTGTTTGCAAATAATTTATTTAAACAACTTCAAAAATTTAATGTACGTGACATGTATGATTTTTAAATTATTTAAGTATAAATCGATGGAGATATCAATTTTTATTTAAAATCAGTTTTTTTAAGAAATTATGTGAACAAATTGTTTGTAAATAATTTATTTAGTAATATTCTTGAAGCTTCCATGGGTGCTTTCTATATAAAAGTTATGCGTTTCGCGGGTTTCCTCCGTGTCCAGATCCATTCTTGAAATGCCAACGTTTTGTGAACCTTGCAGTCCATTTCATCAGGGCAAAGAGCCTGATACTGTATCAGGCTGCTCTTCGCCCTGATGAAGTGGACTGCAAGGTTCACAAAACGTTGGCATTTCAAGAATGGATCTGGACACGGAGGAAACCCACGAAACGCATAACTTTTAATTTATTTGGTAATTTCATAATATTGACATATATCAAAGAGATAAAAAATGACTATTGATGATAAAATTAATTACATAAGTTAAATTATTACACGTATCTATTAATTCCAGATTTAAAATGATTGCGCCATCGAATTGCAAGAGAAAAAATATGTAAGAATCTTACGATACATGCCAATATTAAGAAATTATCAAAATAAATGGTTTACAAACAGTTTCTTAAAGAAAATTTATGATTTTAAGTAAAAATGATAGCTCCATCGGTTTCTACAAAATAAAATACGTAAGAATCATGCATGTCAAGACAATTTTTTTCAAATTGTTTACAAACAATTTATTTTAATGTTTTTTATCAATAATCGTTAAATATCCTGTAGTTAGTTTTTCTCCATCGCTGGACTAGATTAGCTATGGAAATTAAATAACTGAATTGAACAAAGAATTAAAAATTAAATTAAATAAACAAATAAGTAAATAATAAATAAAAATAAAAAACAATCAGAAATTGGGTAAGTTTCCAACTGTAATTTATTAATATGAAAAATATAATAAAATTTTAATCGGGAAAATATGTAGAGTAAGCGCTGTGGTATGTTATGTTTCAGTGTATTCCGACTGAGCGCAATCTGATTGATCAACTGTGATCGTTAATAACTCGGTAAATAATGATCTGGGTCAAAATTAGGAAAGGAACGTTTAGTTCAAAATTTCATTCTTTCACTCCCAGAAATATTAATTAAGATTAATTATGGGACACCTTGTATCTGTATACACATACATACTTATGTACATATACACTATATTTGTAGTCATTTAAAATGTGCATCGAAATTTTTTCGGAATTTTAAAACGCAGCAGAATAGATATTACTGTAGTAATATCACAATTAAATTTGATCATAGGCTTAGTAAATTTTCACTAAAAAGATCTTGGTATACTAGAAATCTGTAAATAAATTTATTGCGGAAAATTATTAAAATGTTATCTCAGCAATAAAATTGTTATATTTATCAACAGCCTATCTTATTATGTAATAAATTGCTATTATTACTATTTAACATTTTCTGTGAAATTCTTATTTTATCTTGGATATAAAATTTTAGTCTAATGTTTCTATTAGGATCCTAGCCCATCACAGGTACAAGATGACGACGAGATTGAACCTGAACTTGCTAAATATCTAAATCGTAAGTATTGGGAACAAAGGCAAACTGCAAACGAAGATCATGGATCGATTGAACATGGGTCAAGAGTGGATGTGACTAGTCCATCTGCACCTAATATAAGCAGTCCCATGCCTCAAAAACTAGTACTAATAAAACAGGAAAATGGTGAAATCGATACTCAAATGGAAGAATTCGTAAGAGGTTTAAGATCTCAAGTTGAAATTTTCGTAAATAGGATGAAAAGCAACTCCTCGAGAGGCAGATCTATTGCTAATGATAGTTCAGTTCAAACTTTATTTATGAATATAACAGCTATGCATTCCAGGTATGTCTAAATCAAACCATAATTTTATTTCTAATATATTCAATTTTTTATTTTGATCACAGAAAACAATGATCTTTTTTTGTAGATTATTAAGATATATTCAAGAACAAGATGATAGCAGAGTCTATTATGAAGGTTTGCAAGATAAATTAACTCAGATGAAAGATGCTAGAGCTGCTTTAGACGCTCTCCGAGAAGAACATAAAGAGAAATTACGTAGAAGGGCAGAAGAAGCCGAGAGACAGCGACAGATGCTAATGGCGCAAAAACTGGCAATCATGCGAAAGAAGAAGCAAGAATATTTACAATATCAACGTCAACTAGCTTTACGAAAGATTCAAGAACAAGAAAGGGAAATGCAAATGCGTCAAGAGCAACAGAAACAACAATATATAATGGGTAATTTTCAATTTTTTGTTATTTATAATTACGCATTTTTGAATCTATTTTATCGTCATTAAGGGGGGAGCCTCATGTAAATGGCCTGTTTTTCAGGAATTTTTTTTGAAAAATGTAATGCGTAGATTAATTTGCAATTTAAGGCACAATTTATTTACGTTATAATATTGAAAGAAAATATTTTTTTAAGACTAATCGTTAAGAATAAAACGGTGCCCTTTTATTAAAATTTGCAAATTTACAAAAATGGCGAAGTTTTGAAAAAAAAAAAGGATTTTCTTTTATAAACAATTGTTAATAACAATGTTTTAAATAAAAAAAATAAAAATCGGAGCTCGTCATGCTGAGGTCAAATATCTATAGAATTTCTATACCAAATTTCATAAAGATCGAATGATTAGTTTTTGAGCTACGTTGCACGGCGTGCGAAATTTTGCGTTTCGAGAAAAACGCGTTTAAAGTTTGAGTAATAGAAAAATCGTGAAAAAATTCGTAATTCGTTCTAACTTACCGCAGTTTTTTGCTAATCTGCGATTCCAGGGCCATAGAGTAGACCCTCCTCTTCTTCA
>NW_017305715.1:680097-688797 GCF_001594115.1 Trachymyrmex septentrionalis | reverse complement strand
AAAAAAAAAAATGGCTAAAAAATTTCATTTTACATGAGGCTCCCCCCTTAAAGTTATTTATTTTATCTCTATTTTTTATAGGAAGTTATCAAGGTATTCCAGATTTTATGGGACCTTCTCAAGGATCGCCTGTTCGTCACGTACGCTATCCGAATCCAGGAACTAATTACAATCCGATGTCACCTACAAATCAAGGAGTTTATATGTATGGACAACCAGCTATGAGCCAATATCCTATGCAGGGTTATAACATGCCACCGATGAGTACTCTGCCAGTGCATATGATGCCATCACTTTCTAATCCGGAACAACAACCACCGGATCCATCCATCCAAGGACAGGAGAATATAAGTCATGTATCTATATCAGGTCCAGGAATAGTAAGTCTGTAAACTTTTAAATGTGTTTGCCTTTTCTATTGATAAAAAAAAAGTCTGGCCTATTTTCACAATATATGATTACCCAAAGATTAAAGGTTACCAAGAGATTCATCAATGAATTAAATTCATCTATGAATTTCTTAGTAACCTTTAACCTTTAGATAATATATTGTAAAAACCACGGGCTTTAGAATACTTTTTTTTGCAGATACTGCCTCAAATGACACCATCTATTCAACAGTTTCAGCCACCGAACAATCATCAAATAGAATCTCCGCAAGGCCCGACGATACATATGTCATCGGGACAAATTTCAGCAGGCAGACATATATCACCTCAACAAGGCGCCTCGTCTCAAATGCCACAGCAGGTTGCTCCTCTGACTCAAATCAGGCTGCCTCCAATACCTCAAGGACACATGGGCCCTTCATCAGGTCCGATAGCTTCGGGGAGTCATGTACCTACTGGTGTCATAGTTGGTCTGTCATCGCAAATAGGATCACAATCATCTACCTTATCTGGTACCCAAGGAGCTTCAATACCAACGCATGTTTCCAATACTGCTATATCATCCCAATCTTCAGGTGTTATTCAAGTGCCGTCTGCCGGAGCTAACAACGGACCTGTTCCTGCAGCGAGTCAAACCTTACCTGGTTCTCAAACGCCTAATGTACCAACAATGCAAGGAATGGCTCAAATTCCTGCTGTGAAATAAATTTCATTTCAACCTGCTCCTCCAATCGCAACTACAACTAACGAAACTCCTCAAGATGCAGAAGAAACAAAACCTAGAACAGCAGAGCTAATTTCTTTCGATTAAATTAAATTGAATATTATGTACAATATACTTAAAGGCAGAAAAAATTTCTTTTTAAATTAGAACATTATAAAGAACATTATTATTAAATATTAAGATAACATTTGCTTATTTTAACAAATAAAAAATTTTACCTCTGGTAATAAAGTTATAATTTTATATTTGTTGATTACTGACATAATAGCAAAATGTTTTTAGAAATATCAGAATAAAATACGAATATATATTTAAAGAAATATTATATCATTAGAAAGTTAGAAAATATGAATTCGCTGCAGATTAGTTTTATATAATACATATTGTGCATTTTATGATATCAAAAACTGTTTCATACTACATTATTCTTTGAAAAAAAAAAAATTTGTTTATAACAAACATGTAACTATGCATGTACAGGATATACTCCTACATAAATGCAAAATAAAAATACAATTTCTAATATAAATTATTATAGTTTACTTAGTCTATATTTCTGTATTCAATTTTTAAGTATTGAACTTTTTATGTTTTACAGTCAAAAGGTTAATTTTTTGGGAATTTATTTAAAATATAAATGATTAAACAATAATAAACGATTTATTAGGATCATATAATGTGAATACACAATAAGAAGCAATTCAACCTACACCGGTTGAAGCTGGATCTTGAGTGTCTTAAATAATTTCATATGAATTTATATATTACACATTTGTAGTATCTTGAATTGCGCTCGCACGGAATGTTAAGAGACTTGGATTCGACTCCCAACCGAGGTAATATTTTTTGCAATAAATTTATTTACAGATTTTCAATACATTAAGATCTTAAAATGATGCAACTGAGCAGGATATTATAAAATTGCTAATCAATTTAATTTGTGATATTATTATATGGTGGTTCAGTTGCATTTCTAAGTCCGGAAAATCAATTTGGTGTGCAATTCGAGACTACAAACGTGGTATATAAATTCACGTGAAATTATTTAAAGCACTTCAGATAGACTTCGACCGGTATAGGCTTTGCTTCTTACTTATAAATGATTAATATCATCTAAAGAACCTTATATAACTTTCTTTACTCTTCAATTTATATAGAAAAACTGTAATCTTCTTAAAATAGGGATACATATACATATATGAAATAATTACGAGAATTGTTGCACGATTTCTTTACCATTAAAGTGATAGTTATATGGAATAGTGATGTGTAGCGCGAATGAATTTTAGTTAAATTAAGATGTAAGAGATGTCTATATAAATAAGGACAATCTCAGTGATTTCTAACACAAAGAAAAGTGCGACAATATTAGCTTCCACCTCATTATTTTTTTCTGTGTTAGTCATAAGAGCTTTCATTGAAAAGAGCGTTCATTGATATTATTATCACATATTTGATAAAAGTATCATAAAAATTACAATTTTACTCGTTATGAGATAAAATTCATAAACACTAAATTTTTGTTATTAATTTAGTCAAGAAGCTTTTTTTACTAAGTCAGAAGTATAGCATATACACATTTTCATTCATCCTCTTAAGATTTTTTTAAAGATACGTTTAGTTTGAATTATTAGTTTGCCTAGTTTCAATCACACAGTTTCCACTTGACCTTTTCTACGTGGTTTTGATTCTTGCCTTTGCGGAGATGTGAAAGACGTTTCTTCAGAATGTTTCCTAATTACACACAAGGATTCATTATTCGAGCAAGCACCTTGACTGTCCCTTCTTTCTGGACATGTGTGCGTTACATTTAGTCCATTAGACGTAAGAGAAGCTTTCCGAGTACACATATCCTCTAGAGGAATCTCTTCGCTCCGTGGTCTTGGCATCTTAGGTGAACCATCTCTAGATCGCAAACTATTTTCATGAATCTTCTCATTTGAACTTAAATCATCGCGTTTGGGACTCGGCGATAGCATCGGCTTAATATTATCTCTACGCATTTGTGCCGCAAATCCAGGAACTTTATTTACCGTAAACATCGGCCTTGCTTGATCTCTCTGCAGTCTCTGACCACGTCCGATTATACCTGAAAGAATTAAATCGATCATTTACGAAGATTCTGCTGATTAATTCTAGTTTTAAACTTACGTTCATGTCGCAAACTACGCAAAGCATAATTGGGTGGCGTTGAACAATGAGATATACTCGTTGGAATATCCAACAATCTTGCAATCTGATTCATCTTCTTTTGTCTTGCTTTTATTCGTCCTTTTGTCAACCTAAATTATTGTTTGATCGATTTAATTAATTGAAATGATAATACGACTTTGACGTTTGCTACAAGACTAACCTTTGTTTAGCTGCCATACATCGGATATGATCATCAAAAATAAATTTAGCCGACAGCAACGGTATACGATTGCCCGTGCTGTTGCTTAATGGTTTGTAAATTGTCAGGTACAAACATCTTGAATCGTCCTTGTCGCCGGCCACATCAATGTCTTGTAAAAAACCAACTAACTTTGCAACACCCCATCCAAGTTTACTGATATCAGGTTCCACAAGAATTAATTGTACAACATCAATAACTAAGAAACGGCGAATTTTCTGACCATCTTTCCACACGACAGTGCATGCAATCAAATCACTGTTATCTGTAAACAAAATTATAAATAACAAATTTTATGTTGTTTATCTAATTTTACTTATAACCATGATCAATGAATAAAAAATATTGTATATCAAATATTGCAACAAGTTAACTCTGTCACTTTTTTAATAATTAACGATGTGGTTAAGATAGATAACTCTTACTTAGATCAAGAACGTTGTTAACTTGTACGCAATTAGCTGGATTAGTTAGTGGTAATTGTGTTTCTATTTCCATATTGAGTATCAGAGATAATTCTCTTATCAAAAAGAAAACTCTTATCGCACGACGTGCCCTTTCCACCTGCACAATTATTCATGATTTTATTCTCTTATATAATATATGTGATTTTTCTGCAGCTTTCATCTAAAAATATATTTCTTTGTGTTTGTTCCTACCTCACCACATGGTAACCTTTTACTAAATTCAATTCCAGTCATAGGTGTGCCTGTAGGTGGCAACAAAATATTGCTATCCATCATTAACCATTCGACATTTAACGGTCGTTTTTGTATTTCGCTGTATTCATCCTCAAACATGTCCAAAAAAATGTCTTCACTCTAAACAAAATTAATATAGAATATTTTTAACAGAATGCATTTGTAAGTCAAGGGGCAAACAAAACTTCCGCTTAGTACAATTTCAATCATTTACACACCTTGTAGAAATTTTTGAGCAGAGATGTGCTTTGTTCTTTCGCTGCTTCAATGACTGCTAGATGCGATTCTCGTAATAGACATTGTCCTTCAGATACTGTCAGTTGTGTTAATAGCTTGATAGTTAATTCTAACGTAACAAGCCTTACTTTAGAATCTAAAAAAGAATTAATTTTCTTATAAAACTTGAAAATTTTGTGGTATATGCAAATATTAAATTCACATAAATTATAATGAAATTATCGCTACAACTCACTTGTTTGACAACTCAAAGTTATAATATGAATCAATCTATCCATGAGTAAATCATTATAGGAATTTTTCGTCGACGTATTATTATGAAATGGAGATAAGATTATATCCAGAATTTTATGACTTATACCCTAAACAACACAATTGACTTATTATTATAAAAAAAAAAAAACATTTATGAATAAAACAGGTCCGTATCAGAATTTATAATTACCTGGTTATTAGCTAATGCATATAATAAGCAAAGCGCGAATAATGCAGCATAATCATTTTCTGTACATAATAAGGAATTGGTTATTGTTTCTAGAAATGGTTTTTTTGTTAAAGATTCAAATACGTTATTTTGACTTTGATGAGGTAAAGGGCTCTCCAATGCTAAGCGTTGTTCTTTTTCTTCATCCGTTACATTCAATTCATGCTTAATTTCCTCTAAATCCTCTTCACTTGAAATGCTTGTATTTAATGATGTATTTGTAAGAACAGGAGTATTTATAGGGGTTGAAGCATCATCAAAAGACGTGCTTGGGTGATGAAATTCTTGCAATTCGTCAATTGCATTTTTAACTACTTCTTTTATATTTCTTATACTGCTTTCCCGGGCTTGCAATTCTTTAGATGTTGAGCGTATTTCATTTAAAATTTCCCAAGATTTTTTCAATGTTTCTTTCGGAAGTGAGAAGGTAACAGATTTATTCGATATATCTCCAAATTTTTCGAGAACACTATTTGTTCCAATTTGAATCGTCTCTAAATCGGACATGAGCATTACAATCGCTAACGTATGTACAAGAGGTTCATGTGATACTATCAAAAAGACTTGAGAAAGTAGAAAAAGCGCTACCACAACACTGACGTGTTTTCTTTCATCCTAAAAATTTAAATTAATTATTGCTATAAAGAAATATTATCTCCTTATAACACAAAAATAAGCTCATTAACTTTTAATAATATTTTTAAATACTCGCGTGAAGAGGTTAAAACATTAAATATCTCGAAATAAGAAAAATAAATTCATACTGCTTAAAAAAATAAGTTCATACATTAATTACTTACTTTTATAATAAAAGAGATAAAAATTTGATTTTTACCTGAGTTTGGCACGTATTTTTGTATTTCATTAGAGAATAGACATACAATGGGACTAACAGTTTATGTAATAAATGTTCTGATAGAACTTTATTCAAGTCTGGTATATTCAAACATAAAATATCATTTAGATAATGAAGATGATCTAAATGTTCGGCAACCAAATCTGACAATCTATTTTGACTTTGATGACTAAAAAGAAGCATGTATTATTGTTATTATTACTATTATTGTGGGGTTTAATTTAAATAAGATTTGTCAGAATAACTATTAGATTAATTTATAGAAAGATAGAGATTTTGAAACTGGTATACCGAAGAAACAAGTCGGTAGTTAAAAGTGGAAGAAATAAACTGACACCAAAATCTAATTAAATTGGTCCTAAATATTTTGTTTAAGTTGTTCATTATAATACAATATAAGAATAAAAAAATAAGAAAAAGGAATCAAATTATTAAATGTTATATTCATATCTTATAAATTGTACTTAGGGCTGAAATGTGTAGATGCCATTATTCTGCTACTGTGCATCTTTAGAAATATAATATCTTGTTTAATTTCATCGAAAATTGAAATTTAATTTTATTAATAATCTACTTTAAAACCTTCTATGTGTGTGTGTGTGTGTGTGTGTGTGTGTGTGTGATGTCAAGATGTTGGACAAAGAATTAGCAAATCATATTAAAATAATACAATCACATGATTAATGTAATTGGTCAATTTTTCTCCGTTTGAGAATTGGGAATGATTTCGTAGACTCAAGGCTTAATATAATTAAATCTTAAAAGCGAGATTATGTATTGTTGGAGAGTGTATGTATATACAAGAACGTTGAATGAAACAAAGACGTTCAGACATAGAGCTTGGTGTCAGAGTTTAATTACAATCAATATCAATTAAACTTCTTTCGCTTTTAACTACCGACTTATTTTTTCGATGTACCGGCTTCAAGATCTCTACTTTTCTATGTTATTATTATTCCTTAATATACATGATCGTGTCATCTCTTTTCTTTGAAATACTAAGAACATCTAATCCTAATTATAATGATGTTTATTCTCCTTTCCGTAAAAAAAAAGTTTAGCATCTAGAAAATAGATTTAATGCATTGCCAGCCTCCATTCGTGCACATCCTTCGACAAGAGCACCTCTGAAGTTCATTTTGAAGTTTCAATTTTTTTGTTGTGAAATTCTATTATTTCTTTATTTTCAACTTTCTAATTCTCTTATATTGCAGGAATTTCATTATGAAAAAAAATTAATTTAAATAATTTTGTGCTAAAATGCTGCTGTAATATTTGTGTCAAATGTTAAATAATAAGTAA
This sequence comes from Trachymyrmex septentrionalis, assembly GCF_001594115.1. Taxonomy (NCBI): domain Eukaryota; kingdom Metazoa; phylum Arthropoda; class Insecta; order Hymenoptera; family Formicidae; genus Trachymyrmex; species Trachymyrmex septentrionalis. Next base: position 681,712 of record NW_017305715.1, on the reverse strand, counting down.
AATGTTTCTTCTAATTACTAGTTGTAAGTTTTAGTAACACAATCTTGTAATATCAATAATAAAACGAATTGTTGGAAATGTAAATGCAATGTATATCCAAGGTATATTACAATTAATAACCTATTTATGTATATTAAAAAATTATCATTTTCAAATTACTGAATAGCACTTTTTGTATAGTTAATACTTGAACTTTTGCTTATTTTGTAATTTAGAATTTTAAAGTATAAAATATTTTTCCTTAAATCACTTGTATTTCAAAATTTTAAATTTTAATATGAAAGTGCGTTTCTCTCTTTTTGCCAATTGTAATTAATTATAACATTTATATATATATAATTTCTTTAATACACACTTTACACACTAACTTTATGAATACTTTCTAAAGATGTTAAAGTATATATAAAAATCATTCAATATAATAAAGTTTTATATACTTGTAAGAGTGATGAGAGAAAAGTAATTCTAAATTCATTGTGTATAGAAGAGAATCAGAAAATCATGTATATTAAAGGTTGTTATTATTACTAGAATAATAGAAATTGTAACAGAAAAATGTTTCAATATCGATACTTACTCGGCATCATTTCGGACACAGGTGTCTAATTCTATAATATGGTCACCAATAAACCATACGAGATTACTGAAATATGGCGCAGCAGTGCGATCTCTTATGAAAGCTAACATAGATGCATCCTCAACACGATACACATTTAGAGTCAAAGTTCTTACAGCTATGCGCACCATACCTTCTGAATGATTAAAAAATTTGATTGCTTCTGTGTACAGTGGGAAATCATTGGTATGCTAATGACAAAAAAAGACTTGCTATAATAATTTTGTCAGTGACAAAATCAGTGGACAATTCCAACATAGACATGTCTGCATATATCTTATTATATATTACTGTACTATTTATACAATCAATGAACACAAGTTACGAATAACTAAAAAATGAGCACAGAATATCATTATGCGTGTACCTCGTTTACCTCATTATAGAAGAAATGTATTGTATGTGCGTTCAACTTCAAACTCAATGTTTTCAGGAAACTAATATAATATGCCATTACTTCTTCATCGCTAAAGTCAAATTTGTGTACTATTATACTATTTACATGATTGTTACTTAATAGATAATCTGAAAACAATAAATTTTAACAAATTGTTTAGGAATCACTTAGAGGAAAGGCCCCCCCCCCCCATTATGAGATACCGAGCTCATTTTGAATAAATGCTAGAAGTCTATAGGCAGAATTTAAAAAAAATAATAAGTCATTTTGAAGGGAATTTAATAAACTTTAAGATAATGTTATATAAAATTTAATTCAAATTCCATTTTTTTTTAAATTAAAGAAATGTAAAAGTGAGCAAATCGCAAAGCTAAAAAATTGTGCTCCTAATATGACATGCCCCGAGAAATCTCGATAATAAAACGCAAAGTATATCAGTATTGCAATTAAAAAACTTTATTTAATGTTCCTAAAATACAAATAAACACAGCCAGCGTGCGCGCGAAAAATGACTATACGATAGATTATACTCAGAATTCATTTTCAGGTAGTTGAAATCAAGCATCACAGATGTAGGCATTCAACGTTCTTTCCGGTTGTCT
>NW_017305715.1:679020-679997 GCF_001594115.1 Trachymyrmex septentrionalis | reverse complement strand
TAATTTTTTTTTTGTTGTGAAGCTAAAAGTATCCGCGTCAAGAATGAAAAACGATTTCGTTCATGTGGCTCCCTCTACTGGCCTTACAGTATGCCATTCGGTCACTCCAATTATTCAAAAACGTACCAATAGATGGCCCACCCTTTAACTTCTGTAATTAAACAATTTAACAGATCCCATATTTTTCTATTAATATGACCTTACTCTATCAAGAATTTATTACCAAATATTTATTTATTAAATAATAAAGGTTTAAATGCTCATCTCAATGAAATTGGAAGACATACAAATTCTAAAGCCTTATTTTACATTGACTACAGACATAATCTAATAATGAATTTTCTATTAAATAGTTTTCAATCCAAGAGCAATAAATTCATGGTGAAACCAATAGATAGCGTTTATTACTTTAGCAGAAACGCCGCTATCTTATATTAGGCGCCTATCTCATAATAGGGGACTTTCCTCTATATAAACATAAAAGAAAGTTTTATAAAACTCACATAAGGATGTCTCATTGCGTATGTTCTCAAATAAAATATTCAATGTTTGAAGCAATTGAACGCATACATAGCTCCCACATTTTTGCTTCATAATACGTAGAAAAAATGAAAGCATGTTCTTCTCCAGAAAAAAACTGTAAACATATATCATATTAATCATACTTGTATACTTTATGTACTATATATTAGCATTATTATTTGGTTCTAGAATAGTATCATTCATTATAATAAGAAAAAAAGTAGCATTGTTCTTATCTCTACTTACTCAAACACACTACTATCATTTTGATCACCCCATATGAGAATCTCAGCTATTGAACGTAGAGTTTCGACCAGCAAACCTCTATTGTTCTCAGACACAGTCTGATTCTTTGACAAGACATTGTATAAGTACCTGACAACATAAACAAATATATACTTGCAAGAATCTGTTTTTACATTTGATGCAAGTGTTAGGTATAAATACATACTTAA
>NW_017305715.1:671056-678920 GCF_001594115.1 Trachymyrmex septentrionalis | reverse complement strand
ATATACTTGCAAGAATCTGTTTTTACATTTGATGCAAGTGTTAGGTATGTTGATCAATCGTTTGTATAAATACATACTTAAGATGCTCTGGGGAATGTGGGTTTTTGGGCTTCCAAAGTCCGCCACCAAACCAGCTCCGACTGCGAAACATTTTCAGTTACCTCGCATAGGCATGCCTACATTCGCGCTCCACCCAAGCTGTATGTACCTGCAGCAACTCTCTCTTTCTCTTTTTCACGCCACAATTGTAGAGGTGTACTCTTTTGTCGAGATCTTGCCGATCATATGAAATAGCAACGTGCGTAACATAACTGTCGCGCGAGAGAACTTTATTATATTTTACATCGCCATTTGAGTTTAAGTTATGGTGGAAGGGATAACATGATGCGTTGCAGTTGGATAGTGTCTCTTTTTAAATCGCTGCCCTCTCCGTTTATGGACTGTTTGCAGGGGTGCGTTCCAAAACTTGACTCTGTCTGTTTTCTGTTCCTGCACTAGACTGCATTAGCACTCTTTTTCTCGCTTTCAATAATACCCGTATTCATAGTCTTTCTTGGAGGAATGAAGATTCCTTGTTCCTTATTTCACGTTTCATAAACCTTTCTTGACCAAACAAGGAACCTTATTCCTTCCTAACTTCCTTTTCTCAAGGAAGATTACGAGTTTCCTTGAGGAGAAGGTGCAGCCTTCATAACCAATCAAACCACCACATTTAGTTCGTCACAATGGTCTTTTTATTTTCGATAGCTTTTAATTTAGATCTGTTGCATCGATCATTATTTTCGATAGTTTTTTTTCGGAAATAAACTGCGTCAAAAATATTTTCTCCTTCTTCGTACAATAAGCATTATGACGAATCCGATTGGAAGCACTGATGGATATTAAAGCCGTTGTACACTGACTTAATTTGAGTATAAAAATAAAATGCAAATATTTCGAATTATGAAATACATATTTTACCTAACAGTACAATAAAATATATTGAGTATTTCACAATTTAATCGATTTCCATGTTTATTTATAAACATATATTTACGTTATTTTGTGTATGTATGACAGTTTTAATGTGCATCAGTGCGCAGTGAGTGCGTCAAATCAAATTCGTTATTAATTTTATTTTTGTCCAAATTATTGTTGCAAAATTATTGTTGCAAAATGCTTAATCACGACTTTATTTAATTAACAATGCCTTTATAATCTTTATTATTCATAATTCATGATATTAAGTTTGCATATACTATATATTATAACATGCTGCCTTCAATAGGCTACTAAAATCCCTAAAATATTTCTTTCTTCGAGAAGGCAGACTTGAGATCCATTTATGAAACAAGGAGGCCTTGGAGAATCGAGGAATCTTTCATGGAGGCTTCCTCCATCTTTAAAATAAGGAACGATTATGAATACGGGTTAATACTCGTATTCATAGTCCTTCCTTGAGGAATGAGGATTCCTTGTTTCACGTTTCATAAACTTTCCTTGACTAAATAAGAAGCCTTATTAGCTTCCTTTTCTCAAGGAAGGTTATGAGTTTCCTTGAGGAGGAGGTGCAGCCTTCATAACCAATCAAACCACCAAATTTAGTTCGTCACACCGGTCTTTTTATTTTTCATAGCTTTTAATTTAGATCTGTCGCATTGATAATTATTTTCGATAGCTTTTTTTCGGAAATGAACTGTGCCAAAAGCATTTTCTCTTTAATTATATATTAGGTGTAGTAAAAAGAAATCTATTATTTTTCCAATAGATGGCTTTAGTAATCTGTATCTCGCGTTGTATAAGTGCGATCGGGTTACGCCAAATGGCGTTAGAAAGATAAGATTTCGTACTAAAAAAACTTCTCAGACAGTTTTGTGATTGCTTGAGTCAGTATTGTTTGAGCGCGTGTCAAAGATGGACACCAACAAAGAGAAAATACGCCATATTTTACAGTTTTTCTTCGATAAAGGCGAAAACGCAAGCCAGGCGGCTGAAAATGTGAATAGTGTTTATGGTCCTGATACTGTATAGTAACAGTCAATATCGCGCAATTTTGGTTTCGTCGATTCCGTTCCGGTAATTTTGATGTCAAAGATGCACCACGCTCTGGAAGGCCAATTGTTGAAAATGTCGATAAAATAATGGAAATCGTCGAGTCCGACCGTCATGTAAGCACTGTTTCGATTGCCCAGGAGCTAAACATTGCATAAAAAACGTTTGGAACCATTTAAATAATGCTAGATACAAAAAGAAGCTCGATGTATGGGTGCCACACGAGTTAACGCAAAAAAACCTCATGGACCGAATTTCCATCTGCGAATCGCTGCTGAATCGCAACAAAATCGACCCATTTCTGAAGCGAATGGTTACTGGTGATGAAAAGTGGGTCACTTACGACAACGTCAAGCGAAAACGGTCGTGGTCGAATCGCGATGAGCCGGCGCAAACGGTGGCCAAGCCAGGATTGACGATCAGGAAGGTTTTGCTGTGTGTTTGGTGGGATTGGCAGGGAATCATCTACTATGAGCTGCTCCCCTACGGCCAAACTCTTAATTCGGACCTGTACTGTCAACAATTGGACCGTCTGAAAGAAGCAATCGCCCAGAAGCGGCCAGCTTTGGCCAATAGGAGAGGAATTGTGTTCCATCAAGACAACGCCAGGCCACACACATCGATAGTGACTCGCCAGAAGCTCCGGGAGCTTGGTTGGGAGGTTCTTATGCATCCACCTTATAGTCCGGACCTGGCACCAAGTGATTACCACCTGTTCCTGTCTATGGCGAATGATTTTGCTGGTGAAAAATTCGCCTCAAGAGAAGCTTGTGAAAATCGACTGTCCCAGTTTTTTGCCAATAGGGACGAGGGTTTCTATGAGAGAGGCATAATGAAATTACCTTCAAAATGGCAACAAGTTATCGAACAAAACGGTGCATATTTGACCTAAATCGGATCATTCTAACTATGCTAAATAAAGCCCTCAATATAATGCAAAAATAATAGATTTCTTTTTACTACACCTTATAATAAGCATTATGGCGAATTCGACTGGAATCGAGGAATTCTTCATGGAGGCTTCCTCCAGCCTTAAAATAAGAAAGGACTATGAATACGGGTATAACCCAGAAAACAAATAAATAAATTGACAAAATAAATTTGGAGGTTTGCTTGGTTATGAAAACTGCATCTCCTCAAAGAAACTTGTAATCTCCCTTGAGAAAAAAAAGCTATTAAGGCTTCTTATTTGGTCAAGGAAAGTTTATGAAATGTAAAATAAGGAATAAAGAATCTTCATTCTTCAAGGAAGGACTATGAATACGGGTATTAGAATCCTATATATAAGGAGGTTACATGACTATTTCCATAAAAAAAGAGGGGATAGTGTTGGTAGTGACAAAAATTCCCTAGGCAACACAATTTAATTTCTACAGATTAATACATAAAATAAAATAATTTTATTTAAAAAATACTTAGTTTATAATTTAATAATATTTTATATAATATTTAGATAATTTCATATTAGCTTGTTCGGAAAGTAATTTCGTTTTTTCCCAACAGAGGACTTATTGTATTTTTTCACAGCCAACTTCACACTTAAGCCGCATAATCATTATATATTTTGACAGCTGATATAGCAAGGCTTGCTTGTGAAAAAAGTTCGATTGATTCTACGCAGTAGTTTTTGGTTAGTGCCCTATCAAATATGAAAGTGAAAAGCAGCATTTTCGGCATATTTTACTTTTTTACTATCGAAAAGGTAAAAATGCTGTTCAAGCAAGAAAAAAATTATCCGATGTGTATGGAGAAGATGTATTGACAGAACGCCAGTGCTAAAACTAGTTTGCAAAATTTCGATCCGGCAATTTTGATGTTGAAGATGCATCACGTTCTGGAAGGCCAGTTGAAGCTGATGAAGGCACAATAAAGGCATTAATTGATGCAAACCGGCGAATAACAACTCGTGAGATCGCTGAGAGATTAAATTTATCGAATTCGACCGTTTATGATCATTTGAAACGCGTCTGATTGAAAATCGTCTTTCATTTTCATAAGAAAAAACGAAATTACTTTCCGAACAACCTAATAGTTTATGGACTTCACCTCAAAAATCAATAAAATTAGGCTCATTTGACGCGTTTTTGTATAAAATGAAAGAAACTGGCAGAAAAAAGTGTCGCTCTGTTCCGCGAACCTATTATTACTATTGTTTATTACAAAGTTGCAGCGTAGATAGTGTCCGCTTGGAATGTTTTCCAAAAATACCTAATCCTAATTAAACTCATTCGTTGGTCTTCTTCTTCTTCTTCGTTTTTAATTGACTCTGGTTTCCTTAACGAGATTTACTTAGCTAGTCGTACTAGGCATAGTTGAAGCCGGTAACGCTTTTAAAAAATGATACAATACTCGAGAAAAATACATCCGCTTCTTACTAAATGTAATACACAACTTCATTTATTGGTGCGAGGCTACATCATTTTGCATGAAAGATTGTAAACCTAGTAGAACTTTGTTTCTTGAATGTACAACTTTCTACGAGAAAGTAAAAAATAGGTTTGGTTAGGGTTAAGCGAGAAACACAGACTTTTGCATAACGCATAAAACATGAGGCATAAGAAAATCAATCAATCAAAGTCCTTTATTTTACGGAAAGAAAGGAAATAAAAGATTTTGATTGGTTCATTTTTTTACTTAGTTATGAAGGTTGCATCTCTTCTTCCAGGAAACTCGTAACCTCCTGAAAAAAGAAAGTTAATAGGACTCCTTGTTTGGTCAAAGAAGGTTTATGAAACGTGAAATAAGGAACAAGGAATCCTCATTCCTCAACAAAGGACTATGAATACTTTTTCTATTATAATAGAATCGTAAACAGTAAGCTGTAAAAAATTAATCAATCATAATCGATTATTTTCCTCACATTTAACTGTGATTGGCCAATTTCTTACGGCTTACGATTTGCGACCCTATCGTAGAACAGACATTAAGGCTTTGGTTATGTTGCTTTAGTTATGTTATCACATATATGGTCTTATAATAAATTATATTGTTTATTTACGTCGCCTAAATAGACGTTATTTCTTCATATACCAATTATATTACAGGGTCTACAATAGAAGTCGTAGCGATCGTAGGGTCTTAAGTCGTAGAAAATTGATCAATTATAGTAGATTATTCTTCTCATATGCGACTGTGATTGTTTTAATTTTCTACGATTTCAAACTCTACAGTCGTTACGACTTCTATTGTAGACCCCGCATATTGCGAAGAATATTACTAAGGTCTCGTAGTCTAAAGACTTAGGATGAAATCATACGGTGCGGAAAACGACTGCGGAATAGAGAATGTAAACTTAAGCTGGGAGCATATAGAAAAACGTAAGGCCGTAAGACGGAATCAGTAAGGAAATCGTAACATTGGATTCGCTACTGGCATTACCGTCTCTACTGCGATTGGCCAATTTGCTTACTGCTTACGTGTTACGATCTTACGTTCTTCTATGTGCCATGAGCTTTAAGCCGATAAATCAATCAGGATATTGCTTTGGATTATGTAAGCTAACAGAAATGGAAATAACAATAAACCTATCCATAACCTCGCAATAAGGTGAATTTCAACCGATTAAAACTCGCCTTATGGATAAGTTTACTGCTATTTCTGTTAGAATACGTATACGTAGATCTAAGGCAGTATCCTGATTGGCTCATCGATTTAAGTTCACGTCTTAAGGTTACTGTTACAGAAATTTTGTCTGCGGCAATCCTAATTCCTGTTACTCGCCGCATGGAGCAGCTATAGCGGGGAGCACAAACTCTTGCATAACGCATAATACATAAAGCAAAAAATTCAAGCAATCATAGTTCTTTATTTCATGGAAAGGAAGGAAACGAAAGACTGATGGTTCAATTTCTTATGCGTTATGCGTTATGCAAGAGTCTGTGCTCCTTGTTTATTTTGATTCTAACCATATCGACTCCGTGGTAGGAGTTGGGGCCATTCTCTTGCAAAGAAGAAAACCATAGTACCATTCATAACATAAAATATTGTTTTCTTAAACCTAAAGTAAATCGGAAATAATGAAGGCGTTGGAGTTATACAGCGGCATTGGAGGGATGCATTATGCGTTACGTGGTAAATTTAAATAATCGAAAAATATTACTATATAATTATATATAATGAATCGTGTTTTTATATTAAAATACTGTTAGAAATGTAACTACAAATTTCCTTTACATATATACATGTATATATGTGCATATATATATATTTATATATATATATTTTATTTTATATATATATAAAATAAAATCAGATATACATTTTCTTGATTCCAAGAACAAATAAAAATTGCTAATAAAAGTAATAGCAATTAATGTAAAAATACGAACAAATTATTAACAAATTACATAGTATTATAAATGAATAATACAGACAATTCAAACTTATAAACGTTTGGACTCATTGTTCGAGTCTTTTTTAATACGTTTCAAAACAGATAAAGAGATAGAAATTTCTGATTGTTCTAATCCTTTTTCCAATACAATCAAGTGAAAAAAAGGTTCTGGTAGTCAAATCTAAAGATCTAAAGGTACAATATAAAATCCAAAGATCTAGAGACATTAAGAATAATTCGGAATTAGCAGATAGTTAGGAAAAAGAGATTAGAAATTAAGATAACAATTGTGAACAATATGTAAGTTTACTATAAAGTTAATTAATTCATCTTTGTTGTAACATTTCAGAGAGTGGAATTGCAGCTAAAGTTGTCGCAGCAATTGATATAAATCCTGTTGCAAATGATGTTTACCATCACAATTTTCTGGAAACTGTTCTTATGAATAGAAATATTCAGTCTATTAATGCACAGGAATTAAACAAGTTAAATGTGGACATTATGTTTATGAGTCCTCCGTGTCAGCCTTTTACTAGATTAGGGTTAAAGAAGGATGCTCTTGATAACAGAAGTTGTTCCTTGCAACACATTTTGAACTTGTTGCCAGAATTGAAAAATTTGAGATATATTTTGTTCGAGAATGTTAAAGGTTTTGAAGTATCTCAAATGAGAGACAGATTAGTAAATTGCATAAAAAGTTGTGGCTATATCTATAGAGAGTTAATATTAAGCCCATGCCAATTTGGTATGCCAAACAGTAGACATAGATATTATTTACTGGCGAAAAGAAATAATCTGAAATTCTGTTTTAAACAGTCCTCGCTAGGGAATAATTTACTTCCTGAATTATTTGAATTACTACCAAAAAGTAAACACTCAGTATTAGCAGAGAAAGAAGGTAAAATTAATCAGAAATCTGGCAGACTGTGTTATACATTAAATAATATTTTGGAACGTATTGAAGATTCAAAGTATTTAGTGCCTTCTAAGTTACTACAAAAGAGAGCATGGGTATTAGATATACGAACAACTGAAAGCAATGGTTCCTGTTGCTTCACCAAAGGATACAGTTATTATGCAGAAGGTACAGGATCTGTATATTGCCCATTTACAGATGAAATAATCAAATCAAAGTATAATGAAATTGCTAATTATGAAAATGATTCGAATAAGCAAATGCAAATTTTGTCAGATTTGAAACTTAGGTTTTTCTCACCTAAAGAGGTATGTCGATTAATGTGTTTCCCAGAAGATTTTCATTTTCCAGAACATATTACAGATAGACAAAAATACCGACTGCTAGGGAATTCAATTAATATTCATGTAGTTAGCAGATTAATACTTTTATTATGTACTGAACATGAAGGTGTATGAAAAATCAATGGATTTGCTACCTTTTTCCATCTTTCGTTCCATAATTTAATATTCTTGCAATATTTATTATATATTCGTACATATTAAGTCATATTCTTTAAGTCATATTTATATAAATATAATATA
>NW_017305715.1:669756-670984 GCF_001594115.1 Trachymyrmex septentrionalis | reverse complement strand
AGAGAGAGAGAGAGAGAAGTATAGTGATCTTTTTATAACTTAAAATAGGAGAGATTGAGGACAGTTGTAACAATGCATATATCTTTTAAATGATAAGAAATAAGATGAAGAACAAAAATAGTCGGTATCAATGCTTGCGTTTGTCTTACATCAACCGTGTATGCGCCGCATGTAAAAGAAATAATATGTAGGGTGCTCAGATAAGCCATGTAAGTGTAAATTTACGATATACTTTTTTACTTTAAATTTTCAAATAAAATGTTTTTTTTATCATATTTTTATTTTATTAACTCTAAAATAATTTTTTCAAGTGTGCATGTTTTTTTGATATTTTTAAGTGGTTTCAAATATATCTACGTAAATTTTGACAATATCCGCATCGCCAGAGTACATTGTTGCGTTCAACGGACTCAACAGTTAAGTAAGCGTACTGCTATTAATGTATTCTTCCAGATCTAAAATGCTGATTGGATGATTTAGAAGAATATACCAATAACAGCGAACACTCAACTGTTGAGTCCGTTAAACGCAGCCATTGCAACACGATTACAACGGTAAATGTTACGAGTCCGTTCACCTTAAATTTTGATAAAAATACACTGAATCGATGCGTTTTCGCATAAAAATAAAGATTTGAAAAAAGTGTCGCTCTGGTTCGTGAACCGAAATATTTTAAATTAACGACTATTCAGGTTAGGAAATTTGTCAGCCACGAAATACTGCGATGTGCAAGCACACGCCGAGGTCACATCTTCATGCTCTATGGCCGCGGATGCGTTGTAAATATTTCTTATTGTAATAGATAGATATTCACTTCTTTACAAACACAAATTCACTGTTTTAAAAACAAATTATTTGTTCTGAAACACAAATTTACTGTTTTAAAAACACAGATTCACTGCTTTTTAATAGTAAATTTACTGACTTAAAAACAAAAATAATATAAGATATCTATTTTAGAACAGATAATTTATTTTTAAAGCAATGAATTTCTGTTTTAAAATAGATAACTTTGTTTTTAGAACATGTTACAACTTTCCTTAGCTCTGTTTCATTTTGCTTCAAATCGGAGCAAGATGTATTAATTTGGATTTTGATATTTTATTCATAAACAGCTTAAAATTACATCTTTTTGCAAATAGTACCATAAATCTAACTAGTTGTTGCGTTATGTACATTAAAAGAAATAAACATATATGTTATAAATAAAGAAATATATGTATATTTT
>NW_017305715.1:665668-669640 GCF_001594115.1 Trachymyrmex septentrionalis | reverse complement strand
ATATATATATGTTTTTTTGTTAATCAGTATATCTTAATATCTTATATGTTTTCCAAATCTGGTGGGATAATAATTTTTTTTTCTTGAGCAAACTTTTTGAGTGCTTGGTACTTTGAATGCCAGGAATCTATCTCTTCCCTCATACGATTGTTGTCCTCCTGCATAGTTTCCATATCGCGATACTCTTGAGTCTTTTCAGACTCCAATTCATCCTTTTGCTCAATACGTTTTATGCGACAACTGGCTGCATAGCCTCTGTTCTTCAGCGTGCGCCTTCTCTGTTTCATACGTACAATTTCTTCTCTGGACAGTCCTCGTAATTTCAACTGTCTATTTAAATCCCGCACTGATATCGTAACAAGCTCATCGTCACTAATGTCTAGACATGGGCCAGGCGACAGCGGATCCTATCAACAGATAGTAGAAAAAATACAATTAATGAAAACATCCTTATGTGGAGTGTAATATTGAAATTAGCTACTTTATTTGAATATGATAAAATTATTTAATATTTGAGAGATAATTATGAAGGAGACAGGCTTACTCACTGATTTCGATGAAATTACGCTCGTTTGACGTGTTTTTGTACGAAATGAACGAATTTAGCAGAAAAAAGTATCGCCTGTTTCAGAAACTGAGATATTAGGGAGTTTTTGCAATAATATGAATCCAGATATGATGAATGCTGAAGTCACATTATCCTTTCCTTAATTAGTTGTTAAGAAGAAGAATAACTTGACCCTAGCGTTTACTGCAACTGGATAAACGGTATTGCAAAAATTCTCTAACAAGCATTGACTTCAGATTAAGAAATCTGTCATGATGGCATAAAGGGTTACATAAATTTTCTGTTTTATAAATATAAATTTTTCACTTTAAAAATAAATTCTTTGCTTTAAAAACACAAATTGTCTGCTTTAAAAATACAAATTTTTTGCTTTAAAAATAAATCATTTTTTATATAATTTTTGTTTTTACGCAGTAGAGAATTTTGTTTTTAAAGCAGAAAATTTGTGTAATTGAAGCAGAAAGTCTCATTCTAGCCACACTTATACACTTCTCTATCTATGCCATCGATGTGACAGATTTCCTAACCTGAATAGTTGTCAACTTTAATACTTAATATCTTGGTTCACGGGATAGAGCGACTTTTTTCTGCTAGATTTGTTTATTTTGTAAAAAAAGCGCGTCAAATCAGCCTAATTTCATCAAAATCAATGAATAAAAGCACATCTCCTTCATAATTACCATTTAAGGTGAATAATGGAAAATTATACGTAACTCTTAATCCTTGTGAATGTTTGTATTTTTAAAATATCAGGAGGGAGAGAGAGAGAGAGAGAGGGGGAGAAAAAGAAAGAAAAAAAAGACGCTACGTAAATCATGATTACATACCATTTTAATCGATCTCTTTCCATCCATGGTTATTTTCAACTTGATAGTTTTTCAGGGCCGAGAACAAAATAGCCTCGAAAATGCCCAAATCCTTCTGTCTTTTGCGTTTTCTCGATAAATATGCTTAGTCATTCTGATAGATCTGAAAGACGCTTGGCGTTTCTGCTACCAGTACCGTTCTAAAAACATTAATAGCTTAGTTACACCGCGGATTTGAGATATAAGATCTGTTCGACTTGCTTACGCCTTTTACACTTAGCATTTTCGCTTTCTCTCTTTTCAGCGCCAAATATATATCTATTTTATTTTAAATATAAAAAGTGCAAAAAAGTAAGCAAATTGAATAGACCAATGGATAATAAACTAGTAATTTTCATTTGAATTATCTTATAGTTTTTTCGACCCGAGCGGATTTGTTCCCATTTGGGTTGGATAATGTTCTACTATTGATTGACGTTACATATTTTATCAATACGAGAGCATACAACATCATTAATCCAACCTAGGTTGGTACAAATCGGGTCGAATATGCTATTAATTTTGGCGACACGCGTGTAAACATATATATAATATGGATATTTAATTAATTAGTTTGAGGTATATTGTACTAATTTAGTGCATCATTCTTTAAATACATTACTGAAGAGATAATTTTATAGAAAGTTACTAAAATTTGAGTACTAGTTAGTACTAGAGTCCTAAGGTGGAGCGTACGGTGTACCGGCGTATTGTTAAATTCACATTGGATTCGACGATTTTGCGCGTACGACGTACTGCAATCAATCAGAAAGCAGAATTTTATTTCGTATCGATGATATGAAATAAATCTTGTTTTCTAATTGGTTGCAGAGCGTCGTACGATGCACGTCGGATCCAGTGTAAATCCAGCATACGGCATAAAGGAACTAATGGTATATCCACAAACTTGGATAGTCGCATAAACGCATGCATAACAAAAATTATCCAATCACATTTTACGTGCGTCTTTATAAGAGAAATGCGATTGGATAATTTTCTTTATACATACGTTTATACGGTTATGTAAGTTTGTGTAGATATACTCTTAAGCGGGGAGCACAGACTCTTGCATAACATGTAACACATGAGGCAGAAGAAAATGAACCAATTAAAGTTTTTTATTTTCTTCTTTTCCATGAAATAAAGGACTCTGATTGGTTGATTTTCTTCTGCCTCATGTTTTATACATTATGCAAGAGTCTGTGCTCTTCGCTTTCATTACGCCAGCACAAACATCGAAGATTTGTTTGCATCGCTCCAACATACCCAACACGCTCCAATACGTTCGCATTACCGGAACCAATATGGCGACTAGATGTTCGCGTCCTGTTAGAGTATATTCCATAGATCAATTAAGAGCACGCCTCAGAAGAGGTTTGTTCGCGTCGCATGCTTCAAATTAAGATCTGGAGAACACTTGGATCACAGATAAAGTAGCGATTGGAGCAGTTGCATTCATGTGCTCCAATGTTTAGTGACACGAACGGATTTAGGATAAGTGAGCAATCCGTGAGACCATTCGAACGGACATGTGCCTCATTTCGTTTCAGATATATTGTGTTATCACGATTATTTGAAAAGCGTTTTTATAACAACATAAATGCGCTTTTAATAAATATAAAAGTTATATTATATTATATTATTATATAATATATTTTTATATTTAAATCAAAAACGCATTTATTAAATGTGTTTTTATATAAAATAAATCTGAAATACTTTTTTCAATACAGTACGTTTTCAACCATTACGCATGCGTGCGTAACATGCCAATCGTACCACCTTAGGTATGTTCGCGTCACACACTCCACATGCCCAACACGCTTCAATACGTTTGCGTCACCGAAACTAATATGGCGACTAGATGTTCACGTCGCGTTTAGAGCATACACGAACCACTCAATATCCGCGTGTCTTTCGATGAAAGCCTGCCATATTTCACGAGGTAAGATTATGTTGTTACCTTGGTTGTCGCCAATTGCAATTTCCACAAAAGACACAGGTCCCACGACGATTCCGACATCCAGGTAAGCTCTAGGAGTAAGAGTAAATCTTCTTCCCAATATACGAGGTGTATGACGGGATTTATTACAAGAAGATGCTCTGCAGAAGAGAAAGTATAATACCATAATATATATGTATATATATGTATATATATATATATATATATATATATATATATATATATATATATATATATATATATATATATATATATATATATATATATATATATATATATATATATATATATATATATATATATATATATATATATATATATATATATATATATATATATATATATATATATATATATATATATATATATATATATATATATATATATATATATATATATATATATATATATATATATATATATATATATATATATATATATATATATATATATATATATATATATATATATATATATATATATATATATATATATATATATATATATATATATATATATATATATATATATATATATATATATATATATATATATATATATATATATATATATATATATATATATATATATATATA
>NW_017305715.1:660536-665065 GCF_001594115.1 Trachymyrmex septentrionalis | reverse complement strand
AAGCTGTTTCCAATCGCCTACGAGAGATGGGAAAGATTCAGAAGACCGGAAGATGGGTACCGCATGAGTTGGACGGCAGGCAGATGGAGAGGCGCAAAAACACATGTGAAATTTTGCTTGCACGATACAAAAGGAAGTCGTTTTTGCATCGTATCGTTAGTGGGGATGAAAAGTGGATTTATTTTGAGAATCCCAAGCGCAAAAAATCATGGGTAGACCCAGGCGCACTATCCACATCGACCGCAAGACCGAATCGCTTTGGCAGAAAGACGATGCTCTGTGTTTGGTGAGACCAGAAGGGTGTGGTCTATTATGAGCTGTTAAAACCTGGTGAAACGGTTAATGCTGGACGCTACCAACAACAATTGATCGATTTGAACCGTTCGCTGCTTGAAAAAAGACCAGAATACAAAAAGAGACAACACAAAGTCATTTTTCTTCATGACAATGCTCCATCACATACGGCAAAACCGGTTCGCGACACGTTGGAAGCACTCAGCTGGGAAGTTCCATTTCCATGCGGCTTACTCACCAGACTTGGCTCCTTCCGATTATCATTTGCATCGATGGGTCACGCACTTGCTGAGCAGCACTTTGGTTCGTACGAAGATATGAAAAAATGGTTCGATGAATGTTTCGCGGCAAAGGGGGAAGATTTTTACTGGCGTGGTATCCAGAAATTGCCCGAAAGATGGGAAAAATGTGTAACTAGCAATGGAGCATACTTTGAATAAAGCTCTTTTTATCATTCTTTCGAATTTAACGTGTTTTTTTTTGAAAAAAAACCGCATTTCATACTTGTACACCTGGTATGTCTTACCCGTTGTAGTCCTATGCTCGCCATAGTATTCATGCTTTCTCTCTTACCCATCGTGATCCTATACTTATAGATAGTATTCGCGCTCTCTCTTGTTCTCGTTATATTCTCTTTCACATTCTTTTTTCTTGCTTACAATTTTATTAAATAAATATAGTATTTGGTTTACGATTTTTTAATGATATGACTTAGCAATGATTTTAATTTAGCAACTAACTATAATAATATTTTTGGTAATGTAATACAAATAGCTGAACGTTCCTAATTATCAAACTATTATAAACTATTATTAAGCAGTTATCGAACACTTATTGTACTACTAAACAGCTATCATATTATTTGTTGGATTTTGGCAAGGTTAGCTAGAGTACAGTGACGAATTAGTTGAATGCAAAGGTTTAATAGTTTATAAGAAAGTTACAGCAAAGTGAAACAAAGAAGGGATCGTTTCTCTGTACGTTCACACGAGGTACTACAAGCACGCACGGACACGGAAGTCGTCGCTGCGTTGCGCCAGTGCTGCCAACGTTGTGGCTGTATGAATCACTACAATCCCCCCCTCGGAAGGATCTCCTTTGGTGATCATTTCGAATGATTCTTCTTGTTTATGAGGTTCCTCTTCGTAGCGTCTTGTTCATGAGGTTCCTCTTCGTAGCATCTTGTTTATGAGGTTCCTCTTCGTAGCATCCGATTGCAATGAAATTCATGCAGGTTCTTGTTCAACGGCTTGGTGAGGATGTCTGCGAGATTTTCGTCCGTTCTTACGTATTTCAATTCGATCGTACCGTCCATTACTTTTTCTCGAATAAAATGGTACTTTATTCCAATATGTTTGGTTCGTGAGTTACTGATGTAGTTTTCTGCATGTGCAATTGCTGTTTGGCTATCACATAGTAT
Organism: Trachymyrmex septentrionalis; assembly: GCF_001594115.1. Classification (NCBI taxonomy): domain Eukaryota; kingdom Metazoa; phylum Arthropoda; class Insecta; order Hymenoptera; family Formicidae; genus Trachymyrmex; species Trachymyrmex septentrionalis. Next base: position 663,351 of record NW_017305715.1, on the reverse strand, counting down.
TTGAGTACTTTTTCCAATCAGCTCTTCGAGGCTTAAGGATTTTAGTAGATTTCTGATCCATGTGATCTCTCTTGCACATGTTGCTACTGATACGTACTCAGCCTCCATCGTGCTGAATGCGGTAATTGTTTGTTTTGCACTCTTCCAAGTTACGGGTGATCCGGCTAACATTACGATATAGCCACTTGTACTCTTGCGGTCTTCACTTGAAGTAGCCCAATCCGCATCAGCGAATGCTGAGAGTTTCTGACCTGTAGGTCTGTAACTTAATTTGTAATCTCTTGTATCTTTAAGATATCGAAGGATCCTTTTGGCCGAATTCCAATGACTTCGATTATAGTTAGAAGAATATTGGGCTAATTTTGTCACTGCAAAGGTAATATCGGGCCGTGTCCTCAGTGAAAGATAGAGCAGCCCTCCTATCAGCTCGCGATACGGAGTATCCTCGAGTTCCTTATCTTCATCCAAGCATGGTTTTGCTTCCATCGGTGTTTTCGCTCCTTTCGCATCCTCGAGTCCAAATTGAGTAAGTAACTTGTCAATATAGTCCTTTTGAGAAAGCGTGATGCAGCCTGAAGTCTCTCGTTCAAATTTTACGCCAAGCATTTGAGACACTTCTCCGATATATTTTACTTCAAGGCCGCTGCTGAGCAATGCTTTGACTTTATTTTTAGCTGCTTTGTTCTCAGTCATGACGAGCATATCATCCACATAGACAATGATGATTGCTCTGCAATCGTTTGTGTTTAGTTGGTAAACACAAGGATCGGTCTCATTTCGAATAAATCCCATACTTTTCAGAGATTCGTTGAGATGATCGTTCCAGCATCTTCCGCTTTGTTTCAGTCCGTACAATGATTTCTTTAGTTTGCAGACTAAGTTGCCTTTCCCTTGTTTAAACCCTTCCGGTTGCTCCATATATATGGTTTCCTTCAAATTGCTATGGAGATAAGCGCTTTTTATAATATGTCGTATTGATCAATGTACCAATCTTTCTCAACACTAGCTGCCACCAGTAGACGCATTGTCTCAAAGCTGGACACAGGGGCGTATACATCTTCATAGTCCATTCCTTTTCTTTGGCTATATCCTTTAGCCACTAGACGCGCCTTGAAACCCTTTTTATCAGCCATAGTCTTTCTTTTATATATCCATTTGCACTTCACAGGGGTGACACCGGGAGGTAATTCTTCCAAGTCCCAGGAGTTGTGTGCTGTCAGTGATTCCATTTCTTCTGTCATCGCTTCTAACCACTGCGCGGATTCGTTTGAATTCATTGCGTCGCGATAGGTAAGGGGTTCGTCAGGCTCTTCTTTTTGAGTCGTCAGGATATTTGCATCCACGTTCTGAATAGACATCTCTGAAGAACGAAGTGTCATCTTGTGCTCTCTAACTGCTTCTGGTTTCTGTTTTGTCGCGTCCTTCTTCGGCCTTCCACGACGTTTGCGTTCGGGGATTGGTGCGTCCTCATCTTCTTGTGATGGTTCAGGATCGCTATCCTCGTTTACGTCATCTTTATACTCATTTGGAGTCGAGTCACAGAAGTGTTGTATTTCGGCACTTTCATGCACATTATCCTTTGGGGGTAATGGTTCTTCTGAAGAAAATTCTTTGAAAACACAGTCACGTGATTCCACTACTTGTTGTGTGGCTGGCATCCAAACTCGATAGCCTCGCCCGTACACTGCGTATCCAATGAGAATTCCACTTTCTGCTCTTTTGGATAGCTTCGAGAAACGTTTTTGTTTTGGAATGTGTACAAAAACTTCACACCCGATTGCTCGTAAGTGTCGTACGCTGGGCTTCTTTCCCGTCCATAGTTCGTACGGCGTTTTCTGATTGTCGTGGGTATTTGTAACGCGATTTCGAATGTACGTTGCGGTGAATATTAATTCAGCCCATGATTTCTTTGGAAAGTTACTTTCCTGTATTTGAGATCTCACCAGGTCCAATACAGTTCGATTGAAGCGTTCGGCAATGCCGTTTTGTTGGGGTGTGTAGGTCATCGTTGTTTCGTGTCGAATCCCTGTAGATTCACAAAACGCGGTCCAATTCTTCGAACAAAATTCAAGGCCATTGTCTGTGCGAATTCTTTTTAGGTACTTTCCTGTTTGCTTTTCTATTTCTGTTTTCCATTTCTTAAACTCGTTTAGTGCGGCACCTTTATTATCTAGGAATCGCACAAAAACATACCTGCTTGCGTCATCGATGATGGAGAGCATGTATTTTTTATTTCCCCAGCTTGGAACGTCGATAGGACCCATGAGGTCGCTATGAACAAGTTCAAGAATTGTCGTTCTTTTGTCTACACTGTCTGTAGGTTTCTTCGGAAATGGTTGACGCGTAGATTTTCCCGCTAGGCAACTGTCACAAGGCGTTGGGGAACTCTTTTTACAATTCAGGCCGATAACAGAATTTGCATTTGCCATCTCCAAGATTTTATGTTTACTAACATGCATCATCCTTCGATGCCATACATCGAGCGATTCCGATTTTGTCTCTTTTCGTACCATTGAGTTTAAAACGACTTCGCTTTCTTTCATCGGTTCGGTATGCATTACGTATAGGCGATCTTTCTCTTTTGCTTCCATTAGCAAATTTCCAGTTTTATCATATATAAAACAGCCTTTTTCGTTAAATAACACTTCTCTATCATTTTCAATAAGCTGTTTCACCGATAAAATACCGCATTTAATATCTGGCACTAATAGGGTATTTTCTGTTTTAAATTTAACCACAGATCCTGAATTATCTGACTTGATTACCGCACTGACGGCACCTTTCCCCATTGAGGATGCTTTTCTTCCGTCTGCCA
>NW_017305715.1:656774-659086 GCF_001594115.1 Trachymyrmex septentrionalis | reverse complement strand
ATTCTAAATCGCCGAATAGAGGTAGGGAAAAAGGAGACCAAAAATAATTTAAAAAAATCAGTAATATATTTAAATATCATATTATACATTTTTATAAAACATTAATTTATTTCTTACTTTAAATGTAACGCAGTGTATACAATTTCATTTGAAGCGCACATTGCTAATTCACATTCCATGATTGAAGTTTCATCATAAACTTCACGCAATCATTTATAATAATATATCACATTTATTGTTAATACAATTTTGGCATATAGTAGTCACAAATTGTTGATATATATCCTCTCTCGCACGCGATTTTATTAAAAAGATATGGTATTCATTTTATGACTTTTATGATGCGATTTTACAATAGAATGATACGAGTACAATTTTAATAATATTTTAATAGTATAAGTCAATTAGTCGGACGCGCTTTTTTATCAAGTAATTTATCACGAAGATATGAAGAAGGAATGATGAAAAGATTAGAGAAAAGATAAATTTTAATCAAAGAAATATGTATATTTTTTAATATAGATTTATTTATCTAATTTTTAATGCATCATGTACAATATAATTTAAAATCATAGACCACTAGTTCATATTCTATAATAGAATTTTTTTATCATAAATTTTGTGCAAAGTGTTTGCAACATCGCGTTTACTAGTAATACAATTTTGTTTTAAAAATGATACAAAATATTTGAATTTTTCACTAACACCGTGCGTACATTGACTTAGTTTGTAGTACACATGCTCGGTACATTGTTCAAGTTTAAATAAGAAAAGTACGGTTATTGGTTTCATGTACAAGCACATATCATACACTGACAATTTTTCATATCACATACTTTAACAAGTTCTATATTCAGATCTTGAATCGATGATGATGATGATGATGATGGGACAGTTGACTGCATTAATCGCTCAATATCTGTTTCTCGATGGACGCCTCCCACGTAGCATGAGGCAGGATTATGCGTTGCTTCGATTGTCGCAATTTCTATGAGACGTAGATCCTACGACGATTCCGATGTCCAAGAACTTATACGCTGTCAACGTCAATACATATCTCCTCATCAAGATATGAGGTATGTAGCGAGATTTCAAAGATGTATGAAAAGATGCGTTGTAGAAAATAGAAAACATGTACATAGACCTTAGAAAAGTACATAACGTATAAAATGTATAAACAAAATTTTATAGAAATTGAATAAACTTACTGTCTCTCACTTAATTTAATATAGATTGATCATAATTACATTTTATGACATTGAAGTAACATATGTTCCACAACGTCTATGTGTAGATAAGCTTCGTTGTATGTTCCATCAGTAACACCATGAATCGTACAATGACATGTAGGAAGATTTAAATTTACGTAATCATCAAACTTCGAATCACACACCTTGAAATGTTTATATATCTGCTATGTCTTATGCTTGGTACACCATGTATTACTGCGAGTAAACACGTTTCAAAATCCAAGTTCTTTGTACTGCGACTGAAATGCATCATCGACGAGCAATATTGTTTATTAATTTCACATAAAGTAACGTAAACGTACAATTCTTGTTTAACGTTTAAAGTATAATATCCTCACAGACGTTTTTTGATGCGATAATTGCGATGACTGCGATGACTGCTTAGAGCTCTTTTTCGTTCATGCGTTTTCTATTTTATTATTTTTATATATTATATCATTTATTTTTTTATTTTTTCTTTCGGATGGTGTATTCAATGTGGAATTCTACATATCTTTACAAAGCGAGTTAATTTTCAGTGTAATTGCCATCAAGCCTACATTAAATTATGTAATGACATATATATAAGAATGCACTTTGACGATATCGAATTTTTTTTATATCTAAGGGATCAACGTCAGTGACAATAAGTCTGTCTGTTCTCATTCTCTTTTCAAAAATGAGTTTAGGCCGTGTATTCAATGTGGAATTTTACGTATCTTTATAAATATAGTGTTAGTTTTTCAGGGTAATGTTATAACATGAATAATATGTTTGCATACAGACGTACACCACCTTATCCTAATTGCAAAGAATTCGTTCCTCACATATCTTTAATGTTAAAAAAACGTTATGATATCTTTTTTAATATATTGTAAAAGATATAAAAGGTATAAAAGACAACATTGTTGATCAACTGATACCTTAGATAAAAATAAATACTTTATTTCTTTGAACGTTTGCACGGTCTATTCACTGCTAATATCAAATTCTTGCTTAATAACGACAATCATTTATTGTTACAATAGGATTGGTTAAATTGTTGCAATATAGTTCTGTCTCATTATTGTGATCAATCATAAA
>NW_017305715.1:650204-651718 GCF_001594115.1 Trachymyrmex septentrionalis | reverse complement strand
GATCAAATAAACAAAATGACTCACAATCATTGCCAGATTCATATCTTATATAGTTTGTAACACCACAATTTGTCTGTATTTGTATTGAAAGTAACCCGATAAAGGTCCAGACGTTTGTAATGGATTGCTCAATTGTTATTAGTGTTAATTATTTAACTGTTGAACAGAAATGTTAAAAAAATTCATATACGTACATACGTACGTATTTAATGTGCATACGTACATATTTAATTTAACTTAATTTTTAATTTAATTTATTTTAATTTAATTTAATTTATTTGTGCATTACTTATAAAATAACAAAAAATATGACGACTACAGGATTAAACGAGAAAACTTAAGTGTGCACGAGCACCAAATGGTGAGACACCAGCAAAGTCTGCTGCTCTAATTCTTACCAGAGTAAAAAATTATAGTGTAAAAAAGCGTCAAAGCGAACAATAAATTTACAATATAGTACGAAAGTTACAGAAGATTACAGAATAAAAAAACGTAACATATCGTAATATAAATTTAAGATATTGTACATTAATATTGAAAATTGAATACAAGACTGAATACAATAATAGTGGACAAGTAGTAAATCGGTAGCGTACAATAGCAGTGCGGGAAGCCTGAGAGACGACGCAGATGCGAGAGAGAACGTCTGTGACCATAAGAGACTCAGCGTTCCGCAAAAAATAAGATACGCAATATTGAATAAACGTATGTACGTACAAACGTACGTATAAACGTATGTATGTATGTATAAACGTACGTATAAACGTATGTACGTATAAACGTTTATACATACGTTTATAAGTACGTTTATAAGTACGTTTATATGTACATACGTTTATACGTACATACATTTATATGTACGTTTATACGCACATTTGTACGTGCATACGTTTATACATACATACGTTTATACATACATATGTTTATACGTACATACGTTTATACGTACGTTTATATTATACATACGTATATGTAAACATATTGCTGAAATATAAATGTATGTACAGCTGTATGTAAATTATATTTTACTCTTTTTTTTGCATCTTTTACACAATACTGTATAATTTATTGTGAAGAATAAAATAACAAAACACATTCAGTTTTATCAGTAAAGTGTCAAATTCTAATTTTCTTGATAATATCTATGATGTCGTTCCAGTATTCTTTTTATAATATCTTCAATGTTTGTTTTGTTATTTTATTCTTCATCGGCGCTTGCATTTTTGATCTCTCACTTGTGTTGGTTGAACAATTCTATATGCATCCCTTAAGAAATGTGATGGAGGGGACGAAACTTAGAAAGAGCTCGGGCAATGTTACTACATCAGTCGTTCAAACGGACAGCTACCGCAACGCTTTCCAAGCATGTACGATTCCATGAGATTTTACGTTCCTATTTAAGATGAAGAGTTTTATAAACAATAAGTTTTTATTTTATAATTTTTATATCTTTTCTCTACAGTTTGTTTATCTGTTTTTCCTTTTTTCTCTATTATATATATTATATATATATA
>NW_017305715.1:644452-650045 GCF_001594115.1 Trachymyrmex septentrionalis | reverse complement strand
TTTAGTATTTTTCCCTGGCTATTTAACGGCAATATTGAATTTGACCTTGAGTGTGAATGTGGAGGTCATTTAAAGGTCAAGTTAATTTTTTTAAATGGGAACCACTATTTTTTATCGCAGATTTGGAAAGAGCGGAAAATTTCACGTCCGAATATGACCTTGATAATGATCTACAGTTCAATGTCAAGGTCGTTTCAAAGTGAAAGTTCCAGACGTCCATTACGACAAAATATCACGGCGGGATTGCTTTGTTTGGAAAAATGTTAGATGCATAAGTTTCAGTATTTCGAGTTGGCTTCCTGGTGGTGACCTTGAAAGTAACCTTGGAACCAAGATTAGGGGTCATTTGAAGGTCAAAATATTTTTCTTAATGGAACCAACTATCTTTGAATCCGGGATCGAAAAGAGCGGTAAATTCTGCGTTCAAACATATCATTTTGTAATTAAAAATAATTTCATCCACTCAGGCTTTAATATTTTAAATAAGTGTTCCAGATGTGTCGGTCGTGCAGATTCTATGGATACTTGATCAACCTCGAGAATATAACCGTAGGCGAATCCAGAGCGATCGCGCTTGCGTCAAAGTTCGCAGCGTCTTCGACCCATCGAAATTTAGTTTGGCAGCGGTTGACATATTGCCTATCCGTACAGATTATTTATGTCGTAGTACATAAGATACGACGATGGTTTCGACGAGTCGTACGAACGCATGTATTCGTTATTAGCCTGCGCGTATCTGTCTGAACATTGACTGAGGTTACCGCGTATACCGCGCTCGATGAATAGAACCATATCGATGTCGGTGAGCAAATCTTACGCGCATATGTTTCAACATGGCGTCCCACGTGACACCCGGCAAGGTGTATTAATGCGCGGGATCGAGATTGTAAGTCGCGATACAACTTTCGCGGAAATTTTCGAAAATGTCAGCTAATAACAGGACATCAGTTTTCAAGTACAGATCACTGTACTCGCCAAGTAGAGAATCGCTTCGAATAGAAAATCGCTGCCAGATGTTCGCGGTATGAGTGTAATCGCTCTCGGATACGGTGTCGCCTGTCAACGAATTGAAAAATGATTCACGCGATAGTAAACGCGTGTCCTTTAATTTTTCGACGCAGTCAATATACGGAAAGACGCCTTTATGTGTGAGAAGATCAAAATTCTCCGCGTTGAATTTGCAAAATTTTGATTGTAATTTTTAGTTTTTTTTTTATCGAGATACGACACCAATCTATCGAGGCTTGTACAATAGAAATTTGGAAGAATCGATGAACCATAATTTTACAATTTTTCTGAAAATTATTTTTATTTTTATCTTTGATGCTACCGACATGTTTAGTGAATGAAATGAATTTTTCCTTCGTTATCGGAAGGAGGTCTACATTTCCATCGTACGCGGTAGCAATTTCTTTAATTATAAACTGCGCACTGTAACCCGATAAATTATGAAATACAACCGGAATATAAAACGAATTTTTATAATTTAGGTTACAATTTGAATGTATTGGACTGTGGTATCTACCGGTGATGGCAATGCTCATGTATCCGCGAGTCATTCGGCGCGAACGGTTTCTCGCAGATGTGACAACGCGTCGCGCTACGGTAGAGGGGAGCGCGGGGCGCGGGAGGTACTCGTAGGCGCGGGAGGGAAAGCAAGGAGGATACTCGTAGGCGCGGAGGAAGGCGCGGGAGGGGGAGAAGGTGTGGAAAGGTTCCGGCGGCATCGCTGTCATAGGACCCCGGTCGATTGATTACATAAACAATGCATTCCTTATTTTTTTTTCGTCATCCGCCGCCGCTGCCGCCGACGCCGCCACCACCCACTCTAGCCTCTCCAAAAAATGTGTAAGTAACAAGGGCTCGCATGTTAGAAAAAGATAGAGTGTGCACGACGATGTCGGAGCCGTTAAGAAAAGCGTTGATGCTGTTTATATAAACATATCAATGAAGTGTGAGAAATATAAACTAGAATCGCTCGCAATGTTGCCTTATCTACTTCTAAAGAAAGTGATGATCCAATAGACAAAGGGGCAAAGAAGTCACAAATGAAATATATATAATAATAGGTTATAAGTGCTCAGTTCCGCAGTTGGTGTCCTGGAAGACGAACGAATCGATAACAATAAGAATAATGGAAAAAGTATGGCTGACCTTTATGCAGACATTGAGGACATGGATGATGTGAATACAGACAGGTTATTTGAAGCAATGGAAATAGAATTTGAGGATATAATGGATCAAGAGTCGTCTAACGAAAAAGTACAATCTAACGATACTGAATGTCTTATTGGGTTCAGCGATGGCAATACGGATCACGCAGAGAAATTTGTGCAGCCTTCGGAAATCCATGTGTTGAACGGTCTTACTAAGCACTGCATAATCTGCTATTATACAACGTATGATGAGATCTCAGCTTGATGTACACTATGTATGATTTATTTGCGAAATATTGACGATAAAGGAATGTATCTCATCAGGAAACACAAAGAATGTTCTTTTTATATACTAGACAGCAGGTGGTCGTGCTCGGAATGTGGAGAGCCGGTGTAGATTGTATTCCCATGCAGTGTGTCCACTCTGCGCATATTGAAAAACTATTAGTGCTCCGTGGAAGAGTGTGAAGTGATCTAAAGAAAAAAAAAGACATGAAAAATCATGAGCGACTGGAATGCGAACTGTTTGAGCAGTGCGGTCAGGTCACTACTCTGGTGGAGTGTTTCGCGTGGCTGTAACGATGCGACGAGTGCATTGAGCGGCTCGAAGAGCGCTTTACGCGATGGTACGCGAATCGCGATGAAAGAGTCGTCTGGCGGGAGATCGACGCCGCGTTTGAAAGCCGTATATTGACGGGTGCTGTGGTCAACGTGGATTACATTGAGCCGCAACGGTTTTTGGAAGACGCTGGAGAAATAGTACTCGAGCGTGTGCGAGACGCTGTAGAAAGACACGATAGTGTAAAAGTGAACAACGCCGTTTACGGCGAGTTTGCGACGAAGGATAAACGTGCTAATAAGAGCATAATTAAAAGAACATTGAGATATACCATTACACCGATTTGAGCGAATGGTACGAGCAGCATATCATCGAGTCCACGTTGACATCACTCGAAGAGTTCCAGGAATGCGACAGCGGGTGGGCATTGTCGCGAATCCTCAATTTGACTATCAATGTGAACAAACTAAATTTCATGCGCGCGAGATGTTACTTCGAAGTGCCGCGGGAAATAACGAAACGAGCGGTGATCAATGTCAGTACGACGGACAATGCGTGCTTCGCGTGGTCTGTGGTCGCCGCACTGTATCCGGTTGAAAAGCATACGGAGCGAGAGTCATCGCATTATACGTAGGCTGCTGGAAAAGTTTCTGCAAATATGAAAAAAATATTTAAAATTCGGTAAATGGCTTTATTGTTTTTCGAAGTATTTGCCTTTAAAATCGATACATTTTTGCATATGCTCGAACCAATTTTCGAAGCATTTTTTTCACCTTAAGGCTGTAATTTCAGAAATAAGTGTACGAAAAGCTTTCAACAGCTATTTTAGACGACTCAAATCGCTCACCGCATCTTATTTTTAATGTTTGGGAATAAAAAGAAGTCATTAGGTGATAAATCAGGTGAATACGGATAATGAGTCATCAATTCGACATTATTACTGGATAAAAAATCAACGGTTTGATGTGCTGTGTGACAGCCGGCGTTGTCATGATAAAAGATGATGCGACGATTTCGGTTTGTTCTACGCAATTCATTTATGACTTCTGGCAAACAAATTGTTGTATACCGATCAGTATTTACAGTCCTTCGATCTTCTAAAGCAGCGGTTGTAACATATCCGGTATAACCGAAGAAACAAGCAATCATTTGCTTGGCAGCACTGCGTGAACGAACAACTTTTGTTGGTTTCGATTCATTTTGAAATACCCAAACAGTGGATTGTTGTTTATTTTCGGGCTCATACGACTAGATCCATGTTTCGTCCCCAATAACGATGTTGTGGACCAAATTTGACCGACCTCGGTTGAATTTCTTGAGCATTTCTTTGTTCCATTTAACACGAACCTGTTTTTGAGCTTTGATCAAATTGTGTGGGATTTAACGACTGCAAAGTTTCCGTACGCTCAAGTGATCATGCAAAATCGTATGTATTGCTTTCATGTCAATGCCTAAGGATGCCTGAATCTCGCGGTATGTTATATGCCGGTCTCGCTCAATCATTTCACGCACAATCTCAACATTAGTGGCAACAACAGACGTGGATAGACGACCTTCACGGAATTCATCACTAAGAAAGGTACGTCCACGATAGAATTCGGCAAATCAATTATAAACAGTCTTATTGGATGGTGCTTCATCCCCAAAAGCCAAATGAAGCCGATCGATGCATTGTTTCGGAGTTAGATTACATTTGTAATCATAAAAAATCATTGCCTGAAAATTTTCACGCGAAATTTCCATTTTCTTACAAAATAATTTCTTTTAAAATACTATGCAAACACAATTAGTTGGCTTGGGTACAAACTGTCAATTGAATTATAGGTTAAAAACATCTAATTTTATCGATATGATAGTAGCCGAACGTTGGCGCCACTGGAAGTACTAGATTGCAGAAACTTTTCCAGCAGCCTGCATACGACAGTGTTGAATCTCGCGGGTATCGAATTTCCAATGACATTAAAAGATATTTCTAAATTCGAACGGTTGAACGCGGTGTCGATCAATGTATATGGTATCGAGAATAAACAAGTCCTTCCTCTACGGCTCACCAGTGACAAGAAGGAGAAACGCGTTAACGTGCTGTACATGCAAGATCCACGCGACGACAGTGTCGGCCACTTTGCGTGGATAAAAAATCTGTCCCGTCTCGTAAGATCGCAAATTAGGAACAAGAAATTTTTCTGCGACCGTAAGTACACATGAAAAAATTATTATAATTTTCCGTCTTGCTAATAAAATAATGGTAGCAGTTATAATTTTTTTGGTTTTTTAGATGCTTGCATTACTTCGGTACAAATGAGAAATTGCAGTTGCACGTATTGGACTGTAGGAAAATCAATGACTGCGCTATCCGATTGCCGAGCGAGGACGAAAAGTGGCTCGAATTTGGGAAACACTGCAACAAGGAGCGCATCCCATTCGTCGTCTACGCCGACCTGGAATGCGTTTTACGGAAGACGGAACCCAACAAGGAATACATGTCGTCATCGTACGCGTATTAACAGCAATAATGCGTATTCAGCATAGGCTACTACGTATGTTGCTCGTACGATGATGCGTTATCATCGTATCACTTCCGTCACGATGAAGACTGTATAGTGTGATTCGCGCGACAACTCAACGATTTGGCGCATTGCGTAAAAAATATTGTATTCGCCAACGTGCCCATAGAAACGTTTTCAAAAGAACAATGAGAGGCATACCGTAGCGCGACGCGTTGTCACATCTGTGAGAAACCGTTCGCGTCGGACGACGCGCGCGTACGTGATCATTGCCACTTGACCGGTAGATACCGCGGTCTAGCGCATTCGAATTGTAACTTAAATTATAAAAATTCATTATATATTCCGATTTTCATAATTTATCGGTTTCAGAA
>NW_017305715.1:643939-644352 GCF_001594115.1 Trachymyrmex septentrionalis | reverse complement strand
CTAGCGCATTCGAATTGTAACTTAAATTATAAAAATTCATTATATATTGCGATTTTCATAATTTATCGGTTTCAGAAGCGCATTTTATAATTAAGGAAATCGCTACAGCATATGAAGGACATGTAGATGTGTTACCGATAACCAAAGAAAAATACATTTCCTTCACAAAACATGTCGATAGCACTAAAGACAAAAATGAAAATAATTCTCAAAGAAATTGCGTAAAATTACGTTTTATTGATTCTTTCAAATTTCTTAATACAAGCCTCGATCAAGTAGCGTCGTATCTCGATAAAGACAAATTAAAAATTATACGTTCCAAATTTTCAACATTATCGGATGATGAATTTGAATTACTGACTCGTAAAGGTGTCTTTCCGTACGAGTACGTTGACTATGTCGAAAAATTGCAG
>NW_017305715.1:635125-643839 GCF_001594115.1 Trachymyrmex septentrionalis | reverse complement strand
ACTCGTAAAGGTGTCTTTCCGTACGAGTACGTTGACTATGTCGAAAAAGAAAACACGCGCTTACCGCGCGAATTATTTTACAGTTCGTTGACGGGTGATACCGTATCCGACAGCGATTACGCTCACGCTGCGAACATATAGCAGCGATTCTCCAACCGAACGCTTGGCGAGTACAGTAATCTGTACTTGAAAACCGATGTCTTGTTATTAGCTGACATTTTCGAAAATTTTCGCGAAAGTTGCGTCGCAAGTTACGGTCTCGATTCCGCACATTATTACACTTTGCCTGGTTTCACGTGGGATGTGATGTTAAAATATACGTGCGTAAAGTTTGAATTGCTCACTGATATTGATATGATCATGTTCATCGAGCGCGGTATACGCGGTGGTCTCAGTCAATGTTCAGGCAGATACGCGCAGACTAATAACAAGTACATGCATTCGTACGATTTGTCGGAACCGTCGTCGTACTTGATGTACTGCGATGTTAACAATTTATATGGATGGTCGATACCATTGCCATACACCAAATTTCGATGGATCAAAGACGCTGCGAACTTTGACGCGAGCGCGATCACTCTGGATTCGCCCACCGGTTACATTCTCGAAGTCAATCTCGAGTATCTGCAGCATCTACACGACCAATATACTGATCTACCGTTCTGTTCGACGCGCGATAAGCCGCCCGGCAAGCGCGAATATAAACTTCTAGAATTGTATGATAAACAGCGTTACGTCATCCATTACCGCAACCTGCAGCAATGTACTCGTTACGGTCTTCGCGTAACAAAGATCCATCGGGTGCTACAATTCGCGCAACCTTCATGGCTTCGCGATTGAATTAATACAAACATTGAACTTAATACAAATTTTAGAACGCGCGCGAAAAACGATTTTGAGAAAAATTTGTATAAACTAATGAACAACGCGGTATTTGGTAAAATTATGGAGAATGTGCGCAAATACGTCGACGTAAAATTATTAACAAAATGGGACGGACGATACGGCGCGGAGGCAATGATTGCAAACCCGAATTTCCACACATACAGCCGTAGTGTTTTTGCGGAAAATTTAATCGCCGTCGAACTGCGCAAACTCGAAGTGAAATTCAACGGGCTGATTTACGTGGGTATGTGTATACTCGACATATCGAAAGTCTGCTTGTAAGAATTTCACCACGAGTATATGTTACCACTGTTTCGCGACAAATGTAAAATTATGTATACCGACACAGACAGTTTTATATATCGCGTCGAGTGCGAGGACGTTTAAGAGACTATGAAACGCGATATCGCTAGATTCGACACGAGCGATTATCCGATGGACAACGCGTACGGTATGCCTCTCGCGAATAAAAAAGTACCCGGTCTGATGAAAGACGAAAATAACGGTGCGATAATGACCGAATTCGTTAGTCTCAGAGCGAAGATGTACGCGGTGAGAGTGAACGGCAAGAAGAACACTAAAAAGGCGAAAGGTGTAAAGAGTAACGTCGTAGCGTAACGAACGATAACGTTCGACGATTACACGTGGTGTTTGAACGAAGAGATCGAAATGACTCGTCAATCGTATATACGATCTAAACTGCACGAGGTATACACGATATCCGAACCGAAAATCGTTCTGAGTCCATATGACAACAAACGATACATCGTACTGGACTCGACGGAGACGTTACCGTGGGGACATTGAGGGATACCTTTGTAATATATATGTACATATCAATATTTATATTACTGTGCGCGAGTGCACTGATGATCCGTGCACTCAATTGTCGTGCGTGCGTGCGTGCGTGCGTGCGTGCGTGCGTGTGTATGTACATTCTGTCAAAAAAGTATCGGGAATTGATCATTTAAAAAGCCCGCTTAAAGGAATTGTCAAAATTCTTTTTGTCGCTAAGTTGGCATAACTGTCCTCTATACTGACGCGGAGCTGGAGTGCCATCTGTCATTTAATGTGATTATCGTGCTCGATTTTATCAGTTCATCTCAAGTGTGTTTTGCGATTTTTACAATGAATGAAAAGATCGAACAAAGAATTTGTCTCAAATTTTGTATTGCAAATAGAATTTCGTGTGCCGAATCGCTGAAGATGTTACAGAAGGCTTACGGTGAATGAAACAAGCTTCGGAATGGCGCCTTCCAATTGAGCCAAAACCGAAAAAACCACGTCAAAGTCGATCAAAAGTCAAAGTGATGTTAACTGTTTTCTTTGATTGTCGCGGTGTTGTGCACTCGGAGTTTTTGCCAGAAGGTCAGACGGTAAATAAAGAATATTATCTGGGCGTTATGCGGCGTTTGAGAGAGCAAATTCGTCGAAAAAGGCCAGATTTGTGGAAAACAAACTTATGGATTTTGCACCATGATAATGCACCATCTCACAAGGCTATTATTGTGAACGAATTTCTGACCAAAAACTCAACAAATATCATCGAACAACCACCGTATTCACCAGATATGGCTCCGGCTGACTTTTTTCTCTTTCCAAAACTCAAATTACCACTTCGGGGCACTCGTTTTCAGTCGATAGAAGACATAAAAGAGAATTCGCGTCGAGAACTGAAGTCGATTTCGGAAAATGCGTTTAAAAAATGTTTTGATGATTGGATTATTCGTTGACATAAATGTACAATATTATTTCGAAAGGAGCCTACTTTGAAGGCGATACAATAAATTTGAATGAATAATAACTATTTTGTGTTTTATTGACCAATTCCCGGTACTTTTTTGACAGAATGTATAACTGAATTAATTTATTACAAAAAAATGATTTGAAATTAATGATTCTTGTGAGAATTGAGATTGTGCTAGAGATGAATTCACCGACTCATTTTATACACACATCCAACGACAATTGATGTTAGTTAAATGAAAAGAATTATTGCTTTTATACGAATATATCTCAAACAATTACTATTATATATTTACATTTTTTATATTTTCATACAGTGTATATGTATTACTATTATTATGCTTTATTATCTTAATTTGTACTTTGTGTATGTCTTTTTACATTTTTTAAATATTCTCATACAATCTACATACCTGTTACTATTGTGTACTATTATCATTATAATTTACATTATGCATGTTTTTTTACGTTTTATATAAGTATTACTGTTATGTTTTATGTAGTGTCATTTATTATGTATTATTATTATTTTTAATTTCATGTATTGTACATTTATATACGTATTTTATATCTGTATACTCTAAAAATGGAAAGGATAATAAAAAAATATTTACACGTTTATATACTATATTTGTTATATGTATACAAAATATATCAATTAAAATTTTATCACATAACATTGTTTTTGTATATCCATGAATTGTGCGATAGATCGAATCCCACTTAACGCACACTTTGTCGCCCTTCCTGCGCAACACTTTCTCCACGAGATACACGTTAGGATGAGTACAAGAAAATAATGTATTTTTTCTCGCTAGTGTCACCCGACTGACTCGTTTTATGAATATGCGATTTAATTTATAATAAAACCGGCTTCGCGAAGATCGTTCCTCGATGATCGACAGCATCTCGTTGTCGTGAGAATTGTTGCCTGCTCGGCAATCGTAGACGATTCACCAGCTCGTTAGGATCATCTTCGTGCACGTAATCAATCGCGTTGTCGTTCAATGTCATTGCGTGAGGTAATCCCTTTCCAGATTTCTTCTGTTTCTTGGGTGTGATCGACATCAATGGTGCGATTACGTGTTTGTACTTGTATCCTCTATTGCTCAATAATTGACCCTGCGAATGAATACTTGTGTTTGTGCGCGTTCGTCACCAACAGCATACTCTTGTACTTGTGCATATCGTCGTACATATTCCGTGTAGAGGGCATCGAAATTCTCTTGAAAATCAACTCGTAAAGACTGGGTATACCGGCGTATCGTACGCCGTCGATAATTATGTTGTCCGCGTCATCCACGTCGAAATGTTTATTGTCAAACATCAGCCCATTCTTGTGTAAGTAAACGCTGTACACGTGATCTATACCGTTCTCTTTATCTTACGCTCTCTTCAGGACAGCCTCGACATATTTTTGACCCAGCGGGCCCAAGCCAGCTCGTAACGCCTCTCGACCTTCCGACGTTTGCAACTGATTTTGAACCTTTGTCGCTAGCGAGTTTTCCATCGTTTCGAAAATGTTCTCCAACGACTCTATCGTCGATACGATTTTGGCACGCGGGGTTATTGGTTGTATGTACAATACATCATCGTGCGATCGATCATTGGATTTATGCAGAGTCGTGAAACGCTCGAACGTCTCGTTCGCTTCTTTTCTCTCTTCTTGTTCCTCTTCCTCCTTCCTCTTACGTTTATGGGCAGACGCTATATCTTCGTCGCGCAACTTTCTCTTTGTCTTGTGCACGCCGGGGCTGTCGGCGAAAAGTCGCAGCGGCTCGATAAAAGGTTTAAAATGTCTGTCTAACGCAATGCCGATCATCGATTCTACCGGTCTTCAGAGCGCGATGTTTCTTGCGAATCGATTCGCTCATCTTCTCGATCGACCTCGCGATTTTTTCACGCTCGCGCACATCTGCCATGTTCGTCTCCGACTAAGTATCGACAGCGACTGGTCGCGTTACGATATCGCAAACTCGTTAAATCCTTTTCTGTACCATCCATTTGTAAGCGCACTGATTTTGTCTATCACTACGAATCTATATTTTTATTGCCAATAGGCGCGGCACAACGCGCAAAATTCGTTGTACGATGTCGGTATTCACATAATCGTTGTAAACGTGTTTCAAATTGGTATCCTGTTTGAACAGGATCAGAAGGTTTACGTTGTCACGTATCAGATATTTAGGTATCCTCGCGTACGTCTGACAAAGATAGAAGCAGTCAACGTTTGCGTGGCGACCCATCGAAAAGTATTCTCTCACCGCATCCTGCTTGTCGCATGTCACGGGATCAAAGATAAAAATAGAATTTGGGCGCGCCTCACTTGATGGAACGACGTCGCTGTTGTTGGAGAACGTAAAGTAGTCGATAGACGTAAATAAATTTTCGAGATATCGATACTTTAGCTGTTGCAACGATTTCGAATAGACGTACACGTTCTCGAAACGTACACCGTTCGGGCTCTCAAGTTAGCTTATGAGAACGTTGGTTTTATCGCAATTCGACGAGCCGCAAATGATCGCGCGTATAGTACTCGGCAGCATTTTGCCGTGTTTGTGCTTCTCCGCTGCCTTCCATCAATCGCGATTTCGCGTCGCAGTTCGTGACGCATGCGTCACGCAGTTGCAGCATGAATTTCATGCTCATACTACAGGCTGTGCGCTCTCGAACGACTAAAGACGTGCAAACCCCGTGAATTACGCAGTAGCAAAATGTATCTCGCGCTGGGTCATTCTTCTGATATTCGAGACTTGAACGCAGAGCAGTTGCAATATATATCGAAGATCATACTCTTACGCGATTACATCGAACACGTCTGGGACAAGCTTCCGGAACACGTGAAAGCAGATTCGAACCTATCATCGCTGCGATGAGCACTACAATCAGTTGTGGCAGCGAACGCACATCGATGGTCCCGCACCTAAGATAAAGGACTGTAACGAATGTTAGCGTCAGGCGGTAGTCTGTTGAATTGAGTGATAAACGCGCTTTCTTTTGAGTTACATATTCCGGGCTACCAGTTTTGTGGCCTGGGCACTCGGCTTGCGAAACGATTAGCCAGAGATGACGCGGCCATAAATCCGTTGGACGCGGCGTGTCGAGGACATGACATTACGTACTCGCACAGCAACGATCTCACCGATAGACACGCGGCAGGAATATACTAGCTGAAAAGGCACAGAAACGCATTACCGCGAGTGATTCGGCTCTGAGCGAGAGAACAACCGCTGCAGCCATCTGGGCGGCGATGAAAGCCAAGACCGACATGGACATGAAACCGAAGAAGAAGACGACGAGGAAAAAGGCGATGAAAAAGCGGATACTTCCAATGGCGAAACGAGGCGGTGCGTTACCGTTTCTGCAATGTTGGGCGCGCTCGGGTCCTTGATCGGCGGAACGGCCAGCGTGGCGAAAGCGGTAAACGATAGCAAAGCCGCGCGACGTCAGTTCGAAGAGCCACGACCGCGCGATGGAACAGGGATGCGGACTGTATCTCGGTCCGTACAAACATGAACAGGGTGTAGCTGCAAAGAAAAAAAAACGCCAAAGAGATGATAAAAATGCCGTCTGGCGCAACTACCAATTGAGACTTATCACATGACACCGAACGTGAATAAATCGAACAACAAATTTTATTTTGCCAAAGATGACGCGGAAATTACAATTCTCGAAGGTTCATACGAAGTGCGAGACATAAATGAATTTCTGAAACACACGATTTTACGGAAACGTTCGCACCGTTAAAACCGTTGATGTAGTGCGTGGTAACAATAACAACAATGACACCGATGACGATAATGATGAGGGTGGAGAATACCTGATTACGCTCCGCGCAAACTGCAACACGATGAGATGTGAGATTAGATGTGCATACAGAATAAACTTTGACAAGCCCAACAGCATTGGATCGCTGCTGGGATTCTCGTCGAAGCGTATATTGCGACCGCGAAGATGGCACGAATCGGATATGTCGATCAACATAATGAACGTAAACGCTATCCGCGTAGAGTGTAACGTGATCGCAGGTGCGTACAGCAATGGCAAAAGCGCACACACGATACACGAATTTTCGCCGAGCGTGCCGCCAGGATAAGATATCGGAGAAGCCGACGCAGATCACCTACCGATCATGGCACGGAGCATTACGAATCTAATGATACGCGTCGTCGACCAGAACGGGCGATTGTTCGATTTTCGAGGAGAAGAGATCACCGTTAGATTGCACGTACGACGTAAACAGTGATAACGTGAGCGTGAGATGCTCGTGCTGATTGGAACGGAGCGCACGAAGAAAGATAACGTATTCTTTACAAGACCGACGACGTCACAGCTCGATAACACTCGCTCATCCAACTCCATCAGGAAGAAGAAGAAGCTCAGCGTATCGAACGTTACATTTTTAAAGTCTTTGGGATTCGCGGTGCGCAACATTTGAGACGACTGATATCCTAAACAATAA
This sequence comes from Trachymyrmex septentrionalis, assembly GCF_001594115.1. Classification (NCBI taxonomy): domain Eukaryota; kingdom Metazoa; phylum Arthropoda; class Insecta; order Hymenoptera; family Formicidae; genus Trachymyrmex; species Trachymyrmex septentrionalis. Next base: position 636,746 of record NW_017305715.1, on the reverse strand, counting down.
AGACGAGTCGATTCTTCGACGATCGCATCGTCAAGATTGAGATTCACACGTACAACCTGTTCGCCAACACAACGTTCGCATACAGCGACGAGATAAGAATACCCATACAGCAACAGAATCTGTACACACTGCCGTACAAAAGCTTTCTATACGTCGAGGGAAAACTGACGAAGAACAAAGTGCTAACGTGTCATTGGGAAATAATTGCGTCGCGTTTTCGATGAGATTCGATATGAACTCAACGGTGCGGAGATTGATCGTAACAGAAATGTGGGCATAACTAGCACCCTCAAAAACTATGTAACAGTGTCATCCGACAGAAGCGTGATTCTGCGGAATGCCGGCTGGGATGCGCAGACTACTCCGATCGGATACTTTAATTTCTCGCTCTATGTACTGCTGGGATTTTGCGAAGATTACAAACGTGTGATGATCAACGTCACGAATTGATTTTAATACGAGCGCGCAACGACAACAATTGTCTGATGGAAGATCCGGCGATAGAACCGACGCTCGAATTATTCAAAGTATAGTGGCGAATGCCGCACGTGTTATTGAGCGAGATAAATAAGCTGTCGATGCTGCGCGCTTTGGAGAGCGGACGATATCTGAGCATGGCTTTTTGCTCGTGGGACCTGTACGAGTTTCCGCTCTTGCAGAGCACAACCAAGCATTCGTGGGCCATCAAGATGGCTCTCAGCTCGAGAAGCCGTGTTACGTCATTTTCGCAAATAGGTCGAAAAAATGTCATGTCCGAGGATATAAGTCGATTCGACCACTGCAAATTAACCAATAAGAAATTCTACCTGAATACGGAATGTTATACGATGACTTGAATCTGGATTTTGATAAAAACAGATGCGCAATTCTGTACGACTTGTACACGCGTTTCTGCAAGGGCTACTACGGATACGAGTATCTCGAGCCGAGTCTCACCTTTACAACTTTTTTACGTAATGGTCCATTCGTGATCATCGATTGCTCTCGACAGAACAAATGTTTTTTAACATTATGTATGTACACAGTCCGGAGCATCGTGCGATGCGTTTACTGAGCAGACGTTACGATCTGACAAATACGGGCTACAAATTTTTGGAAATTGGAATCAACGTTGGTCTACCGAGTTACGTGGAGATCGTCCTGGGGGATCATCGCGGACACGAACTGTCGCTGTCTCTAGAAACCTGAAAGAGTCTCTACGAGCAGCGATGGAATATTTCAATATTTCACAAGATGCTTCGAAACAAATACAAGGACAATTTTATAAGTGTTGAACCGCTAACCGTCAGAGTTTGTACGCTGAACGATGCTACACTCGATCTTCGATGTACGTCTCGATTCTTCGTCCGTACGCATTATGATAACCGAAACGACGCTACGCCGTATATTTGACGGATGTATCGACGTAACGTTCGAACGATTAGCCCGACTCGTCGATACGGTTGATGTAAAGTATACGCGATTCTCCAATATCATGTCTGAGAACACCATACGCGACAGCGGCTTCTTCAGTGGACGTCAGCTCATCGATTGCGAGCTATTAGCTTTAGTTTTTAATATGTACGAAAAAAAACACGATGTAATAACATGTGAATAAAAAATTTTCGTCAACATTATTTTA
>NW_017305715.1:622956-635025 GCF_001594115.1 Trachymyrmex septentrionalis | reverse complement strand
AAAAAAACACGATGTAATAACATGTGAATAAAAAATTTTCGTCCACATTATTTTATATATATACTTTATTTTATTCTCCTTCCGTCTATCTATCCATCCCATATCTCGATGTGCTAATAAAAAAACCGTATTGAAAAAACTGCGTCATAAAAAAGAGGATTCATTTCTTCCATCCTTTATTCACTATCATGTTATGCGCTCTAACATCGTCTAACATCGTCTGCATGCTATATCTTTCTCTAACGTGCGAGCCCTTGTTACCTACACATTTTTTGTAGAGAATAGAGTGACGAGGGGTGGCAGGCGGCGGGTGGCAGCGGCGGCGGTCCGCAACGCATTTTGAGATGGACGCGGCGGCGGTGGATGACGAAAAAAAAAAAGAAACGCATTGTTTATGTAATCAATCGACCGGGGTCCCATAGCCCGCAGCGATGCCGCCGGAACCTTCCCGTGCCTTTCTCTCCTCCCGCGCCTTCCTCTGCGCCTACGAGTATCCCCCCCTGCTTCTCGCGCTAGCCCCATGGGTTAGAACCCCCATAGTATTGTATTATTACTTTCTTTCGGCAACGCTACCATGAGCACGTTAGAGAATACGATATTTTTCATGCGATGTGCCAAGTCTTGGACTTGTCATGCGAATCACGCTATACAGTCTTTATCGCGACGGAACTGATACGACAATAACGCGTCATCGTATAAGCACCACATAATATCCTAAATTACCTCATGCTGTTGACATACCAGATGTACAAGTATGAAATGCGGATTTTTTTCCAAAAAAAACACGTTAAATTCGGAAGAATGATAAAAAGAGCTTTATTCAAAGTATGCTCCATTGCTAGTTACACATTTTTCCCATCTTTCGGGCAATTTCTGGACCACGCCAGTAAAAATCTTTCCCCTTTGCCGCGAACCATTCATCGAGCCATTTTTTCACATCTTTGTACGAACCAAAGCGCTGCTCAGCAAGTGCGTGACCCATCGATGCAAACAAGTGGTAATCGGAAGGAGCCAAGTCTGGTGAGTAAGCCGCATGGGGTAGAACTTCCCAGCTGAGTGCTTCCAACGTATCGCGAACCGGTTTTGCCGTATGTGATGGAGCATTGTCATGAAGAAAAATGACTTTGTGTTGTCTCTTTTTGTATTCTGGTCTTTTTTCAAGCAGCGAACGGTTCAAATCGATCAATTGTTGTTGGTAGCGTCCAGCATTAACCGTTTCACCAGGTTTTAACAGCTCATAATAGACCACACCCTTCTGGTCCCACCAAACACAGAGCATCGTCTTTCTGCCAAAGCAATTCGGTCTTGCGGTCGAAGCGCCTGGGTCTATCCATGATTTTTTGCGCTTAGGATTCTCAAAATAAATCCACTTTTTATCCCCACTAACAATACGATGCAAAAACGACTTCCTTTTGTATCGTGCAAGCAAAATTTCACATGTGTTTTTGCGTCTCTCCATCTGCCTGCCGTCCAACTCATGCGGTACCCATCTTCCGGTCTTCTGAATCTTTCCCATCTCTCGTAGGCGATTGGAAACAGCTTGTTGACTAACGCTCAATTGTTCTGCGAGTTGTTTTTGTGTTTGTGAATCATCTTCGTCCAACAATGCTTGTAATTCCACATCTTCGTACCTTTTTGGCGGTTTTCCGTGTTCCTTGTCTGCAACATCGAAGTCACCACTTTTAAAACGCCGAAACCATCGTTCACACGTATCTTGCGATGGAGCATGTTCACCATAAGTTTCTCGAAGTAATCGGTATGATTCAGCAGCAGTTTTCTTCAAATGAAAACAAAAAATTAATGCTGTCCGCGAATGCTCTTTGTTTGATATAAATTTCGACATATCGAACACAGCAACACAACACTATGCAAACACTTTTTCAATTTATCACTCGTGCGCGTCTGACACTTGTTGATGGCACTTCAAAATGGCATAACAGTCAAATCTTTATACCACACACTGCATTGATGCGCCATCTGTTTTCTCAAATCCGCATTTCGCATATTCGTTTGTACCCGCCGACAAGATCGTGGCGATAAGATTCGATCAAACGCAGTAACTGGGCTTCGCACAGGCCTAATATGCTTTACGCGATGCGTATCAATTCCGTAAATCTCGATGGCAAGAGCTCACGTCACGTAAGGATATTTTTCGCTGATTAGGCGACTAAGAATTCGCCACTCGAAACTGGCGATAGGATACAGTAACGGATTTTAACGTAAACACGGCGTGACCTCGTGCTCGTTCGCGGGGTTTTGCACTGCTCTCCCGAAAGTCAGAGGAGGACAGAATACACGCAAATTTTACGCTACACAATTCCGATACGATAGAATATGCGCCAATACTACGATACCAAGTTCCGATACGATAAGATACATGCAAATATTACGGTACAAAATTTCGATACGATATGATACAATAATTCGACACACGACAAAACTTGATGGCAAGTGACGAAGCTGTGGCTTAGGTGGACGCAGAAAAGAATTTTCCCGAAAATGTGATTAATCGTCCCGGGAGGCGACACGTTTTATCACGAACCTCACGGAAATCTAGCGCACGGCAATGCCACGTGCGTACTTTATTACGTATTCGACAACGATATTACCGCCTCCCGGACTCGGAAACCGGCGACCTTGCAGTACGTAACGCTCGCTTCACTGTGACCTCCTGCAGATTCTCGTTCCGATAGCCTCTCGCTCAGATTGTTCCTTTACCTTCACGATACTTTCGTTCTGTGTCCTTCTTTAATCTGCTCTCTACCCTGGCCACAGCTCAAGTACCGGGCGCTGATCTTCCCGGGGGCACGCAGGGCTCGTTATTTCCGCGAGAGGGCCCTATCGCGCCTCATTGGCGCGTAGCTCCGCTCATCGCGTGAGTCGCGTCATGCCTGTGTCTTAGCGTGCGAAATTCAAGGGGCCGCAGGATCTCTTCTGGCCGCCGCGGAGGCGCCTTTATGGGGCTCTCGCCGTCACTGGGGCGTGGAGTAGCCATCCTCTTCCGCGGTCCCCACCATCGTACCGTCTTGCGCCTGAAATATGCCTGCAATAAGAGATGTCTCGCATTATAAGAAAGGGTGAAATATAAAGCGATATCACCTGCGTGCTACCTGGGGGACAGGATGTCGTGCGCCCCGGTCAATCCGTCCTTAGCGGCTACTCCCTGACTCTCAATCCTGGTCGTCTTCTTCCTTCCTTCACGGTTCAGCGAGTAGGCGTCAACTTTACAAAGTCGTGGGAGTCGCTCGTTCCTACAACTCGTGGTACGATAACCCACGAAAAGAATAAAACAACAACACGAGACGCATACACAGAGTGTAACAGACATAAAACACACAAAAACGCCATGACAACACGCAGTTGCATCCGCCTTCTAAAAGCGTGGAAGGACTCAGGACGTCAGAGCTGCACTTTTCGATCGGGTCGTGCGACCCTTGTGACGGACGGAAAACGTCACAATATAAAATTATAAATTTGAAGAAATTTAAAAAGCAATAAAAATGTAGATAATAAAAACAAATAAATAAAAAAATTAAAACAATGAAAAAAATAAAAATAAAAAAATAAATAAAAAAAAGGAGTGTAACGTAGACTGCCTCCACGTGGTGCACTCTGGGAAACATAGAAATATTATAAAATTACTCTTTTTGTGGCTAAATGATCTACAGACATAAAAAACAGAATGTAGGATCTTATCTCTGCCCAGTTAACAATTTTTTTACTTAATTTAAATTTGAAATTCATAGTCTCTGTGGATACTTCGATGATGGTTCTTAATTTTATTACAGAAAAATTAAAATATCTCTCTTAATATTATCAGAGAAAAAAAAATAACAACACTTTCATTACATAATGGGATCTCGTGCTATCGATTGAGCCTGTGTTATGTCATGAACTGTAACAAATTTAGATATTTTCGCGTTTATGAATATTTACTGTGTTAGAATGCAGCGGTTCTTGTTACTATCCCACCACTGTCACCAGAAATATTTCAAATTCTTATGTTAAGAATAGCTAATAGTCATGGATTGAATATTTTTGCGTTTATGGATTACGTTTATGGATTACGCATTCGCGGGATGTCGCCTATTTAGAATTCGCCTAGTAGAATTCTTGCGTAGTCATATTGTGCATCGCGTCGAGTGCGAAGTGGGGAGAGAGAAAAAAAGAGATGGTCCAGCGCGGCGCGCGGGCAGAACATAGAATTGAATGAGTGGCGGAGTGTTCATTAGAGTAGGGAAGGTATGATTAGAATAGGAGCGAGTTTCAGGTCGAGGCAAATCATGAGACTGATAGATATCCGCCGGCGTATCGCATGCTACAGGAATCCTTTATGATAATTGATCTATTATATGGTAAATGTCCGAGTGGCCGGACATTTAAGAGTAGGTCGTCACAAATAATTCAATTTATAATACTAGAAAGGTTTTTAATATAAATATTTATATTTATTCGAAAACATGAAAGATTTCCTTAAGCGGGAAAGATTATTTGAACCCATTTTTACAATTATTAATGAAATAATTAAATAAATAGTAAAGTGCGTCATTGTACCAGTGGCCGGACAGTCAAAATAGGTTATGGCCCAATTTCCGGACGTAACTTGTCCCAATGTCCGACCAGACCACAATATGAAAATTAATATGCTAACGGGAAATATTTATTAAATGACAAAAAATACAACTCTAATTTAAAAAAATCTTTACTAAATGTTATATTTAATATTTTATTTTTATCAAAAATTATAATAATTTGTTGCACAACATAAAATAGCTTGCATAACATAAAATGTTGATAACTTAAAGTGCATTTAACTTACAAGCTAAATAAATTTTTAACGACAGTGAATCTGCACATAACAGAATGAATAATAATATAATCAGTTAAATAAGATTTTAATTTTTTTTTAATACCTTTTTTAATAACTTCCTTTTTAGTTTGTGAATTTTTCTTTTCTTCTACTTCTTTTATTTTTTCAACTTTCTCTGTTTCTTTTCTTCAAGTTTTTTTATCTTTTGCAATTTCTTTTCTTCTCTTTTCTTCTTATTTTCTTCTTTTTTGTTTTTGAAATTTTTCTTCTTTTGTTGTGTGATATTTCAACCACTCATTGGAAGTTGCAACCGTAGGAATTTTATCCTTTAACTTTTCTTTTTTTGAGTAGAATTTTCAGGTCAAAAAAGGGTATTTTTAAAAGGAGAAAGAACACTTCGAATATCTTGATTTGTATCTGTAAAAAAATTAAATTTATTACTAATTGCTCTATCAATATTTATAGCCATTATAATTCCATATATGCAATATTTATATATGCAACATGATTATTTACCGGAAGTATTTTAAATGTTTTTATTGTTTTCCTGCGAACTATCGAATTCCTGCAAATATTCTTGATAATTATTCCAAATTATCAAAGACAATGTCAGATGGAGAATCTACTAGCTGAACCGTAGTATTTTCAAACGTATTTTGTTCTTGAGATTCCAAATTATCAAAGACGATGTTAGATGGAGAATCTACTAACTGAACCATAATATTTTCAAACGTATTTTGTTCCTGAGATTTCAAAAGCTCGATGATATTTGGTTGTGATTCTTCTGAATCAAGCTGAATAATTGCTATTGCATTTGTTGAAATACTGTTAGTGGCTGTAGATTTATGAATATCATCTAAGCATAAAATGACCGGAATTTCTTCATCTATGTACAATGTTTCTTAAACATAATCATTTGTCGCGTTTTGGTTTATAACTATCTGTTCGATTCTTTGTTCTTCATTGCTGTTAAAAGTATCTTTTCTAGGCTTATCACAATCAACATTACCTATAGAATTGGAATAAAGACGCAAAAAATAAGTTAATTTGTAAAACATACAATAAATTATAATAAAAAAATTAGATTCTGCAGTTATTTATAAATACTACATTTACATTTGCAAATTACACTATTTAAGAGTTAAGTTAATTGCAATATTTAATTAAGAAATTTGAATTGTTAATATATGTAGTATTTATAATTCTTAAAATAGATATATGGAATTTAAATTTTTAGTTTATCAAGTGTGTTACCGGTTTTTTCCTTAATCTTTAGCCAATATAGTATTAATATAGTATTTAGTACTAAAAAAGACATTCATTTTTAATTTCATCATTCCAAATTCCTACTCTCCACTTTAAATGTTTGAAGCATTTCTTCTGGGAATTGCCGTTCAAAAAAGCTAAACCGTTTTATCGAACTGTTTGATTAGGTTCAGTATTGAGTAGGTTCTTGGATTTCTTTTGTTTGTTTAAAATATTAAAATCTACAGCATTAGATGTAAAGGATAGAGTCCACACGTTTGAAATCCATTTTTAGCCATAGAAATAAGATCTATTGAATAGACAGTCTTTTTTAATAGTGGGGCAAACATGTCTTTTTTGAGGCGTTCTCCATTATTATTTTCTAATCTCCAATTATTGATAATTTTCTTCTAATTTTAAAGAATGGGAAACTGCTACATCTAATGGCTGCAAAATGTGCGTAGCGTTTGGATATAGAGCTATTAACTCTATTTCATGCTGTCGACAAAAATTACTCCATGGCAATGTCAAGTGCGAGGAAAGTCCATCCATGAATAATATGACGGGAAATACAATATTATTGGTTTTCTGCCACGGGTAAAATACGTTAGTAATATATTCATAAAATGACTCAGCAGTTATCCATCCTCTGTCTGAAGTTCGATGTGATAGCTCAGGATGTTGATAAATAAATGATTCATATCAATGACGTCCGGGCCTGTTGTTCGTAAAAGGATTTTCTTTCTGTAATCGTTTTATTAATAATTGCACACTGTCTAACAGTTATTCCATGGTTACCGGTATATGTGTTACCGGTGTATGAAAGCCTCTTTCACTCACATACAATATCCAATTAACTAACTGGCTTTCTTCTTCTGAAGACAGAATAGTCGATGGTTCCATTATAGATTCAATTCGTGATTTGTTTTTAAATTTATCATGCAGCGTAGTTTTTGGAATTCCATATATTTTTCTGGCTCGTCTAATCGGAATCCCTTGCTGAATAGTATGTAGTGCATCATTTATCACTGATCGAGCATACCTTTTACTTTGCTGCTGTTTTGTTTTCATTTTTATCTGTAAAAGTAAGTTTACTTTTGATTTTTAGTCACTAATCTAATTATTCATGCATGATTTTAAAGACACTTGCTCAATGAAATTATAAAAGAAGATTTTTAACTTTAATTGTGATAAATAATAGCTATTATACATTAATAACTTATTTTAACATATATTAATAAAAGAAATTATCGCTGAATAGTTTTAAAAAGATTTTCATGCAATTAAGTCTTTAAAAATATGTAATTATTATACTTACCGAACAATTCTGTAATGTTTATAAAAGCAAGACTACGTAACTTTAACCTTACAAGCTGGGTTCGCACATACAAATCCCACGATTGGGACCATTAATACTTTAAATGTACCAGTCTCCGGACGCTTAAAAATATCGTTTTTGTTGTGACTTTTATGATGAATTTCGTCGAAATGAGTTTCTTTTTATAATTAATTTTTAAAATTAAATATTTAATTATTTATTCACAAATATAATGAAATATTCAGTTTTGATTCTATAAGCTGGATGCTAACGCTTAATGAATTTCTTACCGATTATCTACTATTTTATCAAATCATAGACGCATGATTACATAATAAATTTTTTTTAATATAAAAATTATGAATTTGGTTTACTTCTTTTTTCCTAATTAATCGTCAAATGTAGGAGTAATTTTTATAATAATTGTTATTTTTATTTATAACTGTTCAAATAAATAGCAAATATTTTATTTCAATGTGGTCGGACACTGGGACGTACCGGCCTTTGGGATAATATTTACCTTAATTGATTTAGAATTTTAAATTAATAGTTACTGTTCTCTTGAAATGGATTCGGCATTGTTCTTTATCAATAAGATATCATGAATTATTTGATTGAGCAATTTATGAATTATTTGTTGAATTTGCTATTGGCGTTAATGCTTCAGTGAATAATTGTAATTGTAACAAATGTCAAATTGATTAGAGTTCATTTAGCAAAGAAATTAATGATGGATCTGAGCAATTCAAGTCGTTTTATCATTTTATACCCTTTGGGAGGGGATGGAGGAATGGATTGAATGAAAGTTGAATATAACGCTATATTAAAATTTAAATTACTAAACTGGCTGACACGCTGATTATATTAAAATAGATGCGGATCCCTTGGTTGGTCATTCTACCGAAAATATTTTTGTTTAAATTACCGACGCAGTTGATTGAATAATAGCATTAAAAAAGCAGAATTAGAAATTAATTGTAGAAGAAACAGATAGTAGTGAAAAGAAGGATTGAGCAGCTCCTACGAGCTGGTCAATTCCGAGAAGGGACAGACTAAGCAACTCCTACAAGCGCGGTCAGGGATATAGAAAAAGGGAAGCTCGAAAGAAATCAACACATGCGTACTTTCTTCTTTTCTTTTGATATATTACGATATATTGAGAGATATTCCGCCAGCGTTTCGGTCTGATCTATCGATCAGAATGATGCGATAAAAAATGACTGCGAACTTGATTTTCGCCCTGTTTATATAGGCGCCAGTTGGCGGCGCTCGCGAGTCAGGAGGAAGGGGGAGCTCAAGTTTCCCGGAATTGGTAATACGTGCCGAATTTGGAAAATGATTTTTCATATGGAAATATTAGTCACATCGGGCTGAAATTCAGCATGGTCGTCACGAATTCAATTTAGAACTGAAGGATCAAATTAGGTTCGCGTTAATTGATGGAATTTTAAAGTAATTAACAAATTAAATTTTGGACTTTTTTCCATGGTCCGCGCTGTTCCTTACCCGACTGTCGATTGGTCAGCGCTCACTAACGCAACAAATTCACGTTTACTTATCTATTTCAGGCTAATTAAGACGGTTACAATGGTCAAAAAATAGTAAATTAAACAAAAAAATGTATTAAACATAACGCGAGACTTCGAAATTAACAGTCTCTCGGCCAGAGCGGCTGAAATCTCACTAAGGATTCGGAACGACGAGCGACACGCGGCGAATTAGTACGCAATAGCTTATTCTTATTCTGAGAGATTAGGTGTTGAGGTGTTTTGATTGGATTAATTGTTCTTAAACCTCGTGCAGGATGATAATGACAATCCCAACATATGGGAACGATTCCTTAACTCCGCGTGGAGTTATCCTGCCTGGAATTCCGTGCCTGGAATTCGCAATACATCGGCACGTGACACGCACCTCACGGGTGTTTCGATTGGCTCATGCGACACATGTGTCACGCGGTGTCGGCATGACAGAACCATACGACGCCGAATAAGTTTCTCGTTAGGAATATTCGCAATTAATTAATAGAAATACTTTAGATAGACAATATGAGATTAAATAACGAAAAATAATTCAGCGCAAAACGAAAAGACAAAAAAAAGTAAAATTATATTTTTACGGAGGGCAGGACATAACACCTGTTAAAAATTTTGTCCGTCTAGTCATCTTTTAGATATGAACATAGTGTTCCCAGTCAGCTCGACAGAGTCGCGTAAAGATACACTGTAGTGTTTTCTGCGCTCAGTACGAATACTTGGCGCGAGACACTGCCATGTTCCTAGAAAAAATTCCCAAAGGCCGTGAGTTTAGCTTTAATTCTTCCTTTGGATTTAATCATACTTGCGAGTTCGGCCATAGTGAGTGATCTGAGATATCTGTATTTATAAACAAATTGCTTAATTTAAATCAAACGCTATCTTTATTAATATTTGCTTTCGACGCATACAATATACGACACGAAAGCTATACGACACAATCAATATACGACATAAGTAATGAACGACAAATAATAAAGAGCGCAATTTTCGCGAGCACTATCCACGCAGCCAATACAAAAATTGTTCATCGTACTTATCGAGAGTAGTGACACCAATTTGTTGGTGGGGGAATCCTTTGATGTGCATGTTACTTAATATTTGAATAAATTGGCTAAGAGAATTGTCGAGTTTTTTATCTTAATGTAATATCCTCGTCCGACGCTGCGATGTAAAAATGTTATTGCACATGTGCGCTGTAAAAACCGTGCTTCGTCTACGTAGGAATAGGAGCTAGAACAGATAAATCAGATACAATAATAAATTCGTTAGCAATTAATCAAGTACTAAACAATTATTGTCCTGTCTTTCGTTTAAGAGGCTGTTGCTAATAGTGGACAGGTTTGGTGTTTTCGCGCGAAAAACATGTGAGCCCGTATGTATCATCGAATATGAGCAGACAATCCGCAATGGCTTATTTTAACGTGACGACGAACCCTAATGTTGTTATTTATATGGAAGGCTATTTTTCTTGATAGTGTGAGGGATGTTGATGATGTTGCGAGTTCATGCGAAAGATACTATGCGCCAACCGTTTATGTGCGCACAAACTGATTGTGAGATAGCTATTTTCCAATATGTGGATCCACTCGGCGTTTCTTGAGAGGCCGTTGGCAATATGATGGAGGGTGGCAAGGTGACAATTTTAAGTTATTATATAATTAGTTGTACCGCACGTTAATTGTGTTAAAGTCACTGTAGTAGAGACGAGACATAAGCGGTCCGCTTCGTGATTGATGCCGCCATGTTTCAGTTTGTTAATGTGTTTGTGAATGTAAGTAAACAGGTGAGGGCAATTTTTGTAGGTGTAGTACTACGTTTGTCAAGATGGTGAGGACGGAGCGGACGTTTTTTCGCTTCGATTTGAGTTCATTATCGTAAAATAATTATCGCCAATCTAATTTTGGCTGTATTGATCTCCTTCTTATTTTTCCGAGAGCAGGTATCATTTATTAAAAAAAAAAATAATTAACTGTTTCCAATAAAGAATGGCTTCGGTTTTGTGTCACGTATAACATCCGTTATCAAAAGACGCAATAACAATAAACGTCACTAGCCGCTACCCGAATATCGTTGCTATAGCATTCGTCGTTATCGCGAAGTGCCTTTCGTGAGTGTGTTATCTGTGACGTCCACTAAGTGTCAGTGCGCGGGAGTGCAACGCAAAGCTTAGTCGTAAGAAATCTTGCAGTGCTTCTCAAGTTTTTCCTTTCCCCCGCGCCTTGAGCGACGCCTTCACGTTCACCTACAGGATTTGCACCTCGGTACATCCTACCCCCAACCTACCTATTGCCGGTACGTGAATGCTTCTTAGTGTCTGCGGGCTTTTCTACTCTCGGTCGTCGCAGACTCAATCACGAGCACGCAGCCGTCTTCCGAGTGGAGAACATGCGCTCCCACCCGCCGCTCAACCTTGTCTGCCCTCACTCTCGTCGCTCATCCCTTTCCGACTGGATCCGCAAAAGAAAGGAACCCGGGGTGATTCTGATGTTCTCTACTCTTATCTCCTCTTGCAGCACCGTATTGCATAGGACAGGGAAAACGATCTCCGGATCAAAATTCGGCAGCCGTTGTCAGTGCACTCTCAGTTTCTGTAACTGAGTGATTAGAGATAAAAAAATGTTCGCAAGAACATGACATAGGCCGTCCTAAGCGGGCTGGCCGAGAGCAGGCTCTTCGGGCCTTAGTCAGAGAATACCACTGCGTTGTGGCGTCCAACTAACAAATTTTTACTGACCCCCGGTGAACACAAGAGAGGCCTGAGTATTATCCAGTATCGGGGAATCACCCGGATCCGCCGCCGTCGCGCTTTGCCTCCCAAGTTCTTCTGCGGATTATCAAAACCGAGGCTATGCCGCGCATTGTGAGGATGATTTCCGATAAAGCTTTGATCTTAATCTTCTTCTTTTTTTCTTTTTCTTCTTGTTTTTTTTTTATAACGTAATAAAAGGATCTTCTAATCGCGTTGAATAGATAAATCGTTTTATGAATATTTTGCATTTTGCGGGTTTTCTCCGTGTCCAGATCCATTCTTGGAATGCCAACGTTTCATGAATCTTGCAGTCCACTTCATCAGGGCGAGGAGCAGCCTGATACTGAGCTGGTTCTCCGGGCCGTTCCTTTTTTCTATTACGCTGCTTGTTGGAGTGATGGGGGGGGGG
>NW_017305715.1:619792-622935 GCF_001594115.1 Trachymyrmex septentrionalis | reverse complement strand
GGGGGGGGGCGGGAGAGATCGGCAAATTGGTCGGTCTTCAATAACCGGGAGATTGGTCTTCCATATTTTATTTATGTTGTATCCTGCCAATCTGATATGTTATTCCTTTGACATATAGGAGAATGGATAGGATCTTTTCGTCTGGTTGTGTGTTAGAGATCGTTGTCTTGTTTGCATGTTTTTTGATTATTTTGATTATGTCTTTTTTGTCGTGTCCGTTTTTCTGTAAGGCTAGTTTTAAATGGTTGAGTTCTGTTTGTAGATGTTCTTTGTCAAAGATGGTGAAAGCTTTATGTACAAGTGAGTTAATTGCTGACTGTTTTCTTTATATATGTAATGAATGGTTATAGTTCTATAACAGAACTACACTAATAATATTCTCGTGGTCAAAATAAAAACCCGTTGGGTTTCTGCAATAAAACAGTTTCAATTTATTCTATCCTGTTTACAATATTTGCACAAAATACCAAAAGTAACATTACCTGCAATAAAACAGAAAACAACATTAAAAGTTTTTACTTCAGGTGATGCTAAGGTTCTCAATTATTCACTTCGAAAATTCACATCCACGGTCTCAGTTAGATTATCATTCTCCTTCTCTAGTCATCGTATTGTCGTCTGCGATTCGATAATCTCGATCGATAACTGTCAGTAACGCGGCAGATTCAAATTAAATAAAATGACGACTCGAATAAATGAGTGTCGCCGTTTTCTTTATATATATTATAGAATCTTTACATAGAAAATACCCGTGGAAGCCTCAAGAATAGATACATCGTTTTATTTTAAATTTTTCTTTTATTTCCCCATAAACATTTCCTGTCGCACAAGAGGCGGCTCCCCACCAACGGAAATCTCGGTTTACCGCTCGGCCGCGATTTCCACATCCCCTCCTCATTTCACGCGCGAGCAGGAATATTCGCCCAACGCCCTACGTCCCTCGTCCCCGCGATGATTCCGTCAAATCTGGGACGTGACACTCGACTAGAGTGACTCTACAACGTGTGCGGTAGACAAGTTGCTATAACTTGTTTTTATTTATTTACAAGCCAAATGCCTTTGTTCTTCTTGAGCAAGGTCAAGATGTGAGAGCTGTGTATGCTTACTTGGTGGTCATGATTCAATCGACTATGGTCGAGAAGCTCCGTCTTCATCATTAAACGGTACTTGAGACTTTTCGCACTTCGCACTTTCGCAATATCGAAGGACCAATATTAGAACTCAACTAAACTCAACTTGCTGTAGGAAGTGAAAAAAATCGACACATTTGTTCTCAAAGGAAATATATTTATCATACAATCGCTCTTGCGTGTGCTCACTTGCTTCGTTATAATGCTACCGTTTCGTTGTACAGGGTTGCCAACTGCGTTATTGTTGTGGCGCCACTACTCTCTCGAACGTCATTTCCTAATATAATTACACCGAACACGCAGTATGACCACATGCATAATATAAAACTAAACAATAAATGATGCTAATCAATAATACTTATTTTAATAATAAAATTGGATTTAATAATTTTTTCGGGATTATAATATTTTTAGGCAATAACTCTAACAGTACGTTGAGATACTGAGAATAATCTGAGATTATCGCAAAAGTATAATTGCGATAACCTTGAAACAATTTCAAATTTACTACGATTGACGTGAGAATGATCGAATGTCCGGGATACTGTCTCCTATAGAATTTCTCACGAATGTCTACAATTTCAGAGCAGTATAAGAATATAATGAAAACGCGAAGATTACAATAAATCACTTATATGCGCACACATATACGCAACCAAGCGGGCATGCTCACGTATCGCATAGGATACATATCGCATAGGATGGGTTATATCATTAATTTTTTATTAATTAATTTTTACTGCAATTTTTATTACAAAAGCACGATCACAGATATATGAATCGTTGCTTCTAAAACGAATACTTCGTATTATATACAGAGTGTACAACGTTGCGGATCCGTGATAAGATGATTCCCGAATATAACCTGCACTAACCTGACAAGAATTACATACTCGTATGTCTAGGAATCACCCTGTTACCGTAGATCCGTAATGTTGCACATTCTGTATATCACCAGGGTCCATTCTGGAGGCTCAACGACTTATGTATATTTGTTATCAC
This sequence comes from Trachymyrmex septentrionalis, assembly GCF_001594115.1. Classification (NCBI taxonomy): domain Eukaryota; kingdom Metazoa; phylum Arthropoda; class Insecta; order Hymenoptera; family Formicidae; genus Trachymyrmex; species Trachymyrmex septentrionalis. The sequence goes on along the minus strand of NW_017305715.1, from coordinate 620,803 downwards.
CTCGGTGAATTTTCCGACGATATATCACTTACTGGAATCAGCGTCTAGCAGTTGATGGTCTTTCTTGTCAGACAATTCTTCAATACTACACGATAAATTTTTTACATTATAGCCGCCCATTTAACTCACTGTGACAGAGGAACTGTTCTCTTTGAATTTGCTTCGATGCAACAGACAAGTAGAAAAAGACCGGAAGAGGAATTGCGTATGCAGATGGCGTAGATACGTACTGTTTCCATATCTGAGATATGGAACGTCAAACCTGAAATTATACGCACGTGGTATTTCGTATTAAGTCAAAGTTGAGATTATACGCGCGCAAAAGAAAATGAAATGATACGCTGCGAGAAATTATTGTATTAATCTCAGTTTATTAGAGTTGTTTGAGATCACAGTACAATCAATATGAAGATAAGATGATACGCAGGATATCATATGCTATTAAGAAAGGGGCCTAATAAGAAAATCATCAGGTCCTGATAAGGTTCTGATAAGGAAAATCCTGATCAGACAATCTTAATTCTCGACGTAACATATACAGTTAGGACATTTGATTACTAGAGCATCTGATAAGCGCTAGGATATGCTTATCAAGTGCATATCAAAGTCTGATCAAAATTTCTGCTCGGATATTGCAATAGAATTAAAAACAAAAGAATATTAACAATAATAAACGATTTTATTGACATATATATATATATATATATACGAGGTCTGTTCAAAAAGTATCGCGAATTTTGAATTTCCGCGGGTTACGTATATTCGATTTTCGATTTTTTTGTGGCGTTATGTTGGTACTCATGTCTCTCACTTATGCCGACAAGTTCGGCCATTTTGAATGTTCAGTTAATTTTTAACAGCTGCTTTGCTTGCCCGTGTTTCGGCTCGTCTTCGATTTTTGCCTATTCCAAAAAATGGATCAAAGAATCTGTATCAAATTTTGTGTGAAAAACAAAATTAAGTGCGCGGACGCATTCCGAATGTTGACTGTGGCATATGGTGAAGCTACCT
>NW_017305715.1:610660-619148 GCF_001594115.1 Trachymyrmex septentrionalis | reverse complement strand
TAAGGCTGTAACCTCAGAAATCAGTGTACGAAATGTTTCAACAGTTGCTTCAGGCGACTCAAATCGCTCATCACGCATCTTATTTTTAATGTTTGGGAACAAAAAGAAGTCATTAGGTGATAAATCAGGTGAATACGGACAATGAGTCATCAATTCGACATTATTACTGGATAAAAAATCAACGGTTTGACGTGCTGTGACAGCTGGCGTTGTATGATGAAGGATGATGCGACGATTTCGGTTTATTCTACGCAATTCATTTATGACTTCTGGCAAACAAATTGTTGTATACCAATCAGTATTTACAGTCCTTCGATCTTCTAAAGCAGCGGTTGTAACATATCCGGTATAACCGAAGAAACAAGCAATCATTTGCTTGGCAGCACTGCGTGAACGAACAACTTTTGTTGATTTCGGTTCATTTTGAAATACCCAAACAGTAGATTGTTTTGTTTACTTTTGAGCTCATACGAATAGATCCATGTTTCGTCCCCAGTAACGATGTTGTAGACCAAATTTGACCGACCTCGGTTGAATTTCTTGAGCATTTCTTTGCTCCATTTAACACGAGCCTGTTTTTGAGCTTCGGTCAAATTGTGTGGGATCCAACGACTGCAAAGTTTCCGTACGCTCAAGTGATCATGCAAAATCGTATGTATTGCTTTCATGTCAATGCCTAAGAATGCCTGAATCTCGCGGTATGTTATATGCCTTGCTCAATCATTTCACACACAGCATCAATATTAGTGGCAACAACAGACGTAGATGGACGACCTTCACGGAATTTATCACTAAGAAAGGTACGTCCACGCTGGAATTCGGCAAATCAATTATAAACAGTCCTATTGGATGGTGCTTCATCCCCAAGAGCTAAATGAAGTCGATCGATGCATTGTTTCTGAGTTAGATTATATTTGTAATGGTAAAAAATCATTGCCCGAAAATTTTCACTCGAAATATCCATTTTCTTACAAAATAACTTCTTTTAAAATACTATGCAAACAAAACTAGTTGGCTTGGGTACAAACTGTCAATTGAATTATAGGTTAAAAACGTTTAATTTTACGGATATGATAGTAGTAGAACGGGCCGTTAAAAGTGGCGCCGATAAAAGTACTAGATTGCAGAAACTTTTCCAGCAGCCTATGTATATGAATAAACAACAAACAATAACAGTCTAAAGCCTGCAACAGTCGAAGCTAGATTTTAGATTCCTTAAATAATTTATATGTAACTTTATATATTACATATGTAATAATTTGAACTGCGCGCCGAATTACATTTTCAAATTTAGAAACGTAACTGAACTACTATAGCAATAACAAATTAAATTGACAAGTAATTTAACAATATAACTTAAAAATATATAGGGCTCTGAGAATAAATCAATTTAAGGGAGATAAAAAAGATTTATCAATTAAGAGTCTACGCGGTTGTTGGTGCGCAAAATTATTTATTTACTTATCAAATAAGTCCGCACCAACCAACGTTTTCGGTCCTTCTCAATGTAAGAACATTAATTAATTAAATGAATTATATGCTTTAAATGGTATACATAAAATTATTATAGAATTTGTCACAATTTATACAAAATACAAAAATACGAAATATATATCTGAGGTCATTTTGTTACCGCAATGAAGTAATTACAAGAGTAAGACACAAATTCAGATGTAACAGTGGTCAGTTGGCAGATTGGCTCAATATGTAATAACACCAGTTCTGATAAAATAATGATTAAGCTGAGTCATTATGATGTTCCGATAAATTATAATATGTATGTCAAACCATGGAAATAACGCAGTAGTCACTACTCCTAAAAACAGATATTATATATCTTAATAAATTACGAAAAAGATATAATCACTGTGCCTCAGACTTTAAGCAACTTAATAATTTGATTTTCAATCAGGCATCCTATTAGAGAGATGTTAATATGCTAAAAATCTGCAAATAAATTTATTGCAAAAAATATTACCTCAGCTAGGAGTCGAACCCGCATTTCGTGCGAGTATCCTAAGTCTTTAGACTACCGAGATCTTAGTAATATTCTTGGCAATAATTGGCACATGTAGGAACAACGTTTTTACTATTTCAGACGTCGTAAATAAACAATATTAACAATAACAAACAATTTTATTAAGACTATATGTATGGTAACATATATGTGAATACACAGCAAATAAGAGCTTAAAGTAACGGTCAAAGCTGGATCTTAGATGCTTAAATAATTTACATGTGAATTTATATATCACATGTATAGTCGTTCGAACTACAATAAAAGTAAAAGCATTTCAATTACATATATTGAACATTTTATATATATACGTATATATGCATATACTGTAACCGTGCTCGTGAGTGACGGCACAATGTCGCGTGCTCTTAGATCTTCTCTTACTTAAAAATACTCTAGCTCCAGAAAAACAGAAGATCTTGACAGCCAGATGGATTTTCTATAAATATCAGAGCTTCTCACTAAATAAGTTGGGCGAGAGAGCATGCCACTCTTTCAATAATCTTTTCTACTTTTACTCGCAATTAATCCGCGATGGCAGAGGTGGATCGAAGGTGAAAAAAATTGTCGGAGAGCGAGAGAGATAGGCTGCAAGAATCACACACCAAGTAATAATGAAATATTACGACTATTCGCAAGATCTTTCGATAGTGTGCAAGAACTAGTATCCTAAGGAATACACGTCGGGAGAGTAACATCGACGCGAAGCCAAACGTTAACGAAAGCGCGGTACGATACAATAATCGTTTCGGCACGGCACAAACGATATAAGACAAAATGAAAGCTTAAAATGACTTGAGTGTGGCAAGAGAGGCAAGCGCGACTCGGCAGCTAATAATTCACCTAATAGTAATGCTTGGGAGGATGGTACGTATCTCACAATTTCACGGATTCAGACGGCGGCTATTAAACCGGCTGCTTATCGCCACGCGAGTTTTTCACGTAACGGTAAGCGGCCGGTTTCCACTTAAAGCTACGAACCTGGATGGGCAGCTTTATAGCAGTGATGGCGATGCTCGTCTTACGCTCTGGTACAGGATCCTTCCGCTATCCTCCTCGTCAACTCTTCGCACGGCAGCGATTCTCGGAATACTCGTTTACAGCAACTTTGCACGTCCTCTTATAATATTTTGGCTCACAATATTTGTCAGCCACAGAACGAGTGAGGCCCGGAAGCTCCTCGTGGATTCACACAGGTCATTCGGCCCTCTCATGGGGGCCGTCACGCCGATTAGCTCCTGCCGATCACGCCGCCAGCGCGCGCCGCACAGGTCCTCATAAGCCGCGAATCCTTGCCTTTGAGCGCGCAATACAATTTTTTCGGAGCTTATTTTTTGCCTGAATCCCCTAAATTTCTCGGATTGGCGCGAAATGTCCGGGCCGCTCTTCCACTGGCTTTATGTCGGGGACATATGCCTCCGACTGGTGCCTGTTCCTCTGGTGGCCGGAAGTTCTCTCCTTCCATCGCAATCTATAAGGGGTGTGCGATGTAATAGAGGTTTAAGGCGGTAGCGGATTATATGTAAAACAAATATATGAAATGGTATGACCTACGTGTCCGGGCTGCCGGGTGGTGGTCTCCCCGTGCAGCGTCGCCTCTTCTCTCTTCTTGGCGTTGCAGTCTTCCTTCTCCCAATGATGGGTGAGACGGCACAGTTACAGAATGAAATTGCAGCTGAGCACGATCCGTGGGCGATACTAAGTCTAAATGTTAGGCTAACTAATATAGAACAAGTCCTTAATGAAAAAGAAATTAAGCAAAAACATGTTTTTTTCTCAAAAACTCACAATTAAGTGAGTAGCGCACGTTTGCATGTGTGCACGCACGCGCGCTTGCGTGCACGCTCACCCTCCGAGCCGTGAAGACGCGCGATTCCCTTGTCGACAATCTTCGACAGTGACTGACAAAAATTGTTACAATACATATACATACATATACATTATACTAGTATTCCTCACAATTTATAGCTGTTAACACTGTACGTAATATTTAATAAATGAATTAAGTTCATAGTATGTTCTATAGAGTAGTCGGACATTGCCCCTTTGTGTCTTATTATTATTTTAATCGATTCGATATATAACCAATCATTATTTTCATACATAGGTGTAACGCTAACCAAAGGTATCATTATACACAACGAGATATTTAATTTATTAATAAATTCGTTTACTTCGTAACTTCTATACTTGATTATAGCATGTATCAAAATCGACCTTTATGTAACTGTATTCTTGTCACTAAATAGAAATTTAGAACATTTAAAAATTTAGAAATGTAAAATCTTTATTTATATTAAAAAATCAAAAATTGACATATATTTCAATTTCGATATAGCACAGTCATTAAGAATGATAAACATCAAATGAAAAATAAAATAAACTTTATATGAATCCACTTGTAGGTCATTATTTATTCCTTGCTCATGATTGATTGAGTTAAACTGTTCCTTTTGCTTCCATAACGCGTATACACATTAAGTAAAAGATTATATACAAACAGATGATAGTAAAAGATATAAGACAAATTTATTAACAGAATAGACATCCGATGTAATTTCTATGATGATGATGTGTATAATAATTGTACTATTATAATGATAACGCCAGTTAAAGTTATAAATTTTACGAAAATTAGTGTAGCCTTAGCATGTGCTTGGCCACCACCACCGAATGCAACGAAATTTGACATCATTTTATTCAAAATTTTGTGGTACATGTGTTACTTGAGCAATATTTTATTGTTGCTTCCGTTGTTAAATTCAATTTACGAATATCGTGACGATCCCGTGATCTTAGCAAAATCAGTTTGTCTTTTTTGTGCAGTTCTTCAAGTCACGATCAAAATGATGATATGCTACATCCGGCAAAATTGCTTCCAGGTATGCATATAAAATTTGATTAATTTTATTAATAAACTTGGATGTCCTATTTTAAGAAAGATTAATTTTTAAATGCAATTTATATTTACATATATCTAACTGTGTACTTATGTATGTATTATATAACAATATTATATCATATATTTATAGAATAATATATACAAATAATTATATAATTCTGTATAGAGCAGAATATATATATATTTGTATATATATACAACTTTATCAATTGTTATAATATTAGGGATGCAATGGATATGTAACAACCATCCAGTATATCCGACCTCTCCGGTTGGTTTTTTACAATCCGGTGAAGAGGTTGTTTTCCACAACTTATATAGAAATAATATACATATTTAAAATTTAAATTGATAAATATGCAGGGAGCCCGCCCCGATGACCTTATCTTTGACATATGTTGTCAAAGTTATGACCCTGAGTGACTTGCAACAGATTTTAGCCGTCGCTCGTTATTTGTTACAAAATTATTAACAAAAAAAGTTTAAAAAATGATGTCCCTTTCTATATAAAACAAAATTTTCTACTTTAAAATATATTCTACGACTTTCCAAGCGAAGATTCACCCGCATGAAAAGTCGTTACGTTCCTTGATAGAGGGGGAGGTAAAGTGGAACTCGCTTCGCGTAGAATGTTGTGCGTCTCTTAGCAGAGGGAAGATGGTGTGAAACTCGCTTCCCGTGGAAAGACGTGCTCTCCTACGTAGAGGAGAAACTCATTTTACATGAAAAGCCATTACGTATACAAGGGAGAATAGTTTTTAATAATGTGGCAGAAATAAGACGTTATATTTTAAACGTTTTTTGTTCATAACTTTTTAAGCATAACGAGCGACAATTAATAGGTGAGCGGTTTATCCTCGTTTTCAGTTCACTAACCGACTACGCTGAAAACGATTTAATTTCCTCATATTATTCTGCGGAAAAAGATCTATATACATTTTATTTTTTTTATGTCGTTGAATAGTAATAAACAATTTTTTGTTTAAAAAATTTAAATTTAGAATAAAAATTCCAAAAAAATTCTGTAAGCTTAATTGGATCAAAATGGACATTATCTCTGAAACTTTTTTGTTTAAATCAATAGTTTTTGAGATAAAAAATGTCTAAACTTGAAAAATTATTACGTTTATTATTTTTTTTCTCAAAAACTAGTCACCCAATCAGTGTGAATAAAAAATGAATATATTTGGCCAATCTTAAACTATAAAAAGAATTTTATTTTATTTTTCTGCGCTGTTATTGATAGTGAAAACTTCATTATAAAGCGTTACGGACGCGCCTTTATTATAATAAAGTTTGCACTGTCAATGACAGTACCTACAGATTAAAATAAAATAAAATTCTCATATATATTATAGTTTAAGGGGATGCTAGAGTGACAGCCGAACTTGATCGAGGTTGATATTACAGATTTTCATTTTTAATGTATAAAATACGCTCTCTAAGTTAACATGATCATGCAGGAAATTGGATTGATAATTATCGACATTTTTATTCCGTTTTCTACATTACTATCTTAGTTCCGGGAAAAACATATTAGGCTCGGTCCCACAAATGTAAGATTTACTTTAATTTTTGAAAATTTTCTAATTTTAGAATTGAAAAAAATGAATTAAATTTAATTAATTAAAGTTAATCTTACATTTGTGTGATAATCAGGCTTTAGAAATAAAGTTATACAATACTATGCAATGTAGGCTGCGTTTCAATATATAATATATTACTAATACTAAAAATCTGTAATATACATAAAGTACAGATATTTAACTACGTAGTTATATCAGTATGAAGCCGTATTAGTGCTTTTTCCTTACATTAAATGACATTTTAGGTTAGGACATAATGTATTATCAATAAATTAATACAATATACATAATATACTCTTTGTTCTATCTAATAAAAAGAAATAAAAGTTATACTAATACACAGATATTATTGACATGTGTGTTGACTTATACGAGGATATAAGTTCGAAAAGTTCTCAGCCTGATACAGAAATGACCTCACAAATGTTAAACTGCTATAATTTTACAAAAGTTTGATCTTTCACAGGATTACTGTTAAAATTTTAAACAGATGTGTTTATTAGTTTCTTTGTTTCGGTCATGTCAAACAACCAATTTTTGGTTCTATCATGACAATGCATCCACTCACATTTCTTCAACTGCAGTCGCAAAATTCTACGAATTGATTCCGCAAGTATCATATTTCACCAGATTTGATAATCGAAATGTTTTTGGCAGTAAATAAAAATAGTCAGCCCACGATGAACGCCTCTGACATTTATCTATAACTTGCCAAAACGATTTACAGCTGTAACATTTTGTTACAGCTCGCCAGCCCACGATTAATTCTGAAATTGGATCACAATTAAAAACACAATTTACGGTTGTGACATTTTACTATATCACTTGTATGATATATAAAAACTTGTATGATATTTTCATGAATGACATAAAAATATTAATTTCTCTCTTTTCCATTCTAGGATGCCTTTTAACAAGAAACGCACATGACAGTAACCTTTTAACTCATTTTAGCTTTAAAGGGTGCCTTCCAACAAGAGACACACGGTGTGACACAGTGCATCATTACATTCTTGTTGTTCGCTAATGTACAAGGATAAGATGATCATTGTGTTGTACTGAGTGAGTCGCTTGCATCCATAACCTTTCTCTTATCAAAGAGAGACAATTTTCTGCTATTATATTTTTTCCATTTTGTGGACATAAAACACTTTATATACAATATTACAATATGTAATTAATAAGTCAAGGATTTTTTAAACGCAATTATAGTTATTCATAAAATAAAAATCGTTTTTTAATTAAATAAATACAATGCTATAAAGTTTTTTAAATGTTTCGATTTACAAAGTCTTCTTCAGTGAAATATATAACAACATTTTTAAATAACCTCATACAAAGTCAATGAACTTACAATAATACAATAAAAAATTATCGCCCCAGGCTAATCTTATACTTATTTCTTCCTTTAGATGCTACAGATCAAAATAAGTATATAGTTAGAACTTTGAAGTCCGAATTATAAAAGTGTGTTTGGGTTGTCCGGAAAGTCCGTGTGGATTTTTAAGCAAAATTCAAACGACAAATTTTTATTGTTAAAAGTAATTTTATTCTGTAACATATGCACCATTATTTTGCACAATACTTTTCCATTTTTTGAGTAATTTCAAAATTCCCCTCTCGTAGAAGTCCTGGGGTTTTTCGGCGAAAAAGCTGTCCAAGTAGTTTTTGAGGAGTTCCAAAGAAGCAAAGTTTAAACCATTAATTGAATTTTGTAGCGACCGAAATAAATGATAATCCGAGGGTGCAATGTCGGGGGAATATGGTGGATGAGGCAAAACATCCCAGCCAAGCGCCAATAATTTTTGTCGAGTCTGTAAACTTGTATGAGGTCTGGCGTTATCATGATGAAAAACGACGCCTTTCCTATTGATCAATTCCGGACACTTTTTGGTGATTTCCACCTTCAATTTATCCAACTGTGAACAATACTTGTCCGAATCGATGGTTTCGTTGTTCGGTAGTAGCTCATAGTACACTATC
>NW_017305715.1:608088-610221 GCF_001594115.1 Trachymyrmex septentrionalis | reverse complement strand
AAAAAAGCATTATGCATCGAAAAAACACGTTATTTCCTTCCATCTTTAAGCTGATTTCAAGTAAACAGTTTTTAATTTATTGGGATAATGAATATCACTAATTATGCTTTGAAATGTCACTAATCAAAACACGAAAGCATCTGACACATCGCATCGACATAAACATATGATATTCGCCTTTAAACGACATCTGTTGAGAAATACGCACGAACTTTCCGGACAACCCAATACTAATTTTCAGTTGTTATCGAGAATCCAACTCAGTCAATGATTTTATAAAAAAATGTACGACAGTACGATCAAGATTTCCTTCAACGACTGTCCTAATATATTCTGTGTAATAAATGTTAATTTATGATTAAATAATTAGTATAAGGTAATTGAATAATAATGAGAAATTGTATTCAAACTTACGTTAATTTATATAGAATAGTCTATTGAATTAAAATCAAAGTCAGTAACTGTGTCATTGTGTATAATAAAACAGTTCTTGCTTGTTAGACGTTTTAAAATGGACTGATATTATAGGTCAGAGAATATATATCGTTAAGTCATGACATAAACAAATATGTTCGAAAATGTTACAATCTTAATTAGCGTATGTCGTTAAGTATGTTAAAATAAGATTGATTCAACAGCTCAGTATCCTTCATTAGATTTATTCCGTTTTTTTGACCTTTTATGTTAACTCTCTCTCTTTATATATATATATATATATACTACTGTGGGCAAAAAGTATCGATAATTTCAAATTTAAATTTCTCGGGGTTTCCGATAGGGACAACCGAATTTATTTTGAAGTTGGCAATTCTGTCAGTGACAGAATGCGCCAAGGTACACGTCAAAATAGTCATTAGTGTTTGAGATAAGCGTCTGTTTGTAAGCACGTAAAAAGTGATTTGTCGTTTTTTGAAATGTCTGAAATTATGGAACAACGAAGTGCGATAAAATTTTGTGTCCACCATTCGGTTTTGATAGTCGGAAAGCATCGTTTCAGACACATCAACGCGTCGTTGTTTTTCCAAAAAATTGAGCGATTTTGGCACCAATCGCGCTTTCACTTTTCGGAGGCCCAAATGGTCGCTCAAAATGGTTTTGACTGATCCTTCCGATATGCCAACAAGATCAGTAAGGTCTCGGACAGTCAATCGACGACTTGCGAGCACCAAATCTCGGATTTTTTGGACGTGAATCACATCAGTTGATGTGGATGGCCGTCCGGCACGTGGCTCGTCTTGAACGCTCTCTCGGCCCTCTTTAAACATTCTGTGCCATGCAAAAACTCTTGCTTGTGACAAAGCGCCATCACCGTACGCCTTCTGACACATTCTCAACGTTTCGGCTGCAGAAATTCCATTCCGGACACAAAATTTTATCGCACTTCGTTGTTCCATAATTTCAGACATTTCAAAAAACGACAAATCACTTTTTACGTGCTTACAAACAGACGCTTATCTCAAACACTAATGACTATTTTGACGTGTACCTTGGCGCATTCTGTCACTGACAGAATTGCCAACTTCAAAATAAATTCGGTTGTCCCTATCGGAAACCCCGGGAAATTTAAATTTGAAATTATCGATACTTTTTGCCCACAGTAGTATATCTAGTTAACATAACTTTCTTGACAAAGTTATAAACTATATTTCAAACCCCTGTTACTTTTAACCCCGACTTTTTCTATATGTATACATATATACGGGGTGTCCCAAAATAATCGCCAAATATTTCATGGTAAAGCGAACTAAACTGAGTCGAAAAGTCCTGTACCATTTTGCAATTTTCCCCAATAGTTAACGAGATATGAATCCTTAAAGATAGCCGAATATGCGCGCCCGCCCGGCCTACTACTGCGAAGTGTATACCACCGATCGCCTGGCGCGCGGGGATAGTCTGGCAAGCGCGCCGTCCGATACAGGCTCGCGGCGGTGTGCGCGGCGTGGGGCTTTTGCCAGGCAGTCCCCGCTCTCCACGGCCCGCGCACCAAGCGATCGGTGTAGGCGTACGAGGTCTGTTCAAAAAGTATCGCGAATTTTGAATTTCCGCGGGTTACGTATATTCGATTTTCGATTTTTTGTGGCGTTATGTTGGTACTCATGTCTCTCACTTATGCCGACAAGTTCGGCCATTTTG
>NW_017305715.1:566542-606954 GCF_001594115.1 Trachymyrmex septentrionalis | reverse complement strand
ATATATATATATATACTTCGTAGTAGTAGGGCGGGCACGTGTATTCGGCTATTTTTAAGGATTAATATTTCATTAACTATTGAGAAAACTTGTAAAATAGTACAGAACTTTTCGATTCAGTCCGTTCTCCCTGTTCATGAAATATTTGGCGATTATATTGGGACACCCCGTATATATGTATACACATAGAGGAGGCCGGGGTTAAAAGTAACAGGTAGATTAAAACACAGTTTATAACTTTGTCAACAAAACAAATAGTGCTATAAGACTGAATGAGATAACTGTCGGCTTAGTGCCGCTTCGTTGGTGCCACAACAGTCGCATTCCTTTCTGCTCGCGTAGCGCACGCTGTGTATGAGGTGTCTGCACATTAAGTTAGTAAATATTTTTCGATGTTATTATTTTGGTGGATGATATTGTTTTTGCGGCTCCGAATAATCTTATTAGTACTATTTTGGATTTCTTTAATTCTTACTACGAACGCATCAATTTTACTGTCGATTATGGTGATGATAGAGGCATACATTTTTTGGATGTCAAACTTTTGACTGAGAATGGAAGAATTATTTTTAACATTTACAAGAAACCTACAAATTCCGGAAGATATCTTAACTTTTTTTCTAATCATCCTATAGAACACAAAAAGGATGTTGTAATTGGGTTGTTGGACAGCATTTTGTTCCTTTCCCATCCTAAATTTCACAATATTAATATCAATTCTTTAATCATAACTCTCCAACAGAACGGATACTCATTAAAATTTTTATTTACAACGATTAACAATAGAATAAAAACTCTGTCATTAAAAAAGAATTTTGAGTTTATCAAAGAACGGAATGTCAATTCTAACGTGGATTCTTCTAACATTAATAAAAATTTTTTTATCATTCTTTACCTTAAAAAAACTTCTGAAAAATTCAAATTCGTTATAAATAAATTTGATTTTGATTTAGTATATATGTAAACCAATGAAAAGCACGAGCACGTTCATAAAAACTGGCAAGGACAAGATTAAAAAAGAAGAGCATTCTAATGTTGTCTACCAAGTTAATTGTAAGGATTGTAATCATTCTTATGTGGATCAGACTAAAAGGAAGTTGAAGACGCGACTGAAAGAACACATGAAAGATTTAAATAAATCTTCGAATTCCTTGCCGGTTATTTCATGTCATAGACTAGACAATAATATTGATTGGGAAAACTCCAGAATACTAGATTCAGAATGTTCTTATTATAAAAAGTTAGGTTTTCGGAAATGATACATATCAAACGGCAAAAAAAGGGCTTAAATAAACAGAGTGATACCGAACATTTTCCCGAAATTTATCTCCCATTCATAATAGGTTCTCTCTCCACTCTTAATATTTCTCCTTCCTTGTTTCGTTTCCCTTCCTTTCCTTTCATAATATAAATAGACTCCGGTTTGGACGGTTTTTGTCATTATCATGAGTAATTTTTATTATCTTACAAAAAGTTTTTACATATTCCGGTTCGTACTGATGAGCTTTTGTGCTAGAAGATACGTGGTAAGTTGATTTTTTATAATACGAGTAGAACTTGGAAATTCCGTATTTTTACACGAAGGTTATCGTTTCTAGAAAAAAAAAAATATAAATAGCAATAGATTGTTTATTAGAAGATTGTAATAGCTTTTCTAACTTCTTTTCATACTGTTTTTCAAATCATAAGCAAGAAGAAATTATTTTAACTTTTAAGTGCGACCATTGCGATTGTAATGGCATGTACCTTTTGCCTATCAATTTTTTTATGTAATTTTTAATTTAACATCTAACTTGCGTTTTAGTTTGTAAGACTTTCAATTTTGTCATCTTCTTATGTACTGATGATGGTCAAATCTTGACCGAAACGTTTACTTATTTATTTGGAATTTTAAATACATGACTTGTTTACATCTATTGTTGTGGCTGTATGCTTTTTATTATTTATTTTTTGTAATTGTTTAGCTACTTTCAAATAATTTTAATGTTATTATTTTGGTCTCATTCGTAAATACTAAATTTTATTAGCAATTATTTCTACTCGCATACTTTGGATAATCAATGAACATATATACAATATCATTTTATTATATTTTATACGTTATTCATATAATTATTTCACTTTAATAAATCTCGTATTTTGAGGTTAGAAGTAACATGCTGATGAAACAAATTGTACCATGTTACAACTTAGGCTGCTTTTCTTTAGAAGACACAGTCGACACAAGTGTCGTTCTATCTTGGTCACTCTCTGAAAGAAACGATTTTGTTAAAAGAACAAATCAAGGGAAAACAAATGTGATATTTGTTAAGAAAATGAATCGATTAGTTACTATTGCAAATTAATTATTTCTCATTCGTCAATATAACAAATAATCATATATATACATAGAAGTCATAGAGGGTCGTAGGGTTTCAAATCATAAAAAATTGACCAGTCAAGTATTCTCCCTATATTTGACTGTGATTGATCAGTTTCCTACAACTTAAGACCCCACGATCATCTATGATTTCTATGATAAACGATCTTAAAGTTTATCCAAAAGATAGGTTAGGTTCTATATAGTTTGCTTCTATTACTAAAAATTGGTTGGTATAGCAGATTAGTGGCAGTTACAACAAATCAATTTTGTTGTCACATACTTACCGATTACTTGTTAAAAGTATTGTACTAGTGGCTAGTTAAATTAACAAAATTCTTTCTCTCACATCAGTGAGCTGCATGTCAAGAAGAATAGAACAACACTTGTATCAACTTGTGTCGACTGTGTCACCTAAAAGAAAAGCAACTTTAGATTCTAACACAAACTATTGTAGACGATTCGTAACTATATCGTTTTTTTTGTTTTTTAGAATCACAATGAGGAATTATAAAAGAAAAACAACTCGCGGGACTGTCTTTTTAGATATTTAAAACAGCTGCCCGATTAGTGATTAATGAAGGCAAATCAGTGAGATCTGTAGCAAAAACTTTTGAATTATGTCATGTCACTTTAAGTAGATTTATAAAAAAGCAAAAAATGGATCAAGATAAGTCTATTGAATACAAAAAACCCCGATTTGTTTTCCATGAAAATCAAGAAAAGAACCTAACTGAATATTTGATAAGATGTGCAAGTATCTATTTTGGTTTACTATCAAGCGAAGTACAAAAACTAGCTTAGACTGCGCTACCATTTGGTCTTGAAGTTTCCGTATCATGGCATAAAAATCAAAAAGCTGGTGTTGATTAGTTGACAAATTTCTTAAAAGGAATTCTAAAAATGAATTCTCAACTTTCTATTAGGACATCAGAGGACACAAGCTTAAATCGTGCTACATCATTCAACAAGCATAATGGAGAAATTTTTTTTAAAACTTGGCGAAATAATGTTGCGTCATAACTTTCCCCCTTCTCGAATTTGGAATTTAGACGAAATTGGTGTTAACAACAATGCAGAAACCGAAAAAAATCATAGTTCAAAAAGGATCTAAGCAGGGTTCCATAACATCTGGTGAGAGAGGAACTTTAATCACTGTAGAATTGGCGATTAATGCAAATGGCAACAGCATTCCACCAATATTTGTTTTTCCAAGACTAAAATATAAAGATTTGTTTCTTCGAGACGGTCCAACAGAAAGTATTGGTGCAAGAAATCTGGTTGGATGATTGCCACTGAATTTTTAATTTTATGGATCATTTTATTAATCATGTCAAACCAACTCCATCAGAATCTGTTCTATTATTATTAGATAACCATTTTTCTCACATTGATTTTCAAGTTGTATAAAAAGCTAAAGAAAAGAACATCATTATGCTTTCATTTATACCACACACAACACACAAATTATAATCTCTTGATGTCAGTGTGAATGGACCCTTCAAGACATATTGCGCGAATGCTGAAGACAATTGGATGAGAAATAATCCTGGGGAAACTATGACCTGCCAGGCATTATAAAGAAGGCATGGCTACTTGCAACTACACCAACAAATTTTCAAGATGGATTTAGAAAGACTGGAATTTATCTCTTCGATCAAAATGTCTTTAATGAAACTGATTTCGCACCATCTTTTGTCACCGATTTACCTATGACATCAGCTGATGTTTCAAATCTGGCTTGAGATAATATCGGCAATGATAATAATGCAGACAACTAGCACAACGACGACAAATAATATCGATATTGATACAGCACATAGCGTCACATTTAGAACATTTACAATAAATAATGAAAAAGTTATAGTAAAAAATACAAATTTTTCTCTCAAAACTATTAGATCTTTTTCTAAAGCTAATGAAAGGAAGGGCTCGTATTCAGCGTAGAATTAGGAAAGCTGCCATTTTAACAGATACTCCGGAAAAAATACGTTGGAGTTAGAACACGAGACGAAGAAAAAAAAAACAAAAAAAAAGTTGAAAAAAAACAAAAAGAAAATAGTTACAAAGAAAAAAGAAAAAGCGTGAAAAAGAAAATTTTGCAAGAAAATGACGAAGAAAATGAAGATAACAATAACAATGACTTAAACTGTTCATGTTTAGTTTGTACTGAAGCGTACACTGCAGGTAAACCAAGCAAAGAATATCTTCACTATAGATATAGACGAAAACGGAACCCCCCCTTCCTAGATGTTCTTGTCTCTAAGAAAGCTAACGGTATCTTAGGCCATCAAGTGTATAGAAAACCATCACACACACAGATAGATACCTACATGGTGTGAGTCGCACCACCGCCCATTACAGAAATAGTCTGCAATCAACTCACTTGTACATAGAGTTTTTATCATCTCTGACAAAGAACATTTACAGACAAAATTCAACTACTTAAAACTACCTTTATAGAAAAACGGACATGACAAAAAAGACATAATCAAAATAATCAATAAACATGCAAACAAGACAACTATCTCTAACACACAATCAGACGAAAGGATCCTATCCATTCTCCCATATGTCAAAGAAACAACAGATCAGATTGGCAGGATATTAAATAAACACAATATCCGAATTATCTTTAAATCATCCAAAAAGATAGGACAAATCTTAAAAAATCCTAAAAATCAAAGACCTCCATTCAGTTCCGCAGGAGTATACAAAATACCTTGTTCCTGCGGGCAAGTATACATTGCAGAAACCGCAAGAATGGTCAATCTACGGATAAAAGAACCAACGTGATGTCAAAATACGTCACGCAGTCAGCATTATCAGAACACAAACATTATCAAAACAGGATATTAAATACTATTTGATAAAACGACCACAACAGCTAACATTATTTCATACTTTCCAAGAAAGTATAGAGAAGCCATAGAGATACAAAAACATCCTAACAATCTAAATAGAGATAATGGCTACAACATAAATAAAATATGGAAAACCATTCTTCCGGTTATTGAAGACTAATTCTCCCCGCCCCTCTCTCTTCCCCCCTCACCCACAATTCTCTTCTTTCCCGCAACCACTCCAACAAGTAGCGTATAAAAAGGAACGGCCCGGAGGAACAACTCAGTATCAGGTTGCTCTTCGCTTTGATAAAGTAGACCTGCAAGGTCTTCTTCACGAAACGTTGGCATCCAAGAATGGATCTGGATACGGAGGAAACCTACGAAATGCATAACTTTTATATAGAAAGCACTCGTGGAAGCAAGAATACTATATTGTATTAATTAAAGGAAACAATTTATGTTTGTTGATTATTATAATAATATTATATTGTTGAGGCTTCCACGAGTGATTTCTACACCCGTCATAATCTTTAAATAGTTTCATAATCTTTAAATATTATATTGTATTAATTAAAGATAACAATTTATGTTTGTTTACTTATACAATAGTAAAAAATAATAATATGTTAAGCCAGTGAAAGATATGTATTACAGTTGTTAATCATTTAATATGTAATTAAAATAATAAGTAATTAAAAATAATTTCATAGATTTTTCTGCTTTCATTTCGCACTATTTAACTCATATTAACATAGATTATAACTTGCCCCAATGCTGTTACTTTTAACGCCAATTTGGGCTAAAAAGTAACAACGCATCTCGGTCTATTAAAATAGTCGCAACACTTTTAGAAACTACATTAACGGCGTCTATTACTGTAAAACAAATCTTGAATCTCCTCCTTATTTGTGTAGATAAATTGAAAATCTATGGCAAACAGACTTCTTTTTAACTTATAAAAACAAAAAAAAATTAATTTTAATCCCGGTCTCCCCTATATGAGAATGTTTGTAGAACTACACTACATTGAACTGACAATAATAATACTGCTGCGCGGCAACGATACTGTGAACGCAGGTCATACTGGTTGCAGCTGGTTGACTCGTGTAACGCCATTGTTTTCGACAGCGTACAGCGTCACGCAAAACGGTTTATACGTAGGCTGCTGGAAAAGTTTCTGCAAACAATATGAAAAAAAACATGTAAAATTCGGTAAATGGCTTTATTGTTTTTCGAAGTATTCGCCTTTAAGATAGATACATTTTTGCATACGCTCGAATCAATTTTCGAAGCATTTTTTCCATGGATCTGGTATGGAAATAGCTTAGCATTCGCAGTAAAATTTATTAAATAGTCTAACGTAACCAATGTCAGACCCAGGCTCGCACCTTGCAAGAAAATATGATCGCATCGCAGTATTTCGTGACTGTGACGGATTTTCTAATCTGAATAGTCGTAAACTTTAAAGATTATCTCATGCTTGCGGGGCAGAGTAATGCTATTTTCTGCCAATTTCTTTGTTTTATGCAAAATTAGATCAAGTAAGCCTAATTTCATTGATTTTTGAGATGGCAATGACGAAACTAAATTATTATCCTCTTTTGTTATCAAACCTTCATTTTTATACGAAAAATCAATAAAATTAGGCTTACTCGAGTTGTGTTTTTCATAAAACGAAGAAATCTGAAAAAGCGTCATTCTGCTTCGCGAATCTGAGATATTAATCTTATGACTATTCAGGTTAGAAAATCTGTCACAGCCTGAGTGCTGGTAAGTATTGTGCCACAGCCAAGGACAACCCCTTCTCGAAGAAAAACGACAACAAGGATGTGACAAATTGGGGAAATAAAACACTAGAACACAAACACAAATAGCACAGTCAAATACGGCCACACTCACGTTCAAAAATAAAACATTAATATACAATATTGCAATACTCAAATCGCAGTGATATGAAACACATCTGCCACGATCAAATCATAGTGGAAATAATATACAGTAAGTCAAGTAAGAGCGTGGTCGGCCTTACTCAAAGCTAATAAAAGATATCGCCCTAAATCTATCATGAATCCATAGAGGGCACCTTCCTTGATGCACTATCAAGGAAGATTCAGTTGTCATTGAACTTTCTTAAGAGAATCACATTAAGCGCCATGAGTACCAAATACGCATCATGCTATGAAGCGTGTTCCTCACGTTGTGTTTCTCTGTACTCACCCGAAAGGTCCAAAAATGTCAGCCGTCAACAATTAGCGGCTGTTAAATATATGAAAAAGTCGAAATTATTCATACAGAAGTGAGTGCAGCGATATAATGTGGCAAAAAATGTCGATGATTTACCGGAACGTGGTTCGATATGCAAAGTGGACAAAAAAAGACGATAAAAAAATAGTGAATCTGTTTTCGCGGACTCCTGGCTTAACACTGCATCAAGGACAAGCAAAATTGAAGCAGTAAGGTTTAGATATATCATATGAAACTATTCGAACCTATCTCAAGGCTAATAACATGAACTCGACCATGCTCTTACTTGACTTACTGTAAGTACTTCCGTGGATGCGCAGTAGGAGAGTGAATTTGGGTAATATTTGATTGGCTGTCCAGTACAACTAGCGCTATTACACGCAGGAAAGTGCATAATAGGGAACATTTCCTTAATTGATTATTTCCAGTATTGCTATCGCATTATATGCAATGTTTCATCTTATATTCTTTCCACCATGGATCGAACGAATTCTCGAGATTGAGGACAATATCTTTGTTATTATCATTTTCTAACTAAGGTAATAAATACCAGCGTATTATTTCATTTCCATGTAATTTCTTCAAATATTAATAATATTAAACTGTCAGCAGAAGCACAAGCTTTAAATATCTTATGTATTTATTAAAATTATGAATGATTGGAAATTAAAGTGATATTTTGATCGGTATAAATCAATGAGAAATCAAAGTGTAAAATAAAAATTATGTATTTGCTAACTGAAAATTAAGCAGTATCAAAATATGATGTCATAATGATGGAAACATCAGTTGGTCAATTTTTGGCCACTTGATGTCATTCGTACCAACATGATAAGAATTTGATGTCAAAGTAATCTATGTTTGCTACCTGGGGAGCGATAAAGTCGATTATAATAAAACGCTGGTAATTGCTAAAAACTAGGAAATGATAATGAAAAAGTAATTTATTTGATCTCGATTTGTTTATAACTTATTATTTAAAAAAAGGACATCGAATGGAATGAAATTATGCGCTATATTTATTATCTAATTTAGAAGATGATGACAAAGCGATTTATTCGATATTGATCTCCATTTGTTTATAACTTAATATTTAACAAATGAGATAAGATAGAAACAAAATTACACGCTGGTAATTGTTAACTAATCTAGGAAATGATAAAAAAAGTGATTTATTTGTCATCAATCTATATTCGTTTATAAATTAATACATAATGAAAGAAGATCGAAGGGGAACGAAATTATACATTACATTTATTAACTAATCCAGAAGATGGCAAAGCAATTTATTCGACCTGGATCTTCATTTGTTTCTAATTTAGTATTAAACAAAAGGAGATTGGATAGAAATAATATTATTATATTGTTACGTCCAGCGGACTCCCACAACTCTTTTCTTTCGTGGAGATCTGAAATTCATTGAAATAAAGAGATAGCTACGAATAACGAACAAGTTGAGCGTTATAGTCTAGAAAAGATTAAAAATTTTTTTTCTCACACTAAAACGAAGAATCCAGTATCTCCTAGTAAATGTCGCTCCAAGATAAATTAAAAATCGGTGCACGTGTACGAGCGGCGAGACCAAAAGGACACTGAGTTTGTGCACTGAGGCTAAAATAATAATAAATATGTCGTTGGAAGCATAAGATAGGCGCCAAGATATTTTTTTGGTCAAGTTGAAGACGATTCTCATGAGTCCGTGATCACAAAACCTAAGAAGCTACACGCAACGTTCAGGGGTAGATTCTGAGTAGTCTCGTGCCGACGCTGCACGTGCGTTTTCCCATAAATGTTAAGGTCATAAAAATAAGGATAACACTTTCGCATACTACAGACTCCGGTCAACATCCTTCTTTTCTTAAAATCTTGACCAATTCGAGAGCAAAGAAAAATTCTAGTACTAATTAACGAAACCTATTTCACCAATCCGAACTTGAGTAATCGGGAGTGATTAGTATAAAAACCGCGGCCCTCAGTGTGATTTTTCTTTGAATTTTGGAAGCTATATTGTGTCGGGACCTTTGAAAAAAGCTTTATCCGATTCTCGAAGCCTTTTTCTTCAATAAAGTCAGTGCAACCTAGTAAAACCATCTATTTCATCAATTTAAGACCAATAGCACTGGCTGGATCGGGGAAATTGACGAAGTGGACCTAGCACCCAATCCTACGGTTGACGGCACCCTCTCCGACGGTCTCTCCCTATACATCGCTATCGCCAAGTAGTAAGACTTTGATTTTGATGCAGTACACTGGATGGTCCCTCTTCTTCTTGTGTGGTCTCTCTTTAAAGACGACCAAATTTTTAGTGCGTTCACGCAGTTCTTCCGCCCCTCGTCATCATCACCTATCGGGGACTAACACTCGTGCCGACTCACCGCCCGTGCCCGCTCTAACGCGGAAAACTCTCGAGAATAATCTCCACTAATTCAGGCATCGACTCTAGAACAGACTCTGATCGTACAGCCTCCAGCCTCGATTCTATCACCGCTACTAGAAATTTCTTACTCCCCTGTCTTCGATTTGTCCCCAGACTTCTTCGATGACCTCTTTTCGTGTAGTCTTTCCCCTGTTTTACATCCGATATCACCATCCCCAAAATTGAGGAATTTCCCGTTGTGCATACCATCCTCTCAATTCCTTCTGTTCAAACTGACGCTCACTCTCCCGCTAGTCACCTTCCCCTTCTCTTTTATAACACCCATCAATTATTGGAATACATGTCCTACTTTATTCCTTCCACTAATGATAGGGTGCCAGCATCGTAGGATCTACTTGTTTTTTTTTCAGTTCTCCTACCATCCCTCATTCCCATCGATCCTCTTTCCCTCCAATCATATGAGTTTACACAAATTAAATTTTCCCCTTTGTTTCCAAACTCTTCAAACTCAAAATAAGGCCACTATTACACACAACTCTTTTTCCACACACACACACACACACACGCACGCACGCACGCACGCACGCACGCACGCACACATTCAAACACAACACATACACAAATCCGTACGGTAATATATTTCAGAATAAAGAACTAAAGAAGGATTGTATTTCATACTTAAGAAAAATGTATTCCTAAATAAAAATATTAGAAAATGGCTAAACAATTACAAAATATAGTAAAGAGCAAATAGCCACAAAAATAGATGTAAAAAAGAGTCATATATTTAAGGTTAAATAATAAAGAGCATACAATCACGACCAAGGATGTAAATAAGTTATATATTATTTAAAACAAATTCATAACAATAAGTAGACGTTTCGGTCAAGATTTGACCCTCTTCAGTACAATAAAAATGAATACGTCAAACATTAAAACTAAATACGCAAGTCAACTGATAAATGTAGTGATTGCAAGTAACAAAAATTATTATTTCCTTACAATACAGTAGTAATCGCAACAGATTAAAGTAACAGTTAATTGTTGTCGCGCTATATGAATAGAAAGAAATTACAAAAGTTTTTTTCCGTCATAATACAATTAAGAAATCTTCATTTAAAAACGACGAGCTCCACACGAAGAGACACGCAAGTACCAATTTCTATTGTAAAAACAAAAATTTTTTCAACAAGTAAATTAGATATCGTCGTATTATTGTAAAAAACAATTAGATTAAGAAATATGCTCCTGTTTAGATTCCACCCAGAGAATTATTTAAAAAAATTTTTTTTTTTTTTTTTGAAAAACCAACTGAACAAACTTACGTATATCCTAGGGTGCGAAGACTCCTCTGTATAACTGAACACTGTGACAATTTTAGTTAAAGAGTGAATTTGAACTGCAAATAACGACAAAAGCCAAAAAACTCTGGTCTATTTATATTAAGAAAAGGAAAAAGGAAGGGTAAGAAAAGAGAAAGGAAGGGGAAAGAATTTTGAGTGGGGCAAGAAACTATTGTTCGAGGAGAGGGAGATAAAGATCTGGAAACCGTTCCGTATCGCTTTGTTTATTTAAATCATTTTTTTGCATCTTAATATAAATCATCTCAGATACTAACCTTTTATAATGAGAGCGTTCCGAATCTAATATTTTAGCGTTATCCCAATCTATCACATGGTCTGTGTCCAATCTGTGATTTGAGATAACAGAGTGAAAATTAGCTGATTTTTTTAAAATCATTAATAATTTACGTCGCGCTTGCCGCGCTCCCAATTCGTGAGAGGACCATCTTGAGTGCGAGATTCTTCAAACATTTCGCTCGCCTCGTCGTTATCAACGCGACGAAACAATTACCAGCGCGGCCACGCAAAAGAGTAAATGTTGCACCGAGAGTGAAGACGTAGATGTGTTAGTTGCCTTTCGCAAAGTAGTAACTCTGTGTCGGTGCAATTGACAACACGTTGCAGGGAAAAGCCGCCGCAGTGATCTCGACAGTGATAAATTGAATATTGTTGATGACAAATTTTGTTTGCGCAATAAGCCAAGAATGCGATGTGCAGTACATTTCAGCGAAGTGATGCTGTGAGATTAATAAGACCGTGCGTGGTGAAGATTCGTTCCTCTTCGAGGCTGATAAGATAACGAGGTGTTCGGAAGGCGATAGCACTTACATAGTTAAGTATGATTTCAATTGTAACGCGACAAGTAAAGTGAGTATAACATATAAATATATAATATGTAGGCTGCTGGAAAAGTTTCTGCAAACAATACGAAAAAAACATGTAAAATTCGGTAAATGGCTTTATTGTTTTTCGAAGTATTCGCCTTTAAGATCGATACATTTTTGCATACGCTTGAACCAATTTTCGAAACATTTTTTTCATTCTAAGGCTGTAAAACCTTAGAAATCAGTGTACGAAATGTTTCAACAGCTGCTTCAGGCGACTCAAATCGCTCACCATGCATTTTATTTTTAATGTTTGGGAACAAAAAGAAGTCATTAGGTGATAAATCAGGTGAATACGGACAATGAGTCATCAATTCGACATTATTACTGGATAAAAAATCAACGGTTTGACGTGCTATGTGACAGCTAGCGTTGTCATGATGAAGGATGATGCGACGATTTCGGTTTGTTCTACGCAATTCATTTATGACTTCTGGCAAACAAATTGTTGTATACTAATCAGTGTTTACAGTCCTTCGATCCTCTAAAGCCGCGGTTGTAACATGTCCGGTATAACCGAAGAAACAAGCAATCATTTGCTTGGCAGGTCACTGCGTGAACGAACAACTTTTGTTGGTTTCGGTTCATTTTGAAATACCCAAACAGAGAATTGTTGTTTACTTTCGGGCTCATACGAATAGATCCATGTTTCGTCCCCAGTAACGATGTTGTAGACCAAATTTGACCGACCTCGGTTGAATTTCTTGAGCATTTCTTTGCTCCATTTAACACAAACCTGTTTTTGAGTTTCGATCAAATTGTGTGGGATCCAACGACTGCAAAGTTTCCGTACGCTCAAGTGATCATGCAAAATCGTATGTATTGCTTTCATGTCAATGCCTAAGAATGCCTGAATCTCGCGGTATGTTATATGTCGATCTCGCTCAATCATTTCACGCACAGCATCAACATTAGTGGCAACAACAGACGTGGATGGACGACCTTCACGGAATTCATCACTAAGAAAGGTACGTCCACGCTGAAATTCGGTAAACCAATTATAAGCAGTCCTATTGGATGGTGCTTCGTCTCCAAAAGCCAAATGAAGTCGATCGATGCATTATTTCGGAGTAGATTACATTTGTAATCGTAAAAAATCGTTGCCCGAAAATTTTCATGCGAAATTTCCATTTTCTTTCAAAATAACTTCTTTTAAAATACTATGCAAACAAAACTAGTTGGTACAAACTGTCAATTGAATTATAGGTTAAAAACGTCTAATTTTACGGATATAATAGTAGCAGAACGTTGGCGCCACTGGAAGTACTAGATTGCAGAAACTTTTCCAGCAGCCTACGTATTTATTATGTCACAATGATATGTGCAAAACAATCGGCCTAAATTACACGAAAATAAGCGATATTTAAGATTAATTCCCCCTTTTTCGTTAATGATTTTCTTACGCATCCTCGGAGCTATTACCAGTGGACGATAGCGGGACGATCTTGACCACCGACCGAAGCAGCTCTCCTGCAGGGGTCTGGGTAATCACTATCCGCACGTGGCCGCCAGGGACCAGTGGGGAAATGTTCTCGCTGCGCAGCAGACACAATTGGCCTTTTTTCATGCCGCCACGCTGTTGCCACCATTTTGGTCATGGAATCAGGCTTTGTAAGTACGAGTATTCCTAGGCCCATCGTTGCCACAGGTGGTCTCGCATCTGCTGCAATAAACGCCATCGAGTCAACCTGTTGGCTGAAATGATGATCAGCGACGGTTCCAGTATCAGGGGCTATCAGGGGTACGTCTATAAAGAAGTGTTCTGGTGTCAATGCCTCCAAGTCGCCTGGATCGTCAGACAAGGCCTGAAGCTGTTGAGAGTTAAGGCAGGTCTCTACTTCTGCGAGGAGCATGATCATCTTTTTATAAGTCAGTCTCGTCTCGCCACTGACCCACCGTATATGGTGCTTTATGGCCTTGAACAGCTTCCCACATACCCCCGAAATGGGGGGCAGCAGGCGGGTTGAATCGCCAGCGGATGCCATCATTTGCCAGCCAACCCATGATCTCGTGCGCCTTTCGACCAGCCTGTCTGAACAGCTCGTGAAGTTGCAAATCAGCTCCCATGAAGTTGGTGTTGCAGTCGCTGTAGACGACCTCACACAGACCTCGACGGGAAACGAAGCTACGGAAGGCTGCCAGGAAGGCGTCCCATCTCGAGATGCAACGCTCGGAAGCTGCAACAAATGAACACGGCGAGGAATGCCTTGTATGATCTGTGTCCTTGCCTCTTCGTTATCCTGAGAAAGATTGGCGAAATCCACTCCAGTGTACAGGAAAGAAGGGCCTTCCAGAGGTCACCTTGTGTGCTGATAAATTACCTATCAAAAGCTACGGGATCACGCCATCGCGCACATGGTAAGCACCGGTAGATGAAGTGTCTCACGCAATTTATGTCCACAAGAAATCCAAAAGCCTCAGCGGATGAATGAGCGGAAATCAAGGTCAGTTACATCCCTCCATGGAGTGTCCATCGATGATGAGTGTCGATGACCAGGTTAGTTAAATGTGAGTCTTTTGGAAGCAGCATCGGATGTCGCTGGTCCGATCTCAACACAGAGTTTTTTATTTGTCCTTTAACGCACAGGAAGCTTCGGGCGTTGACAAACGGGTTCAAGCGGCAGAGTGGGCTACATCCAGGCATCGATTTTTCCGCGGCTATAGTATCCATTTCCAGACGGAAAGTAATGCCCTGAGTGACGAGTATCCAGTGGTCTCGAGCGTCATTTATCTCCGCGGCTGAAAGGGGACCGGACATCTGATCTTCTCCGGATCTCGGTAGGCGAGCACGCTAGCGCAGCATTCATGCTGTCACGCGAAGCAGTCGTTGAAGGGAAAAGAAGCGCTCAAGTGCCGTTGATTCGCAAAGCGCCTCTACAACCAGGTCTCTCCGAAGTCGGCGCTCGGGTAGATCCTGGTTCTTGGTCTCACAGATGTCTACGGGCCATTCGTCTGCGTTTGCCCACATGAATAGAGGCCCCCCCCCCCCGCCATCACAGCGGGTGTTCCAGGAGTTCTCTTGGAGACAACGTTCGAAAAATGCAGTCTGTCGGGTTGTCGCATCCTGGAACGTGACGCCAGGACGCCACTGAGATCCCGTGCTTTCTAGATCTCTGCCACTCTGTTGGCCACGAAGGTCCATTTTGTCGGGTGTCCGCGTATCCATCCCAGGACTATGGTTGAGTGTCCTGTCCACAGGTGTGTAGGCACAGAGTCCAAGGTCAAGGTCGTCCTGACGGGGGTCGTCAACCGGGACAGGAAGGTGGCTGCGCAGAGTTTCAGTTTGAGCAGCGAGACCTACTTCAGCGGGGCAACTTTGATTTTCGCTCGTATCAGCGAGACGTAAGGCTTGGCCTCCACCACAGCGCGCAAATGGACCACAGTAGCATAGGCTCGTTCCGAGACGTCGGAGAAGCCGTAGATTTCCAGGCAGCAACCAGGCTCGTCGCAGTGGAACCAATGTTGCAGGCGAATCTTTCCTAAGGTTGGAAGCTCTTTCTGCAGCTGTTGCCAAGACGCAGCCTCCTCAGGATCGACCGGGGTGCCCCAGTCAAGGTCCATATGTAATTGTATTAAGCTGGAATTCTCGTATATAGTAGTGTCGGTTGTCTTCCACAGAATCCTCTGGAGATCTCGATCGTCAGAGTGTACCAGTATTTGCCGGTATATTTTCTCGATGTCGGCGGCTATAACGAAGCGATGACGTTGTCAACGTGTCACGACATCCTCGAAGGCTGGCAGTAGATTTGGCCCTGTTAGAAGGTTGTCGTTCAAGGACGTCGCCATAGGGGTACGCGCCGACCCATTGAATACGACGCGGATCTTCGCTCCCTTTAAGATGCCGTGGTGCGGTAGATAGCAGAGGTGTCGGTCGTCGCCCGCCGGAGAAGGCCTGGCCGGGGACATGTGTCCGAGCATGAGACATTCGCGCATGAAGGCCTCGTAGCGCTCTCTAAAGTCCCCGTCTTGCTGGAAGCGCCGCTCCATAGAGTCTATCATCAGGGAGGCTGAACGTCGGGATGACAGGTCCGGCATCTCAGTACGTGTTAAAAGGCGCATTACGTAACAGCCGCTCGGATCACGGGAGTGCGTCCAAATATAATGTACCTCACTCCGATAGTCCTCTGCTGAAAGTGGCAAGACAGGCCTTGTGGATTCCTCCTGTTCCCAGAAACATCAAACCAGGGCCGTCAATTCGTCGAGAGAGGTGCACTGCAGTGTCGTCGCCAAGAATTGAGGTGCGCTCAGATTTGACGGAGCCCAAAATCAGCCATCACAGTTGCGTCTGCTGGGCGATCGGTTCGTCAGGACCTCCTCTTCGTAATCCAGGCTGGATAGTGCTGGCGTAAACATCGGCGCCAAACAGGAGCTCGCCCAAACAGGGTTTCGCTTAACAAAATCCGGATCTACGAGTTCGATTTCGTCGATCTGCGACCAGCGACGAGTGCCGCCATCGATCGGCCCTCCATACACGCGGCAACACGAGGGCGGATATGTGGAACGCTATGCCACCGAAACACCGTAAACGTAACATGATCACATGACACTCCCGACGAAAGACCTCCAACGCCGAAAATTTCAATTTTCGCTGCGGTACGACGACGCAGACGAAGACGCTGTGCGAGGAACTCAGTGATTAGAGAGGTCTCTGAACTCGAACTAGTGCGCGCACGGAATAATGTGTGCCAAGCCCATCACAGGCGGTAGCCAGCAGCACACACACATACTTCGTTGGAGGCACGGTTGATGTAAGGATCGACATCGCCGGAGTTGGCTCGCTTGTCGACGCGACGGTAGCATTCGCTTCGTGCAACGAGATATGATGCCGAGCAGAGACTTGCTACAGTATTTCGTGGACGGACACTCATTATATGTTGGACGGACGCTCACTCACTATATGTCGACCAAGGCAGTTGAAGCATAGTTTATGAGTATCCACTAACACTCTGCGTTCCTTCACTGACTTCTGCTTGTACTTTTTACAGGTCCACAATGAATGCTCTTTCTGACAGATAGGACAAATACGGCGACGATTCCGGATCTTTCCTCTTGACGTGATGAGCATGGGCGCGAACAGTCTTCTCGGATGGTTTCCCAATCAAGGAGGAATCCCCCTTTTCCGGGGAGCTTCGAGGAGTCTCCTGCTGTTTTTTCAGAAACGTCCGAAGATTCTCGTAGGGTGACGGATCAGACGATTTTCGCAACAAAGTCTTCCATTCCTTCCGAGTTTTCGTATCGAACAACTCAGTCACCAAATGCACGAATATGTACATCAGTACAGTCATTAATAGGTCTCTGAATTCCTTCCAGGGCACCGACCACGGATACCACACCATGGAAGATGCGACGCAAGTTGGCCGCTGAGTCACTCTTTATCTTCAGGATCGACAGGAAGAAAGAGAGATAATGGCGAATCAACAGAAGTTTGTTCTCATAGTGATCGGTGAGCGCCCTCGGATCACAATCGAAATTGTCCGCAGTTGACGGCAAATCTCGCATCAGATGCTCTGCGTTTCCCAGTACGCTTGAGATAATGCATCTTTTCAACTTTAAACAGTGTAGGCTCCTTGACCACGATGGATGAAAATATGTCTCGCCTGCCAGTTCTCGAATTTGCCGGAAAACTGAGGCAAGTGGATCCGAGGCAGCATGCTGCGCAATGCTCTCGGCCCGGGCAGGGACCCCTCGACGGGCGCTTTCTTCTTCAACGACTCCTCAAGGTCCTCCAGTCTGGCACGCTGTTGTAAGTAGGCGGTCTCGACCAACGTTGGGAAATCGTCATCAGGTACTCGTACGTCTTGAGCTCAGCACTCATCGATCAGCCTCTCATGACGGGCCTCAAATTTAACCCATCAAGTCTGTAACACTTCCAGGGTGACCCTGATTAGCGAGGCTGTTATCTTGGTCGCGTCTGCTTTTTTCAGGTTTTCATATATACGCGTGATGCGTCCATGAAGCTTTCGATGACCGTCGACTAACTTCTTCATTCTTCGTTTTAAGTACAAGTATTCGAAGTACAACATACTAATACTGCGCTGAACTAGCACTGCGAACGTCCGGGGATGCTAGCCGGTTACGGCCGAATTCTGGCTCGAAGGACCAGAAAATGTGCAAAATCGCTACTCGTTAGAGAAGGTACTGATCAGAAGATGTGGTGAGGTGCAATAAAGACGAATACGCGTAATAACTTTGGAAATTTTATTCGTCACTATTACTATTCGTACACTTAGTTTTTCGTTAGTAGCGAACGCTATTCCGATAAGAACAAAACTGTTGAAGATTAACGCGAGGCTCGAGGAGCGAGATTTCAGTAGCAATTTTAATGTGAGAGCGGAGGTGGCCGATTCTGCATGTTTTTATAAGCGCCGACCTTTTGGAAAGATCTAGACCTTTCTAGTACTGGATATGTCGTTGTTACGATCTTTTGAGAAGGTTGGCGTCGTTAGATTTGCGAAGTTGCGATCACTGGCGCTCTGATTTCAATTGCCTGGGAGCACCGTTGGCGGAGTGCTCCAAGATTCGTTGTACCCCCCGTTACCACGTAGAATTGGCGTGGTAACCCTCGTGCTTACCGCGCTCGACTCGCTCCCAATTCGCGAAAGGACCTGCGCTCCATCTTGAGCGCGATTCCTCAAACACGCATCAACCAAGGAATCGAAATATATTTATATTTTGCGAACAAAGTCTAATAGATTTCTTATATATCAGAAGCGGGATAAACACGTGCCGTACAGTATTCGGAAATCTTGAGGTAACAAGATACGGCATCGACATGGGCCGCCATAAGTCACGTCGTGATTCGAGAGGTAAGAGACATCGTTCGCTTTTTTCGTCGCAATCGGGCGAAGGAAGGAAAAACGACCGAGTTGAAAAACTCGAGCATATTGTAAAGAACTTAGATCGGCGGGCGCATAGTCTGTGCATTCATCGCAGAATGAATTAATGATTCCCCCCTTCGATCCGGCGAGAGACGATATAACGACGAAAACTGGATACAGGAACACATGGAAGGACTAGCAGAGCAGTATGGATGGAATGATCGCGCCATTATGAGATCTGTCTAAAAGGTCATGCTAAGTTATGGTATGATACGAAACCGGAAGTAGTTATCACGTCAGACAGCAGCAAAAGAAGAGATGATGCAACAATTCCGTAAGTATCATTCAGTATCATTCAGTAAGTTATTGAAGGATGCCGCGTTGTACGAGACTTCTCGTGGTCAAGCTTTAGGCGATTATTGTTTCAATAAATTAAGTAAGTTACGCACAAGTTGTGGATTTAGTTATACCCGACAAGTATTTGATCGATGCGGTTATCAGTGGTATAACAGAGTGTAGCAAGGATAGTACGTTCTGCACAGTTTGATGATTGCAAGCGGATTGTATAGATGTCGCTAGATACATCGTTGTTGGGAAGCGAGTAAAAGAAAGAAGCGCGTTATAGAGGTGATCCAAGAGAAAGGTCGTCGAAAATGTGGAAGTAGGCTCGGGACGCGGACAAAACTGCGGCACCGGCTGACCAACGTTGATAGCGGTAACCGTTATTGCAATGCTTTAATTGCGGAAAAATAGGCCATTTTGTGAGAAAATGTCGTGAGCCGCGTGCAGAGTGTGAGCATTGTAAACGGAAAGGTCAACATACAACTTGTGTCCGCGTAAGAAAAATATAAACACTGTTAAAGCCATGGATACCGCGCGTGAGTGAATGATATCGGTTAATGGTCACCGACTTAAAGGATTGATTGAAACGGGAAGCATCCGCACACTAATGCGAAATTCAGTTATCGAAAAGTATAAGTGGACAGTTCAATTAATGTCTATTGTAGTATTAAGGGGATTCGCGGGACAGGCGATGACCAGCGATAAATTGACGCGGTATGATGTCCGAATAATGGAGGCAACAACGTGTGTGAACGCTATTGTGATCGCAGACGATCATCTCATTTATGATCTGATTGTGGGACGCAATCTTTTTGAGCAAAAATACGTGATGCTAGTTAAGCGCGGAAAAGAATTAATGCTTCGACAGTTGTCTTCCGCGGAAAAACAGCTCGAGCGTATGAATGACGTGAATTAGACGTCAACTAAGTATTCAATGCGCATCGGCGCCGTTAATGAGAAAGCACAACGGAAATGTCCAGATCTAATTTGCGAATACAGCGATTGCGTTTCGACTAGTATTGCAAATCTGGGAAAAACGGACGCTCATGCGATGAGCATACGAACAACCGAGTTTACAGATCGTATAGAATGGTCGAATTGAAAAAACGAGCATTGAGAAGTATTATTAGCGAGTTATTAGAAAATAATATTACTCGACATCGCCATATACGAATCCTATTATACTTGTTAAAAAGAATAATGTCAAGTATTGCATATGCATCGACTTTTGTAAGTTGAATGCGATTACTATTAAGGATAAATATCCGCTTCCGTTGATAGAGAATCAAGAACTTGATAAACTCGGCGGGCACCGTTATTTTACGGGATTAGACTTGGCATTGAGTTATTACCAGGTGCCGATGGAACCCGGTTCCATCGAAAAGAAAGCTTTTGTAGCCCTCAAGGGTCACTACGAGTTTTTGCATATGCCGTTTGGTCTGACAAATGCGCCGGCTGTGTTCCAACGTTTGATGAACCAGATACTAGGTACATTAAAAAATACTATCGCTTTTCCCTACTTAGATGATGTTATAATACTCTCCACAACCGTCGAAAAGAGTATGAGTCATTTGCGCCAAGTATTAGAGGCATTTTGTAAACATCACTTAACCCTTAAACTAGAGAATTCGTTCTTTGCCAAGTCCATTGATTATTTGGATCGGAAGATTAGCGAACGGGAGGTGCGACCGGACAGAGAAAAATTGAAGCCATACAGACGCATAAAGGCACCACGGTCGGTCAAGCAAGTGAGAAAATTTGTAGGGTTGGTCAATTACTTTAGGAAATTCGTTCCAAATTTCGCGGCTAATCGAACCGCTGACGAGGCTTACAAAAAAGAATGAACCATGGGTGTGGGGCAAGACACAGGATAAGGCGTTCATTACTATTAAACAGAAATTAGTGGATCGGTCTATACTGACGATTTTCGATCCAGATCGTCCGACAGAACTATATACGGACGCAAGCGCAATCGGCGTAGGTGTTCTTCTACAGCTAGTGGACGGTAAAATGAGTGCAGTAGCGTACTTTAGTAAACAGACGACAGCGGACCAATGCTGTTATCACTCTTATGAATTGGAAACGATGGCTGTGTTACTTTAGGGTGTATTTGTTAGGGATTTATTTTAAAGTCGTAACCGACTGTAATGCATTACGCACTTTCACTAAACGCGATTTGTTATCCCTGATTGGTCGATGGTAGTTAGAAACTCAGGAATATACGTTTGATATTGAGTACCGGGATAAGATAGCACATGTAGATGCTCTCAACCGCAATCCTATAGAGTTGAAAATAGCCCATTGACATTACCGAAGATGACTGGGTAACAGCAGCTACAAGTTGAACAATTGAGTAGGATCCGAACATTTTTGCAAGAAGGAACATCCACAGATGAGACTAAACATTATTTTGATGAGTATATGTTGCAGGATAACAAGATATATCGGCGCCTAAACCATGGCAAAAAGGCATGGATGTGCCGCGTGCCACGCGAATGCAAATCTGTCGATATTGCCACGATGACGGTCATTTGGGCATTGAAAAATTATATTAGTGACTAAGTACAGAACATTATATATTGTAGTGATGGATCACTTCCGAGAGTCTATGGATTGCCGAAGATTCATAAACCTGGTTGCCTTCTAAGAGTCATCGTTTTTTCGATAAGTAGTCCGCTGTATCCATTGGCTACATATTTACATAATATACTATTCAAAACCATTCCGAAAGCGAATAGTTACATTAAAAATAGTTTTGAATTAGTCGATAAATTAAAAAGATTACACATTACAGACGAATATAAATTAATTTCATTGGATGTTAAATCTCTGTTTATGAATGTTCCAATGGAGATAGTGGTCGACTGTGTTAATTAATAGTGGGATTTTATTTCCAAGGATCGTTCTCTTCTTAGAGATGAGTTTTTGGGAGCGATAAAGTTTATTTTGGATTCCACATTTTTTTCGTTTAATAATAAAATTTATAAGCAAAGCTTTGGGGCAAAACTCCCATGGGCTTTCCTTTATCACCTGTAATAGCGGACTTGGTAATGAGGAGACTGGAGACGGTGTCCTTGATGTCGTTGGACATGGATATGGTATTAATTATAGATACGTGGATGACATTTGTACTGCGGTTGCTCTCTCGAAAATTGACGATTTACTAGAACAATTTAACTTATTTCATCCGCATCTGCAATTTACTTCAGAAATAGGGGATGATGAAATTAATTATCTGGATGTTACTATATCTATTAATGGGAACAGTTTTATTTTTGACTACCGTCAATGGTACCATAACCTTTTAAGGGAGGTTTTCGAATTTCAATTCTAATCATTCCATGGCACAAAAGAAAGGGACTTTTTTCGCTGGTTGACAGAGCTTTTTTATTGTCGGACTTTAGGTTTCATACACAGAATTTGACGTTTATTATTAACATTTTATTAGACAATGACTATCCACTGACCTTTATTTTTGACATAGTCAATCAACGTATAAAAATTTAATTAAAAATAGACACATAACGCAAAAGTTCTTGCTGACAATGTCTGTACGAATGAATCTGCTTCTTGGCTTACGGTACCATTTATTCCTTTTTACACGGAAAAGTTCAAACGTTTCAATAAAAACGACATCAGGGTAACTTTCCAGTCTCAATAAATTGGGCAAATACATTAAAGTACAGAAAGATATTTGTCCACATACATCGAAGAGCAATGTAGTCAAGATTTTGTGTAATAATTGCGATGCGTCATATGTTGAACAGACGGGCAGACAATTAAAAACCAGGATTACAGAACATCGCAATCACATCAGATACAACACTTCTGGCCGCTCTGTCATAACGAAACATAGGCGACAGCATGATCACGATTTCCAATGGGATAAAGTCAAAATTTTGGACGAAGAGTCTTGCTATAGGAAACATTTGATTTCCGAGATGCTCAATATCAGGAAGCAGAAGAATGGTCTTAATTTACAAACTGACACTAAAAGCCTTCATAAGGGTTATATTCTTATCATAAATAAAGTTTGACTTTTTGGTACTAACAGTCCTTCTCTTCTCTCAGTCTGTGGTGATTCGCACTTGCGAACGTACATAATAATCGACACATAATGTCCGTCTTACACATCTGCGTTCCTTTATTCTGTATATATTCTAAAAGTTTTTTATTCTTTTATGGACACGCTTGTTTGAATTTTTTACATATGATTTTTGGTTAGTTTTTATTTTTTATTAGATTTCCGGTATATTAATTTATTTGCGTGTATTTTTTTTGTAAGAAGTTTTTTTATCTCTTTTATCAACTAGAGCTTTGCCAAGATATTTTTAATACATTTGACTGTTCAATCGTACGGAAATTATGTCGAGCTCTACATCAAAACTTACTCGAACTGTGAATGTGATGAATATGCGATCATTTGCGATAATTGATTTTGTATTACGATTTTTTCGTTATGTTAATGTTTGAAGAGAGCTCAATCCGGTGGCCGAAACTTGTAACTTTTTATTATTTTCTTATTTTTAATTTTATTTTTGCTTTATGTAGTTTTACCTCTTGTTAATTGTAATATATTCTTTGTGTAATTTTAAAGAAATGTGTCGATTCTTACTTTGCCCTTTACTTATTATTATTTATTTTGTATAGGAAGAATCCTTCGATTTGTTATTCATTGAAAATACGTTGGAGTGTATTCGGTGAGATTATATTGGTTCGTGGGCATGAAACGTTTCGTGACTAAATATGTTAATAAATCATGAACTCCTTACACATACGCTTTCTAAAACAATGCGCTAATAACAATGTTGTACCGCAACACCTTAACACTATTAACGATTTTCGTATCGCACTACACAATCACAGATCTAATCAGAAGTTTTCGCAATGTAAAAAACTTGTGATTAAAAAAATTCTCCAGATAGAACTAAATGACGCTTATAGACAAACAGATTTTTACAGGGGGTCTCTCTTCCGTGTGGTGAGCGGACTTTATCGTTGTCTTCCTACAAGGATTCTCGATAGGTTTCTAGATACACAGGAAAAATCCTGTCATGTGCTTTTCCGTAAAGAAAGAGAGAGACTAAATCACAAACTCGTATGGCTGTGTGATAAAAAGGAAGCACAGACCATAACCAGAATCAAACCTATTTTATATGAGTGTGATACAGGCATACGTGCTGGCCCAACATCCGTGCACAAGGACACATCGAATGTCAACAATCCGTCACTTACGTCTTCTCCTAGCAACTTGATATCCATACATCCCAGTTCCTTCACCTCACATAGATCTTCGTCCCTGACCACTGTCCGAAACGGGTGGTTCCTTAACCTATCCTCTGTGTCCATCCCAACAGACATACAGTGTTTCCTACAACTAGGTGAGAACTTCGCTCTTCCACTTAACGACAAACGCAAGATAATTTTCGATTGCATTAAGAGTGTGGAAACTGGGGTGCATCGCATGCCGATCGAAAATAGAATCGCAATCACCAACCACTCCATTCCAATTCTCAACGGCATCATTTCCTCTCCAATCACAACATCTCCTATTGATAAAGTATTGCTAAGAATGGAATCGAAGACACGCGCCTTTTTGTCGGAGCATACCAATGTCCTGTTCACACATGCAGATAAAGGCAATGTCACAGTCGCGTTAGACAGAGAGGTCTACTTGGAAAAGATGATCACTCTGCTGAATGACAAGGACACATACTCTCTTATCAATAAAGATCCCATCAGGAGAATCACGACAGCGATCAGGTCCATGCTCACCAGATGGAAGACAAAGAGATATATTAGCGAAGCAAAATATAAGACGTTATATTGTAGTGACGGATCACTTCCGAGAGCTTATGGTGTGCCGAAAATACATAAACCTTGTTGCCCTTTGAGGGTCATTGTCTCTTCGTTGGGCAGTCCGCTCTATCCACTGGCGACATTCGTACACAATATATTAATTAAATCTATTCCTAAAGCAGATAGTCATATAAAAAATAGTTTCGAACTTGTTGACAAATTAAAAAGACTACATACCACCGATCAATATAAATTAATCTCATTAGACGTAAAATCTTTATTCACGAATGTTCCGGTGGATATAGCCATAGACTGCATCAATGAACATTGGACGTATGTTGCCGGAGACTGTCCTCTACCTAGGGAGGAGTTCGTGGGGGCAATAAGGTTCATTCTTGATTCTACATTTTTCTCGTTTAACAACAATTTTTATAAACAGAGTTACGGCACTCCTATGGGGTCCCCCTTATCACCTATAATAGCGGACTTGGTGATGAGGAGACTTGAGACGGTGTCCTTGATGTCGTTGAACTTGGACGCAGTATTTTATTTTAGATACGTGGATGATATTTGTACTGCGGTGGAACCATCAAGAATTGACGCAATAGTAGAACAATTTAACTCGTTCCATCCACGATTACAATTCACTTCTGAATTTGGGGGTGATGAAATTAATTTCCTGGATGTGACTATATCGATCATTGGTAACGGGTTTGGAGTTGATTGGTATCGTAAGCCGACCTTTTCAGGGAGGTTTTTGAATTTTTATTCTAACCACCCCATTGCACAAAAAAGAGGAACGATTTTTTCGCTGGTTGACAGAACAATTTTACTTTCGGACTTTCGGTTTTACACACAAAATTTGACACTTATCATTAACATTTTATTAGACAATGACTACCCATTATCATTTATATTTGACACAATCAACCTACGAATTAAAAACTTGAATAAAAATAGACACATAACACAGAACAGTATGAATGACAAGTACGAAGCGAGGGAATCAGTGTCCTGGCTTACGGTTCCGTTCATCCCGCGCCACACAGAAAAGTTCAATCGGTTCAAGAATAACGACATCAGGGTTTCTTTCCGTAGTCCGAACAAACTCAATAAATACATTAAGGTACACAAAGATGTTCATCCACACACATCAAAGAACAACGTAGTGTACAAAATCTCTTGCAATGATTGTGACGCTACGTACGTGGGACAAACAGGCAGAAAACTAAAGACAAGGATTGCAGAACATCGCAATCATATTAAATACAACACGTCGGCACGATCGGTAATAACAGAACATAGAAGACAACTCGACCACGAATTTAAATGGGAGGAGGTCGAAATCTTAGATGAAGAGCCCAGCTATCGGAGACGTTTAGTTTCAGAGATGATTAATATCAGGAAACAAAAGAATGGTATCAATTTGCAGACAGATACCGAAGGCCTCCACAAAGCGTACATTCCAATCATAAATAGAGTTTGACTTTCGGTTACGGACAGCCCGTCTCCTCTCTCAGTCTGTGTTGATCCTCACTACTGAACGTACATGATAATCGATACATTATGTCTGTTTTACATATCTGCGTTCCTTCTCTCTGTACACGTTTCGAAAGTTTTTTGGTTCTTTTTGGACAGATTAATTCAAACTTCTTACACATGATTTCTGGTGAGTTTTTTATGAAATGATTTTTATGAAATTTGTTTGAACTTTAGGTATTTTATATTATTTTATTTATACGTATTTGTCCGTTACGTTTTTTTGTTTTTAATTTATCCGTTTTATTAACTAGAACTTCAACAATGACAATTTTAATACTTTTGACTGTTCAACCATACGGAAATAATGTTTCGAGATCGAGACTCACCCGAACTGTGATTACTCGGATTATGCGAATACTTGCGACAATTGAATTTATTCTGTTATTTTTTATTGTACTAATGTCTGAAGAGGGCTCAAACTGGTAGCCGAAACTTGTTACTTGTAATGTATTAGTTTATAGTTTTATTATTTATTATTTTTTGGCGTGATGTTTCATCGCGTTTAATACAATATATAATTTTATGTAAAAATTAAAAAATGTGGTTGACTCTTACTTCGCCCGCTGATTGAGTTTTGTTATTAAATATGTTAAGGCATACCTGAACGTCTATTACAAGTACACGGCGAGCAAGAGACAATGCAAACTAAATAATATCGACAAAGCGCTAATACCGTTCACTTAGATCATATAGGATCTTTCGAAACTAGCCGAAGCAAAATTCCTTTTGGTGATGGTTGATGCCTTTACCAAGTTCGTCATAATTGAGCCAGGAACAAGTCAAAAGGTAAACCAGGTAATTAAGATTCTTAATACTATTATTCACTTATTTGGAGTTCCTAGTAGGTTTATAACTGACAGAGCGATTGCAGCATTCACATTGCGCACGTTTAGGATGTTTTGCGAAATCCTTGGTATTAGGCATATGTTAAATGCCGTCGCTACCCCGCGAGTTAACGGGCAATGTGAGCGGTATAATAAAACCGTCAAGCTTTGGCGGCTATGAAAACTGGGCAAGATCCCCGCGATTGGGATCTGGCTGTGAAACCAGTGTAAGGTGCACTAGATACGATGCACAATAAGAGTATCGATACCATCCCAATGAAGACATTAATTGGTGTCAAGTCGCTAAGTGTTGCAGGTGCTCGATTTGTGGCGGAGGTGCAAGAGACAGTACACCAGTTGATAGCTGAACTGCGTGGTAGAATAAAGGAGAACATAGAGCGTAAACAACAAGAGCAAAAGAAACGCTATGATTAGGCATGCCGGGCGATCATGACGTATAAGGCACGTGATCTAATTTTTTCGGATCACAAGTGACCCGGCTACGGGCAGCAGTAGGAAGCTGCATCCAAAATTCAAAGACCTTCCGAGTGCGGAAGATTCTCATGAATGACAGTTATGAGGTTGAAGACTTAAAAGAAGAATATAAACGCGGTCGTAGCTACTAATAACATAAAGCTGTGGATTACGTTTCAGGATGAAGGGTTGCTAGTAATGGGTTGCGCCCTGACAGCGGAAGTATCCGCAGATGAAAAGGAATGTAATCGTGAAAACTAAGTAAGTATTGCGGTTGTTGCTGTTGACAAGTTGATTTCATAGGGATTGCCATTGAAATAAGAATTGCGGTTGTCGCCGTTGATAAACAGATTTCATGGCGGTTGCCATTGGAACAAGTATTGCGGTTGTTGTCGTTGACAAGTTGATTTCATGGCGATTACTATTGAAACAAGAATTGCGATTGTTGCCGTAGATAAGTTGATTTCATGGTTGTTGCCGTTGATAAAAAGATTTCATGGCGGATGCCATCAAAACCAGTATTGTAGTTGTTGCCATTGATATGGAATATGGCGGTTCGAGGCAGGACTTTGCTCCTGCTTTGGACCTTAATTTCAGAACATATGTAGATTTCATAAGATGTTTGAAAGAAATTTTCTAGAGAAGCGGTAGCCTAAGTAATATTTATTCTCTATTTGAATATTCTCCATCTAAGTATTCATGTGACAAGACGGATTAATAAGATTTAACTGAGGTTGAGAAAGGTTTAGGGTAGTACTAAGGCTTCGACTCGAGAGGAATAAACTCTGCTATTGGAATAAACATCGCGATTGTTGCCGAAGACATAAGTTTCTGTACCGTTCATTGTGATCTTTGCTGTGCATGATTTATTTCAGTAGCCATTAAAACATCCACTGCCTCAAACCCGGTTCCTGATTATTAGAATCGCCTTGGATCTTATTAAAGAGGAGCCCCAATCAAACAACACAAATGTGCCTGAGGGCAGGCACCCCGCAGGACGGCCGAATGTAAGAAAATTATCTGAGACTCCGCCTTTTCGAATTTCCCACGGCACGAGGTGCGCCGCTATCATGCGACAACCAATAGAAAGCACGTATACACAACCAATCCCGGAGGATCGCTAGCGGCGCTGAGAGAGCGGATGCGGATGTGTGGAGGAGAAGGAACTCAGATTAGAGGGAGCTAAACTGTCGACAACAGCCATCTTGAGAGAGAATATGCAGTGTTTATACGCATCAATCAAGGAATCGAAATATATCTATATTTTGCGAACAAAGTCTAATTTCTTACATATGTAACCGTCATTTAACTGTTAGACTAAGTGCGAGCTAAATAAAAAAATAATAATGTATATAAGGACAGTTATCATATAGATTACCAATTTATTATGGAACTTACCTACTGCACTCCATAACTACACAATAAGATACTATAAATTAAATCACGATGGGCGATTCAAAAAGAATATCACAACGCCACGCATCTTTAGCGACATATTCACAGTGTCAAAACAAGGTTACGTATGTAAATTAACATGAAAGACTAAATATTATAACGGAAACAACAATGTCTAGAAAGTAAATATCGTCGAATAAAGTACATAGATAGAAAAGTAAATATAATCAAATGATCCCAAAACCGAGTTAAAATTTATTTATTATGATCGTATAAGCATGGCGCAAGAATTCTGTGTCTGATTTTAAAATTTAATCCATTTTCTTTCATTTTAATATTGAGCATCGCTGACACCAACCTTTTACCAAAAAATCTCTCGTTATCTAAAATTTTTGTGTTATTCCAATCAATTTCATAGTCAAATTCTAATCTATATTCTGAAGACACGTTACGTTAATAAGACAAATTACCACTTTTTTTTATTAATATCATTTTTGTGTTCATTAATTTTGATCTTTAATTTACGACCCGTCTATTCCACATAGGAAACATTACAATTTTTACAATTAATCTTGTAACAACATTTTTCTTAGAATCGTGTGATAAAACGTCTTTCTGAGTTTTGGTGATTCCGTCAAGTCTTTAGTTTATTTAAACTAAAGAAAAATAATTTAACATTAAAATTCTGAGTAATGTCATCATAAATATTCGGTAAAAAAGGTAGTGAATCAAGAGATTATTTTGTCTTCAGTCTCATTATTGTCAGATTTATTTACTTGTTTTAACGTCTTGCATTTTAAAAGAGATGTTAATCTTAAATTGATAGTGTCAAAGATAAATTTGATCGGGTAATTGTCCAAAAACGTCTTAATAATAAAATTGAAGTTTTCCATATGATATCTCGGATGAGAAAGTAAAAAAACTCTGTCAACCATGTTTATTAGAACACCTCTTTTTTGTAAGAGCGAACAGAGAGATAAGAAACGGAGAATCTGCATAAGAATGTCGGTTTGTGATACAAATTAAATTTCAATTTTTCGTTCGCATTAATTAAATATAATCACATCCAAGAAATTCAAACAATTACTATCAACCTCTAACGTAAACTGTAATCTTGGACGTAACAAGTTAAATATCTCTAAAAATTTATCAACTAAGTGATTAGGGTTAGCAGTCGCGATATCCACATATATAGTAAAATGGTAACTCAGTTCCAAACCTTCTCAAAGCTTCATTCCCTAGATCTTCCATCAAATTTGCAATGCTTGGGAGACAACGGCGATCCCATGGGTGTTCCAAACTTCTAAATGTAAATTTTATCGTCAAAAGTAAAAAAATTAAACTCTAGTACTAACTAAAGCTTTAATGAATTCGTCCTTTGGTATACTGCAAGAACGTGAAATGAATGCCACCTATCTGACACACTTTTCACAGCTAAATCCAGCGGAATGTTCGTAAAAAATGATATTGCATCAAGTGAAATTAATGAGTATTTATTATTTAAAGAACGATCATCTAATTTTTCCACTAATTTGAAGCTATTATCAACGTAACTATGCGGTTTCGGATTTATCTTTATAATGTTGTGCAAGATCGAATCGATAAAACCCAAATTCTTCCATCTCGTCAATAAGATCCTTACTGAGTGATCTTTCTTGTTGGATCTCTATTAATCACTGCGTATGTGCTACTGTCTTCTAACATGTTGAGCATTTTTTGTTTGTATTCCTGGTACATAGCGACAATCCCATTGCCTTTATCTGCTCTCGTAAATAATATTCTTTGATTGCTCTTGATAAAACTCTTAGTCATTTTAATAAATTTGTTTAATAAATTTTAATAATCTTTCTTTATGGTAACAGTCCTTCTTATATAATAAGAGTACGAGTACTCCCCGCGCCCCGCGCCACCCTCAGAAGACCTGAGTTAGAACCGGCTTTCTATTGCTTACTATTGCTATTCGTCACGAGCGATTAGAGAGAAACGTATATGATATTCCGTGTTAATAATAAAATACCCGGTTTGATGAAAGATGAAAATGGCGACGCGATTATGACGGAATTCGTAGGTCTCAGAGCGAAGATGTACACATTGAGAGTGATCGGAAGAAGTGATATGAAGAGAATAAAAGCTGTAAAAAAAAACATAATCGCGAAAACGATCACTTTCGACGGTTATGTGAGGTGTGTGAACGATGTAATGATACAGTCGAGACGTTAGTCGTGCATACGATCGACATTGCACGAGGTTTACAGTGTCTGAATTGAAGCTCGCTCTTAGTTCGTATGGTGATAAGCGGTACGTCATATCCGAATCGGTCGCTACTCTACCTTGGGGACATTATAAAATACCTTTGTAATGTGTGTGTGATGTATTTTTATTATAATATAATAAAGAAAAATTTACAATACATTCGT
This sequence comes from Trachymyrmex septentrionalis, assembly GCF_001594115.1. Taxonomy (NCBI): domain Eukaryota; kingdom Metazoa; phylum Arthropoda; class Insecta; order Hymenoptera; family Formicidae; genus Trachymyrmex; species Trachymyrmex septentrionalis. The sequence goes on along the minus strand of NW_017305715.1, from coordinate 575,290 downwards.
TTCATTTATCCAAGAATTATCCAAGAATTATGGACTGTCCATTCCTAACCATTTGACGTACACTTTATTTTCTCATTTGCGTAGTATTTTTTCCACGAGATAAACGTCAGGATTAGAGACTCGCTGTAATTCGTGTTCATAAAATCCACCAGCTATCGGCTTCCCTTAATAATTTTTCAGTAGATACATTGCAGGATTCGTACGTTGTTAACGATGAAAAATCTCGGTGGACCAATTCGGTGTATAAGACTTTTCAAAAATTGTCTTGAATTTACTAATACGTACTGGATCGCCTTGATGTCTTGAATCTCGTTAGAGCGGCAATTTTTACGTGACTGTATACCGTCGACAAGAATCGTTTTGCAACGATGCATGTTACGTCTATCAGTCGCATTCCAATAGTTCGATGTTTACGATGATTGTAATCTGACAATAGACGCTGTAGCTCGTCGATCCATTTGTACGAGCCGTTTAACGTGAACATCTTCCATATGTTATTCTTGAGTGTACGGCTGAATCGTTCCACTACCGACGCTTGCATCACCAAATACATCGAATAATGATTTATGTTGTACCTCTTCACAATGTTTTTTTGCACGGTGGTGTTGTAAAATTCCTTTCCTTGATCCGTCTGCAGGTTTTATGGGTATCGTTCGTCTTCGCGAAATATTTTAGATAATGCTGCGGCTCTTCCGTTCTTGCTCTTGAGCGGTAGGGCCCATGCGTATTTACTCAAAACATCGATAACTGTTAAAATGTAATTGTAATCTTTGTTGAATCGCGCGTAAGAACGCATCTCAACTACGTCGGCTTGCCATAAATCGTCGTGACTGTGCACCACGACGCGACGACGTGGAAAATTTCTTCGCGCGGGTGCGTGGAATTCTTTCATTTCTGACACGTAAGTTTTTATTTCTCGACACTCATCTCTCTCTCTGTTATGATAGGGGACAAGACTTGCGCATATCTTTTAAACCTTTCTATCCGTCGATGCGATAACTGTGTTTAAATATCTATTTCACATGTCCCCTAATATCTCATTAATCACTACATTTTTCATTCGTACAATTACATCTCAATTCAGACGTGTGATAACGTCGGATACCTTTTTTTTCATATCGCTACGCACTTTTTCATATCGCTATGTAATTTTAAAATGTCTTTCTGCGTACCTTGAAGCGCGAGTATGATCATATCTCTCCCTGTTTTAAACGATTTCTCTAACGTCTCAATCGTCAACATATTATCCGTTTGTTGGCGCAGATCAGTTACATCGATTCAGAATCTCGTTAGACACTTTCGTCGACAGCGCGCTTACATTTTTCGAGACTTCCTCCACGTTGTTTTAAACCATTTCCACATCGTTATACATCTTCGAGATGTCTTTCTGCCTATCCTGAAGCGCGAGTACGATCATATCTCTTCGTGTCGTCTTAAACGATTTCTCCAACATCTCATTAGTCACTACATTTTTCAATCGTACAGTTACATCTCGATTCAGATGCTGAATCTTGTCAGACACATTCGTCACGCTTTCGTCCACGTTTCTTCGCACCTTCTCCACATCGCACTTCATATGTATCTTTCCTTATCGTTCTAAATGATTCCTCGATCTCGTTTCGTGAATCTTGAAGCGTGCGTTCGACGTAGCTTTTGTTTACTACATCGGTGTCAAACTCCGGCGCGGATACGTGTTCTATTTTTCGTTTCTTCGCGTCGTAATGGTCCGGATTCAGACAGAGCCCACTGTCGTGTACGTAATTTCGTAAAGATTCTATCGACGATCGTGACTTTTCGATTTCGTTGCTATCGTCTCTCCTCATAGGCATACTAAATTTATTCACAGACATCATATCGAGTTCGCGCGGACCTGATCACTGTCGCGGTTTTCGTCACAACGATTCAATTTATAATTAATCCAGCTTCGCGAAGTTCTTCGATTATCGATAACATTTCGTTGTCGTGAGTGTTGTTACCCGCTCGACGAAAAGCATCGAGCAATTGAAGACGATCCACCAACTCGTTGGGATCGTCCCAACGAACGTAATCTATTTCATCGTCAATCAATCTCACAGCTGACGGTATATTTGTCTGTATACCTAAACCAGTACTCGTGCCATTGGTTTTATGAGTAACTAAGAGCGGAGCGATAATATTTTTGTATTTGTACCCCTTGTTACTCTTAACAGGCATTCTGATGTTATGGCTAACGACGCTATTTGCACCGAGAATGATAAACAATGCTCACGTGAGCATTCGTCGTCAATAATATACGAGGTCTGTTCAAAAAGTATCGCGAATTTTGTGTTTTTTCAAAAATTATTTATTTATTCATGAATACCTATTTTGTCCTCTTCAAAGTAATCCCCATCAGATATTATACACTTGTGCCAACGTTTTTTCCAATCCTCGAAGCACTTCAAAAAATTATTTTTTGTGATCTTGTTCAGCTCCTCCTTCGATGCCGTCTTTATCTCCTCAATCGTAGCGTAGCGTCGTCCTTTTATGGGCCTCTTCAGTTTCGGGAACAAGAAAAAGTCACAGGGGGCCAGATCTGGGGAATACGGTGGCTGCGGCATCATTAGTGTGTTGTTTTTGGTCAAAAATTGCAATGTTAATGCGATGCTGTTTTTGGTCGAAATTGAGCAATTTTGGTACGAATTTCGCGGCGACCCGTCTCATGCCCAAATCATTGGTAAAAATCGAATGGCACGAGCCAATCGATATGTTTAGGTCCTCAGCAACCTCTCTAACGGTGATTCGACGATTGGCCAATACTATTTTCTTCCCTTCATCAATGTTTTCGTCTGTTGTTGACATGCTCGGGCGTCCGGCACGCTCTTCGTCGTTCACATCTTCTCGGCCCTCTGAGAACATTTTGTACCACCGATAAACGTTGCTTCGGTTCAAGGTAGCTTCACCATATGCCACAGTCAACATTCGGAATGCGTCCGCGCACTTAATTTTGTTTTTCACACAAAATTTGATACAGATTCTTTGATCCATTTTTTGGAATAGGCAAAAATCGAAGACGAGCCAAAACACGTGCAAGCAAAGCAGCTGTCAAAAATTAACTGAACATTCAAAATGGCCGAACTTGTCGGCATAAGTGAGAGACATGAGTACCAACATAACGCCACAAAAAATCGAAAATCGAATATACGTAACCTGCGGAAATTTAAAATTCGCGATACTTTTTGAACAGACCTCGTAATAGCAATTAAAATACTATACACACATATGAATATATATATATACTCGTATATATTTAAAGAGAGTTCTCTAATTACTTTATGAGCGTTAAATTGTCATGTAATAATGTCTTGTAATAAGAAGCACGAAAGAATTAAGGAAAGGGGTTTTGGAGGTCGCCAATTATTCTTTCCTGCTTCTTACAAAAACGACCACTATATTATATACGAAATTAATAAGGAGTACGAAGGAATTGTCATTCGTTCCTACTCCCCGATACGTGTGCCTCAGGATGCACACGTAAGTAAAACGAAGTTAAGTGTGGATCCTCCAGCCCCGAGATGGCATATGACCCTAATAAACCCATCGAAGAAAAGAACCGGTTTGGACTGCAAATATTGTGTAACACGAACTCCAATATTTGTCTAACGCGGGGGGTATTACGTCCGGACTCCACAGTTCTTTTCTTCGACTAAAAACTTTCGTCATCACCATAAAAATTATTAACCAGTAATACCGATAGACCATCTGTTACAATAGCGACGAGCCAAATAACATTTCAAGCTAATAATCCATTCGGGACAGAACCGTTGGGTTAGATATTGGAACCAAGTGCCAAATAGGCGAACCTTATCCTGAGGAACGGGAAGAATAAATAGATTAGAATTATAAAATAAAACAGCAGTTGTGCGCAATAAATTACACATGTGGCTCGAGCCTATTGAACATCCGGCAAATGGTCGATAACGAAAGTTGTCTTAGATACATACTCCTGTATCCCATTTCACAACCGATATCCCTACTCCTAATCCTAATCTGGATTGGTCCAGCAGCACACGTGTGCTCTGCACTCGGCACCACTAAAAAGAGTGGTCCTCCACGAGGAACGGCAGTCAGAACTCAGAAGTCAGCAGCCGTCAGTGATCAGTCCCAGTTCTCAGTTATAAATTGTCAGTCAATTATTAAAACGAAACTCTGCCGGTTCGCGACTAGAACTGTGCTCGTTCAAACTCCATCTCCTTTGGACTCTGATCAAGAGTGACCGGAGTCTCCACATCCGAGTGGCAACCTTCCGTGAGGTGCTGGGACCAACAATTTCGGCTGCTAGATCCACCCACATCCGCAGAACAATAGTAAGTCCCATCCCCACACACACACACACACACACACACACACACACACACACACACACACACACACACACACATGTATATATGCGTGTATAAGAGAACCAATCACTATAATTTATACTAAATTATAGTGCCGCCCGAACCGTCCTTTCAATGGGTGGCTTCGAAGCCGGGCCTACCGGGAGGCACGAAGACTCTTGGACGAAGAGTACAAGAGATACCTCGGAAATTCACAAGAGCAGAGTCGTCCGGCCGAGGATCTCTTACCACCACTACCATCCTCGTCACCACCGGCTCCGCCGGCTAATCAACCTGAAGTTATACCTCCTCCGCCTCGAACACCTTCACCTCCTCAGCTACCTCCTTCCCCTCCCCCTCGATCGCCTTCACCCGCGTTTTCGGACGCACTTACGGAGAGAATCTTTCCTACTCCTTCACAATCATCCGATCCATCCCACCCCAGGAGAAGTCCATCTCCGACGAACTCCACGGACAGCGTGGAGTTCTTAGAGGAAATTCTTCCACCCCCACTTAGATTCTATTTCCGGATCCTAGAGAGTGACATCTTTGAGTCACTCATCACCCAATTCCCGCGGGTTACTACCGCATCCATCCCTCAGGGGGCCTACACAATCAGCCCTCATTATTTCGATCCTGAGGAACTCCGTAATGCTATCACTGGTCAAACCTCAACCTCCTGTATCCCCGTATTCCTCCCGAATTCCCCCCATGCAATCCTAGTTCCAGTGGGATTCTTTAATAATCTTTTCGCTCCTTCCTAACACAGTCACATACAATGTATAGCCATAATAGTAGAATAGATAATACTGTAGCCGTTATAGAATAGTAACTGTAGCAATGTATAAACTAGATATAATAAGTATTACTTAACCGATTATCATACAACCGCGCGTTTTCCTTATCTATTAGTTAGCTACAATAAATGTTACTAATTATTCCTCTCGCTCTCGTCATTTACTTTTAAAACCCGCCTAATAAAACCTCGTAATCACTAAACCTTGCCCTTTCAAAGCTCGCACGTGGTCCATTCCCGAGTTAAAGGGATTTCCCTGACTCGAAATTCGGACCGACGATCGCATCGTTCGTAGGAAACAGGTGTCATAGCGTCTTTACGAGACGTTGACCCATATTCCGAAGCGGGCAATAAGCAGGGTGCGTTCGACTCGCAGTGTTTGCTTCCGGGCAAATACCTGCGAGACTAGAGTCTGACCATCCTTCCACGCTCCATCCTTTCTACTCCCTTCTCTCTCTAAATCCATTTTTTCGGAGTTTGGACGTAACGAATCAATCGAACTTTTTTCACAAGCAAGCCTTGCTATATCAGCTGTCAAAATATATAATGATTATGCGGCTTAAGTGTGAAGTTGGCTATGAAAAAATACAATAAGTCCTCTGTTGGGAAAAAACGAAATTACTTTCCGAACAACCTAATAGAATGTATAGTGTTCCAATTTATGTGATTTTTATGTTCATTTATGCGTGTCTTCAAACATCTACCTGTTTGGCTCACATATGATGCTTCACAATCTCGATAATCAATCTTATATATTGTACAACGTCTGTATGAGATAATTTTGGACGAATATCTTTATGACCTCTGATAAGCTAAGATTATTAATCCCTTTATATTCCATGTATATTAAGGAGTTTTTTTTTTAAATTTTCTGATCTTTTCCGACAAAAGTGGTATAAAGGGAATTGTGAAAAATTTATTAATTTTTTCTTCATTATTGTCCGTTGACTTATCTGTAAGTGTGTTACTCATCCCATTGCTTAAATTTTTTGACAACCTATTTTTTATTTTAGAAAATATGAGTTTCAGTGGATATCCATTTTATTTAAAAGAATTTTTATTATTAATTCAAAATTCTCTTGGTGGTAAATAGGATGAGACAAAGATAGAACTCTATCAATTAAACTAATGATTGTTTCCACTTTTTGGCAAAAAAGATGTCTAGAAAAATAATTAAGATAGCGGCCAGAAAAAGTAGATTTGTGATACTAATTTTTCACAAGAGAATTTCTTTTTTTAATTAAACTGACATTAAGAAAATCTAACCTGTTCCCACCTATTTCAGTTGTAAATTTTAATCTAGAATGGAATGAATTGAAGGTGTTCACCAATGTATCAATGTGTGACGCATTATATGCTAATGCAATATCATCAACATATCTCACATAAAAGGATGGTGTAATTGGAAGTCTCTGTAATGCTTTCATTTCAAGGTTTTGCATGACAATATCCGACACGATGGGTGATGATGGTGAATCTATTTGAACACCAATAGTCTGTTTATAAAATTTGTCGTTGAAATAAAAAATTGTTAAATTAAGAATTAATTCCAACGCTTTCAAAAATTCACTTTTGGGGATGTTCATTTTTCTTTCAATGAGATGCCATCTCTTCTTTATGCCTTCAAAAACCAAATCAATAGGTACATTTGTAAATAATGAAATCACGTCAAGGGATAAAAGAACTTCATTGTCAGAGATTGTCAGATTAGAAATATGTTTAGTCAAATAAAAACTGTTTTTGATAAAACTTTTTGCTACTGGTATATTGGTATCATGTAATATGTTATTTAAAAAAGAGGCTAGGTTATAGAGAAGGTTCTCCACTGAAGAAATTATAATACGAAGTGAACAATCTATCTTATGTATTTTCGGAAGACCATATGCAAGAGGCACAGCAGGACTTGAAGCGTTTCATTTGTTATAAACTGAATTCTCAACGAAACCGTGCTGCTTCCACCTCTTTAATTACGTCTTAAGTTGTATTAACAATTTATTAACTGAATTATGTGTCAATAACTTATAAGTCTCAGTATTAAACAGTAAAGTTTCCATTTTTTGTACGTATTCCGTCTTGTTAAGTGCCACTACCCTTGTAAAAATAATATGTGAATTGTTTAACAAATGCTTTCGTTGTTTTGATTAAAGAAAAAATTCTCTTCTCTACGTTAGTCTTATTAGTATATGCTTGCTTTATTCCCTTGATTAAAGAAAAAATTCTGTTGCTAAATTCCCTAATGTTTGATAATTTTAATCTGACAAAATTATGTTCGATGTGTTTTACAAATTCAATCATCGTATTTCTAATGTTGAACGTTGGCAAGCAGAAATTCTCATCCAATTATAACAATGCTTTGACTTCTCATAATAAATATAATAGCATTGCTAAGATTTTTGAATCATTTGTCATTTACTTCAAAGATGTCATATGAAATGTGTTTAAATTGGGAAGCAGAAAAATTTACTTTAATCGTTTCATTATTTATGTTATTATTCTTTGGTTCTTAGAACTGAAATTTTTTGTGAGAATTGTTGGTAACAATGTCAGTAGCAATTCTCTCATCAAATAATTTAGTCTCCGGGATATTGTTTACTACGTAATAAGTAATATCCTTTATTTTCTCTTTGTAACCATAAACCATTTCTTTTTTGTAACCATAAAAATTTTATCTCTGACTGTTTTATCTCTCGACACCACAAGTCCTTTACATGAAGCCGCGAGAAAACGCTTGCACATATGAGTCGATATAATAGAAAATTCAGACAAATGATTTTAATAATTCTCTAATTTTCGTTTCGTGTTTCTTTTGAATGACTACACAGCAAATCTGATGAGCGATGTGATTCTAAGTAGTGAAGCAATGTATATAACTTTGGTTTTACTGTATGCAAGTTTTATATTATTATTGTATAATGTAATAATTATTATATATTTGGTATTAAACACATATATTTTGGTTTACAAAAGGATAGGTTTATTAAGAGATACAGTAATACTAACGCAGGACACGTCTTCACTGCTCAACGAGCTTCTTCCGTATGTCGGCGGCGCGCACGATACGCCGAATCGTGATCGCGCACACACGCGGCACGCTCCGTCACGTGTTCCGAGCGAGCTTCATCTATCTCATCGGTACGCATGCACGTACATACATAGATACATAGCACCTTGAAATGATTGCTTCCTACATATAATGTAATAATTTTGATCAAAGATAATAGAGAGTTTTTGCAATAACGTGGATCTAGATACAGTGAATGCCTTTTCTTAATTAGTTATCGCTAAGAAGAAGATAACGTGATCATGATTTCGATTATGTATCTTTTTTTTTATGGTAAAAACGTTAAAATAGAAAATTTTTTGTATATATGTGTGTATATGTACATGCATACCGTTTGCGTGACGTTGTACGCATAGAAAAACAATGTTATACGAAATAATCAGCTGTAACCAATATCACAGCGTCCACAGTATCGTTGCCGCGTAACAGTATTATTATTGTCAATTTAGTGTAGTGTAGTAATGTTCTACACACATCCATATATATATGTGTGTGTGTGTGCGTGCGCGCGCGCGTGTGTATGTGTGTAAACACACACACACACACACACA
>NW_017305715.1:543715-566442 GCF_001594115.1 Trachymyrmex septentrionalis | reverse complement strand
ACACACACACACACACACACACACACACACACACACACACACACACACACACACACACACACACACACACACACACACACACATATATATATATAGTGTTTTGTGTTTACAATATGGAAAAAATATAGTAGCAGAAAATTGTCTGTCATTGGTAAGAGAAGATTATGGGTGCTTTCTAATAAGCAACTTATTCAGAGAAAGTACAACACAGTGATTAGCCTTGTACATGGCGAACAACAAAACTGTAATAATGCACCGTGTCACACCGTGTCACACTGTGTCTCTTCTTAGAAGGCACCCTATAAAGTCAAAATTGGTTAAAAGATTATTATCATATATGTTTCTTGTTGGAAGACATCCTGTAAAGCCAGAATGGTTAGCATTCTTTATGTTATTCGTGAAAATATTACTTTTATTTATCATACAAATGATATGATTAAATGTTATAACAATAAATTGTGTTTTGCCTAATGATCCAATATCAGAGGCGTTCATCGTGGGCTAACTATTTTTAATTTACTGCCAAAGGCATTTTGATTATCAAATCTGGTGAAATATGATTGCGGAACCAATGTGTAGAATTTTGCGTTTGCAATTGAAGAAATGTGAATGAATGCATTGTCATAATGGAATCAAAAACTGATTGCTTGACACGACCGAAACAAAGAAACTAATAAACATCTGTCTGAAATTTTAACAGTAATCCTAAGAAAAATCAAACTTTTCTAAAATTATAGCAGTTTGATATATGTGGAATAATTTATGTATTACCGAGAACTTTTCGAACTTATATCCTCGTATAAGTCAACATATCAATAATAACTGTGTATTAGAGTATATCTACGAGGTCTGGCTATTAAATAACGAGACTGGTTATGAAAAAGAGTTTTATTTTAAAAATTATTCTACAATTGAATGCTCCCCTTCAATGTACTCCCCTCCCCTCGCCACACACCGTTCCATTCGTTTTTTCCATTGGTCAAAGCAATGCTGGAAGTCTTCTTTTGTAAGAGCATTTAGGAGCTCCGCCGATTTTCGCTTCACCTTTTCCATCGACTCGAACCGGGTTCCTTTTAAGGCAGACTTGAACTTCGGAAACAGGAAAAAGTCACAGGGTGCTAAATCAGGCGAGTACGGCGCGTGTTCGAGCACTGGAGTGCCTCTAGCGGCTAAATAACGCTTCACAGACAGCGCGTTATGGGCAGGTGCGTTGTCCTGGTGTAAGATCCACGACTTGTTTTTCCACAACTCCGGCCGTTTCTTACGAACTCGCTCTCGCAGTGTTGCCAAAACTGTCAAATAGTAAGTTTGGTTTACAGTTTGACCCTCTGGAACCCATTCAGTCATCACGATGCCGTTGATGTCGAAAAAAACGATTAGCATGGCTTTAAATTTTGATTTCGACATCCTTGCTTTTTTCATTCTTGGCGATGCAGGAGTTTTCCAGTGCATGGATTGCCGCTTAGTTTCAACATCATATTGGAATATCCAGGTTTCATCGCAAGTGATGATGTTTTCCATCAATTCAGGCTCTTCATCTAACCTCTCAAGAAAATCTGAGCAGATCTGTTGACGGACGAGCTTTTGGTCAGGGGTCAAATTTTTTGGGACCAACTTCGCACAGACTTTCTTCATGTTTAATTCGTCATGTAAAATTTTTCTGACAGTTTCTTTATCGGCGTTTACAGTCTCAGCAATCATCCGAATGCTCATACGACGATCTCCGCGCACAATTTCATTGATTTTGGTCACTGTTTGCGGAGTTGAAACAGAGACAGGTCGACCTGGACGTTGGTCATCTTCGGTGCTCTCTCGGCCTTCAGAAAACCGTTTATACCATTCGAAAACACGCGCACGAGATAGAGAATTCTCACCATAGGCCTCTTTCAACAACTTATAGCACTCAGTCGGAGTTTTTTTTAATTTAACGAGAAATTTCACATTGATCCGTTGCTTGTGTTTTTCGTCACACATTGTTATCGGCACAAGAAAAAAACAAGTTCGTTTCTAACCTCTATAGAAAAAATACTACTACTGCGACAAAAACGTGTTTTCGTACTGGAATAGTAGACACTTCCAGCTATCCAACGCTGCATTCGTTTCTCACCCTACCCCTCTAGGACGCCTTCTGCGCGCGCAGTCTCGTTATTTAATAGCCAGACCTCGTATAATAAAAACAGCATGTTTCATTAAAAAAACATGGATGTGACCTTGATCTGAACCTGCAGATGCTACCCAAGGTCAAACTAAATATCAATAAATAACTTCTTTGAAATCTTACAACTTTTGTCTGAAGCGTTTCTTCCAAAAACGTTATGTAAGAGCCTTAACACAAGGATGACTGTAATTGAGTCGTATAACGTAAATCATAGTCATAAGTCAACGCACTATATTTTGGCTTATTATGTATGCCAATACAAGTACAATTCACATTCCTTCACGATTAGTTATAATCATCTTTATATATATCTGTATATTTATATATTTATATATATCTGTATATACTTTTATATTTTCAATATCAAAATATACAACTAACATAAATCAAAGCTAATGAGAGTCAAACGCAGATGATCAGACGTAACATCTTAAAAAAAAAAAATCAAATTACGAATTCTCTGATAAATGATATCTTCTTTATTTTGTACATTTCAACTCACTTTGGAATCCTCTTCAGCAATATACAGTAAGTTAATAAGAGCGTGGTCGAGTTCATGTTATTAGCCTTGAGATAGGTTCGAATAGTTTCATACGATATATCTAAACCTTTCTGCTTCAATTTTACTTGTCCTTGACGCAGTGTTAAGCCAGGATTCCGAAAACAGATTCACTATTTTTTTATCGTCTTTTTTTGTCCACTTTGCATATCGAGCCACGTTCCGGTAAATCATCGACATTTTTTGGAAAGGGGCACAATCTGGTGAATAAGCCGCATAGGGTAGCATTTCCGATGATTAGCGATGTGCTTCTAACGTTTTCTTAAGTTTTGTGACGTGAGTCCGAGCGTTGTCATGAAGCAAAATCACTTTATGCTATCTCGTTTCATATTCTAGTCGTTTTCCGTGCAATGCTCGGCTCAAACGGATAATTTGTTTTCGATAGAGATCCCCTGTGACTGTTTGACCAGATTTAAACAGCTCGTGGTACACTACATCCTTCTGATCCCATCAAATACAGAGCATTGCCTTCTTTCCATGGATATTCCGCTTTGGCATCAATGTCGATGGTTGGCTTGGATCACAAATGGTTTTTCGGCGTTTGAGATTATCGAAATAGATCCACTTTTCATCGCCAGTCACAATTCGGTGCAAAAACCTCTTTCTTTGTTGCCTAGCAAGCAGAATTTCGCAGATGGCCCATAGGCCCAATGTCATAGTATACGAGGTCTGTTCAAAAAGTATCGCGAATTTTGAATTTCCGCGGGTTACGTATATTCGATTTTCGATTTTTTGTGGCGTTATGTTGGTACTCATGTCTCTCACTTATGCCGACAAGTTCGGCCATTTTGAATGTTCAGTTAATTTTTGACAGCTGCTTTGCTTGCACGTGTTTTGGCTCGTCTTCGATTTTTGCCTATTCCAAAAAATGGATCAAAGAATCTGTATCAAATTTTGTGTAAAAAAAAATTAAGTGCGCGGACGCATTCCGAATGTTGACTGTGGCATATGGTGAAGCTACCTTGGACCGAAGCAACGTTTATCGGTGGTACAAAATGTTCTCAGAGGGCCGAGAAGATGTGAACGACGAAGAGCGTGCCGGACGCCCGAGCACGTCAACAACAGACGAAAACATTGATGAAGTGAAGAAAATAGTATTGGCCAATCGGAACGGTCAATAAGGAATATTACCTGCAAGTTATGCGCAATTTGCGCGAAGCAATCCGCCAGAAACGCCCGGATTTGTGGAAGAACAAAAATTGGCTTTTGCACCATGATAACGCCCCTGCTCACACATCGTTGCTTGTGCGCGAATTTTTGACCAAAAACAACACACTAATGATGCCGCAGCCACCGTATTCCCCAGATCTGGCCCCCTGTGACTTTTTCTTGTTCCCGAAATTGAAGAGGCCCATAAAAGGACGACGCTACGCTACGATTGAGGAGATAAAGACGGCATCGAAGGAGGAGCTGAACAAGATCACAAAAAATAATTTTTTGAAGTGCTTCGAGGATTGGAAAAAACGTTGGCACAAGTGTATAATATTTGATGGGGATTACTTTGAAGGGGACAAAATAGATATTCATGAATAAATAAATAATTTTTGAAAAAACACAAAATTCGCGATACTTTTTGAACAGACCTCGTATATTGAAACGCGCCTACATTGCATGTGTACATAATACAACTATTTTTAAGGTCTGATTCCACAAATATAAGATTAACTTCAATCCCGGTTTATTTTTTTCTTAATTCTAAAATTGGAAAATTTTCCAAAATAAAATAAATCTTACATTTGTGGGATTGAGTCTACATGTTTTCATCCCTGAGCTCAGATGGTTATGTAGGAAATAAAAATGTCAATAATTAATCGATCGAATTTCCTGTATGATCATATTAACTCAAAGGACATATCATAAGCATCTTATACATTGAAAATAAAAACCTGTACTATCGACCTTAATTAAGTTCTGCCGCTTCAGCATCCCCTTAATTATTAAATATTATATTAGATTGATTTCCAACATTTACTATCTTGATGTGACTCGTAACCCTTGATTTTAAAATAATTTTTATTATTTAATAAAATATTTTATACACATACATTTATCTTCAAGATTTCATGTGCAAGAATCGCGGACATTTTGCTATTTCAGAACTGTTTCAGAAATGTTACAGACATATTTCACAATTTTTATGAAATGATTTTAACTTTTTCGTTAAAATATTTCTGAAAACTTTCGGATGGGTAGAATATATATACGAGTAGTTTAACCCTAGTACTCTATTGTTATTTTTGGTTACCTTCCCGACTACATCACGGTCTATGAAGTCCTGCAACTTTGTCACGCTATTTCTCCGGACTGAATATGTATTTTTTAGTTCAAAACGTGTGAAATTTATACTTCGAAGTTAAAACAAAGACAGATAAATATGAATCAAATAAATAATATTCTATTTTCAATTGATTACGGGGTTTTTAAGAAATTTTATTGGAAAAATTTGCAAAAAATGACTACTTTGGAAAAACAATCCTCAAATTTTTAAATTTAATGTTCAAGCAAAAACTGTAAAATATTTTAATCGACCGTTTGGAGACAAAAAAAAGAGTACGATATGAATCGCTCAAAAAGGTAACTATTTGACCTATCGAAAATCGATATTTTTGACAAATTTACATAATATAAGTTTACAATTAATAAATACAATTTTATTATTTAAACAATAAAATAGTAGCTAAAGAATTGTATATGTATAAATATTATTATAATAAAATAAATAAAAATAAATACCGGGCAAAGTAAGAGTCAACACATTTCTTTGAAATTCACAAAAATGTATATTACAAATAACAGAGGTAAAAATTACATAACGCAAAAAATTTGAATGGAAATTAAGAAAATGATTAAATTACAAGTTTCGGCTACCGGATTGAGTCCTCTTCAGACATTAACATAACGAAAAAATCGTGAGTTTTTATTACACAATTTTATTATTTTTTATTAGACTTCCGGTATTTTATCTCATTTACACGTAGATTTTTTAGTGAGTTTTTTTTTGTTTTTTAATTTAATTTATCTTTTTATCAACTAGAACTTTACCAAGATATTTTTAATACATTTGATTGTTCAACCGTACGGAAACTACGTTTAATTCGACATCAAGACTCACCCGATATGTGATTGTTCCCGATATGCGATCTTTTGCGACAATTGTTTTTTGTTCTGCTTTTTTCGTTATGTTAATGTCTGAAGAGGGCTCAATCCGGTAGCCGAAACTTGTAACTTAATCATTTTCTTAATTTCCATTCAAATTTTTTGCGTTATGTAATTTTTACCTCTGTTATTTGTAATATATATTTTTGTGAATTTTAAAGAAATGTGTTGACTCTTACTTTGCCCGATATTTATTTATATTTATTTTGTTTAGAAAGAGTCCTTTGTTTTGTTATTTTATTATTATAATATATATAATTAAGTTTATTAGGATTTAATTTAGAGGATGATGCAGCACTCTCTCTGAAACAATACACCCGCCTCAACCGAGCGATTTCCAAAGACTGACAAAGATTATAAAATTTCTAGTATTTATTATATTGAAATAATTCTTTTTAATTCTACATTTCCGTGTATTTACTTTTATACTATCCGAAACTCAGTAAATGTATATTTAATAAAAAATAAAGAGTATCCAGAACGCCGAAAACTTACAAGTTAGTCACGTATGGATCTCAAATATGATACCCTCTTTGTATGATACTCAACTTTCATGCATTCTCACATCGAGAATAACGAAAAAAATACCCTTGCAGGCTTATCATATCTATGGACAGTTAAAGTTTTTTTCAGTCTTAATCCAGGTCTTCAAATTATATTATAAAAAGTTACAGCAATGTAAAAAATCGCATAGGGTACGTTGGACCTATGAATAGTTTACTGGGATTAATATAACAATGAATGATCAGTAAAGAAATTATCAATAAAAAAATAATAATAGTAAAGTAACACAAACTATAGAAATCAAAGCTTTAACGGTCTAACTGGATCTTAATGCTTGTATGATTCTTATGTGAATTTATATACTACGTTTTCAATATTATAAAGTGGCTCAATGTTACGAAGGTTAAGTAAAAAAGGAGTATACAGCCACACTCGAGATATCAATAAGTTATATATTAATAATAAACATTCAACAAAGTAGACGTTTCGGTCACCATCTGACTATCCTCAGTACAATAATAAAAACCTAAAATTGTTTAAACCTAGTTATATAATTTAAATTTATTCCTAATGTTAGTCAGTGATAATTTCTCGCTCCTTATTGTGCATTATTCGCCTCGGTATCCGCATTTAACAATATAACATTTTGCAATATAATACAAAAACATGATTTTTGACAGAATTAACAGTAGACCGTCCAGTATTCTTCTTTAATTTATTGTGTGAAATCATTTTATTACTCTAAGCAATCCACCCCGATTGTAATTATCACGCTATATCAAGTTCCAAATACGACGACGAACCGCCACATAGAGACACGCAAGTGCCAATTTCTATTGTGAAAGCAAACAATTTTTTTGAAACACAATTTACAGTAATTCTCATATTCATTAAGAATTTCGATCAGATGATTTTATTTGACAGACAATTAGTAGACTTACATGTATCCTGCGCCACGGGACTCCCCCGCATACCGAACACTTGACAATTTTAATCACTTGAAATTCGGCACAATCGCAATGCCAAAGGCCCAATTGTTAGTCTATTTATAGAAATAAAGGAAAGGAGAAGGAGGAATAGGAAAAGGAAGGGGAAGTGGCAGAAATTTTATGAGCGGGGCTAGAATTATTGTTCCAGGAGAGGAAGGTACAGGTCTGGAAACCGCTCGGTATCACTTTGTTTATTTAATCCTTTCTTTTGCGTTTTAATATGGATCATTTCTGATATAATTCTTTTGTAATAGGCACATTCGGAATCTAATATTTTTGTATTATCCCAGTCCATTCTATGATCTTTGTCAATTCTATGATTTGAAATAACAGAAAGAGAATCGATAGGTTTTTTTACATCATTAATATATTCTTTTAGTCGCGTTTTTAATTTTCTTTTAGTTTGACCTACATATGAATAATTACAGTCTTTGCACTCAATTTTGTATACGATGTTAGAAAGTTCGTCTTTATTAACCTTATCTTTGCCCGTTTTTATAAACTTACTTAAATTGTTCATTGGTTTATGTACTACCTGAAATTTATATTTGTTAAGGGCTCCATTAAATTTTTCCGATGCTCCTTTTAAATAAGGAATAGTAAAATATTTTTTCTTTTCCACTGAATTCAAATTAGATTCCCGATCATATTCATTTATGGTGTCAAAATTATTTTTATTAGATAGAAATTGTATTCTGTTTTTTATAGTTTTGAATAACAGTTGTAAGGGATATCCATTGCGGAGGAGAGAGTTAATTAAAGATTCCATGTTTGCAAGATGAAATTTTGGATGCGACAGAAACATATATTACGTATGTAATCCCTAGAAACGCGCGCCGAAATGATTTTTCGGTCTTAAAATGGTAACTTTTCTAATCTACTGTAGTAATATTACGAGTTAAATTCACTAGCAATTTAACAAATTTTTGATGTTTATTCGCATCTTTGAAACGATCTTAATAATGATGAATGACATATTAAAATCTGTAAATTATTAATTTTTATTGCGAAAAATATTACCTCGGTCGAGAGTCGAACTCGGATCTCTTGCATTCCGTGCGAGCGTCCTAAGTCCTTTAGATTGCCTCTAACGCTAACGCAGCCCTCTGATTGGTTCGTGACATCTCAAGACTGAACTTAAAACGGTCCTGAATATAAGAACTGGCTATGAGTACCGGCCTATGACCATGATATATCATGACAATAATCATGCGCGTATTATCTGTGACAAGATGACGGATTTCAATCACTGCGCAGAACATGACGACCATGAGTCTGAGAAACGAGCACATCTTGGGCTTGTTTTTCTTTTGGCTGAACTTTTACCAGTTCATCTTTCTTCTTCTTCTTTCCTCCTGAAGAGAAAAAGAAGAAAGATGAACTAGTGTAAAAGTTCAGCTAAAAAGAACTCTTGTTACTTTCATCATGGAATCAAGGATTTTCCGAGTACTTTTAGTGACGAGATATGAAACTATCATAAAGCAGTCAAACTAAAGTGGTTGTAAATTATCTCATATAAAGTTGAATGACTTTTTACATTTATTTTTGTTATCCATAATGAATGCAATAAAAGCAACAGAAGACTTTGTGAGACACATGCGTGATGGTGAAAAAATTTTAAATGGTGGATTAGTTATTTACGTTAGCAAAAAGGATAATAAGAAAGATACTACAGTGCACTATTCACTAGAATATCACAAAATTCTTAAGTTTAAGACAAAAATGTTTCGAACAAAAATTACTTAGCTACTAAAGGAAAAAAGATGATGACCTTGGCTGATTTTAAGATGTCTTTAAGTCAGATCAAGGTCATTTAAAATTTCTTAATTATAAATTTCCTATTGTATATTCCTGTAACCGATGTCGAAACGTTTTTAAAACAATGATTACAAATCCTTTTTTGATAAGAACTTTTTACGTCATGAGTTCTCAAAGTTTAAATATCGCTGGCATTAGTAACTCTGTATTTCTAGATTCAATTATTACATTTACTTACGAAGTAACAGGAATATGTTTTAGGAGATACAGTAGACATCATTGATGCCTTCTTCCTTGAAATTAGTTATCATTTACACACATACACCGACAACTGCAACGGACCACCGAAAGTTCGAGAACAATTCGATCGCGCGCGCGAGCGCAGGGCTCAGACGAATACGTCACGCGCGACCGCTAATCCCACGCGCGAATTTTCTGTCGCGTATGATTATTACGTCGAAAGTCGAGAGAAATGAATCCGAGGCACCAATCAATCTTATACAACAAATGCCACGTTAAAATTATAATTGTTGGCAAATTATTATTGGGCACTATCAAAGGGAGATCCTGTGCCACGAAGGTAATGGTATGCGCCGATCGTCGCCGCTCTCCCTCTCTTAGTGCTCAGAATCTCGCTGTAGTATCGTATCGAAAACCGTTGTGAAAAACCGTCACGTAGGACTGTGAGAAAAATTTCTTCGAGAACCACTGAGAAATCGCCGCGATCGAGTGATCTAATTCGAACAAAAGTAGTGTGTAAAAATTTGCTGTAATTTTCTTCAATTTGTATAAAGTTTAATTTTGTAAAGAATAAAGTGATTTTTGTCAAAAAAAAAAAGGAAACGTTGCTTTTCTAACTATTGTTCATTTTCATTTTTTCGGGCGGTGCATTCGCGCACAACATTGTTACGTTCAGACTCCTCAGTTTTTTCTTCGATGAGAATTTTCGACATTACTATAAAATTTATTAACAAGTATTACGGGTAGATCATCTGTTTCTACCATAGGAAGTTATAATAATGACGAACCAAATAACATTCGCCTTTATAGATTAAAAATCTACTCGAAACGAAGTTGCTGAATTAAATATTTGAATCAAGTGTCGAATAGAAGAACTTTATTCCGACAAACAAAAGAAGAAAATATAATAAATTAAGGATTTATAAACTGGAATAGCGATTGTCTGTAATAAATCACACATATGGCTCTAAACTATTAAACATTCGGCAAATGGTCGATGACGAAAATGACTAATGTTTCAAACACTTATCCCAGTATCCAATTCACAACCGATAACCCGTAATCCTAATTATAAATTAGACCATTAACATATGCGAGGCCTGCACGGCATTATTTACTCGCGAATATAAAAGGAGGCCCTTCGCGAACGTGGGCTAGTCAAATTCCAACTATAAAACGAAATTCTGTCGGTTCGCGACTATACAGTCAAAGTTACTTAGCCAGCCGACACTCTGCCGGTTCGCGACTAGATCACTTAACTGATTCTAGTAGTGAACTGCGATCAGATCTCTCAACCGATCTTATTTGCGATACGATCAAGTCACTCGAAACCCAGTGTCTCTAAATCGTTTGGTCAAGCTTTCCCCTGGATCTAAACATCCACGGGACATCCAGCCAAGATCACTTTTCATTACCAGAATCAAGTCGGGGACCTTGGAGTCCTACAGTCATCTCCAAAAGTTAAGATCCATTGAGTAGCAGTAAGTCTCTCTTTAAATTAAATATTTATATATTCACTGGGAAGCTTAACCCAATGTAAAATCATAATGCCACGCTTAACACTAGAATCGCCGTCGGGACAAATTTGTCTCAGTAAAATTATTATAATGATTACCGAACCAATGTTGATCAGTTATAAGAAAAATCATTTGTGAAGAAATACGAATAGTTTTTATTAAATATTTTTATTCTTTAAAGTAACAAAAAAATAAACATTTTTAATTACGATTCTGTACTTAAATCTAATTAATATAAACAGCAGCTGAACACTAATGATTGTTGTCATTATGTGATATCCAAATTACGCATAGATAATATTCTTTCGAAGTGCATTTATTACATACTGTTTTATTGTACATGTGATATTTCACAGAAAATTTATTTTCTATGCATTGTGACTTGATGCGAGTGCGCTTCTATTGTCTCTCTGGAATATGGTCCGGGATTGCAATTGAAATGTTTGTCGTTCTGCTTGAAGCATATTTTTTTCCTAATTTCTTTCCTAATTGTAATAGAAAATCTCTGCGGTTAATTTTACTGTTGTTGAGAATTTTGTATAAAACCTAGGCGTTTATATTTGCCAAATCAAGAATATTGTAAAATATATAAACTGGTCAACGTTTTGATAGTGCATTTACTGTATATTTTCGATTTGATCTACTCTGTATTTTGAGTCATTGTATAATAAAACTGTTTCAGATTTGTTTTTTGAACCACTGGCTATTCTTACATTAATGTGCATAGAGCTAAGAATTAGAACATTCTTATTAATTTCACCTTGATAAACGGTCAAAGAAGTGTCATCTTTTTTTAGTACAAACGTACTGTATAATTCTTCTTTTGCAGTCTTCACACAAATATTTCTTTGCGTGTTCTGTTGATTGTACCGACCACACTAGTATTTTAGACTTCAAATATTTACACAGAGATAGCGAAGTGAAAAAGTTATTACATGTAACATTTCTACGTTTATTTATATAGGGTTCCATCAACTTTTTCACTACAAAATCACCTAGACGTTGATCATTTGGTCTTTGATCATCTTTTCCAAGATTAGGAAACGCATTTACTATGTACTTTGTATCTTTATTTACTGCCATCTAACATTTTTATCCGTATTTATCTGGTTTAGAGTTCATAAACTAGGAATAGACAACGACACTTAAAAGGAAAAAGCTGTTTATCAATAGTTATCTATGGCCCGGGTACATAACAAGCTTGCGCATTATTAATAAAGTCATTTCATGTTTCGGATATTAAAGCAAACTTATCCTCGCTCAATCTTCGTCGTTTATTAGACTTGTCGTCGAATCGCAAATACTTTATTATTTCTCGAAAATAGTTACGAGACATGATTGCACTTATGATAGGATTATCCCATTTCAACGACCATAATGAATCCAGTTCAAGATCTTGTGCTTCAATAGCACTACGTATGTAAAAAACAGCGATAAATGCCTTAAGTTCTTTCATAGTCAAATACCAATTATCGTTCTGCAATTCTCATCGCGCTTCGTTCTCGGTGCAAGTCATATAATGTGCTGAAACATTTACCTTGAAATCATTAACTGCCAAGCACTTTTACATGTTTCGTCAACGTTACGTATGTGGAGTAGGCCCTACACGATATTTGAGAACATTTTGGGTTCCAAGCCTATCAGTTTCGGTTATCATCCAGATTGTACCATCGGGAGAAATACGAATGAATTCTCTCTATTATGAGATAAGCGCCTATAGCGGCGTTTCTGCTAAAGCAATAAAGGCTATCTATTGGTTTCACCATGAATTTATTGCTCTTGGATTGAAAACTATTTAGTAGAAAATTCATTATTAGATCATGCCTAATATAGTCATTATAAAAAAAGATTTTAGAATTTGGATGTCTCCAAGTTTCATTGAGATGAGCCTTTAAACCTTGTTTAATAAATAAATATTTGGCAATAAATTCTTTATGTAGTGATAGAGTAAGACCGTACTAATGGAAAAATACGGGATATGTTGAATTGCTTAATTTTTAATTCTTTAATCTATAGAAGTTAGATTTGATGATCATAAAACCGTAAGACGTGGAAATCGTAATATGAGATACCTAGGGTATTTTTAATATAAAATAATTCATGCTTCCATGTCACAGTGAAAATCGTTGCTAAAGTATAAATATTATTATACTATACAATAATAAAAAGAACAATCGGAATGAACGTTGAGTGTCTATTTCTGTGATGCTTGATTTCAACTAACCTAAAGACGAGTTCTGGATATAATGTATCGCATATTCATTTTTTATGCACGCTGGCTGTGTTTGTTTATATTTAAGAAACATTAAATAAAGTTTTTTAGTTGCAATACTGATATATTTTGTGTTTTACTACTGATTTCTCGGGGCATTTCATATTAAGAGCAATTTTTTGACTTTGTGATTTGCTCACATTTTACATTTCTTTAATTAAAAAAAAAATTGAATTTGAATTATATAAATTTTATATAACGTTATCTTAAAGCTCATTAAATTCCTTTCAGAATGACCTATTATTTTTTAAAATTCTGTCCATAGACTTTTAGCATTTACCCAAAATGAACTCGATATCTCATAATAAGAGCCTTCCCTGTATGTGCCATCTAGCTCAGTTGTTATCTCTTCTTCTCTCGATTCAGATGACTCAATCGCAATATCCTCTTCGATCGAAAGATTTGATGGTATTGATAATTTTACATGTGCTGACAATCGGCCACGACCTCGGGTATCTCATAGCCGTCCCCGGCTTTGTCCTCGATTTCGTCCGCAGCTTCACGTAATACTTGTGTGGCCTAAAATAATAAGATTTGCGATAAAAAAAATAAAAGGAGTGAAAGCAAGTGTAAATATTACATAATAATATAAATAATCTAATTACCTCGTGTGAGAGTAGTCGCGGGGAGCTCTATTGGCATAATATTTTTGTCAAAGTCGTTAGATAAAGAACTTGTAAGAATTTCTTCTTATGTAATACACAATCATCGTCAGAATTTTCAGAAGGTTCACCAGCAGATTCACATTTCGAAATATCATTCAAGAGATCTACAATTTTGTTTGATTGTAGTGTTTTATTGCGCTCAGCAGACATAATTTTACAATTACGCACGACTTCGTAAAGAAAAACAAAAATACGATCGAGTGAACACTGAGAAATAACATTCGACGCTACGCTTTGATCACTCCGTGGAGGTAGACTCCGCATTAACTTTTGTGGAATAAAATGTAAACTAAATTTGAATAAGCACATGGTTTAAATTCAAAATTGGGAAGAAAAATGACCCGACGGCGGTTCTAGGTAAATTCAATATTTTTTCAGAACCTATCGTATGGAGATAAAATTATTAGTAGCAGTGCAATACACTAATTAATTAAAAGTTAAAAAATTTCAAGACTTTAGATAAAAAAGTGATAAAATTAGAGATGATAGAAGTTGCCGATGGGATAAAATTGCCATGGCGGCGGTTCTAGTGTTAAACCTCCCACACAAAGGTTGGCTTAGAAGCCGGGCCTACCTTGAAGCGCGGAGACTTCTGGATTAAGCGTACCAAGAGTGCATTGAGACTTCCCGTTCTCGGAATTAAGTTCACCCAGCCAAGGACGCGCTTCAATTAGAATCTCCACCACCTTCGTCACCACCGACTTCAACGATTTATCAGAACGCGTTAGAGGCGCCTTCTCTTTTTCCTTCATCTCCTCTTTGATCTTTTTCACCTGCGTTTTCGAACGCTCTGACGGAGCAAATCTTCCCAGATACTCCACCTTTAACTCCCGACTCTTCTATTTAGTCCGTCTCTCCGTCTCCTCGACCACTATTACCAGCTGATTCAACTTCGAACTTAGAATTCCTGGGAGAGTTTACCGCTCCTCCTCCGCGTAACGAATTCTTCATTCATCTTGATGACTCTTTTGAGTCTTTAATTAACAGATTTCCACTGAACCTCTCCCACTAGATGCCTATACCATTGGTCCCAATTATTTTGACTTGAACGAAATTCGCATTGCCATCCCATGCTCACGTCCAGTACTCCTCCCACGAACACTCCATCCCTATCATGTTCCCGTAAATTTCTTTTATAACCTCTTCCCCCTTCCTCTGTCGTAATTCGCGAAATAAATTAATTTTTGCATCGCCTCTCATTTACACACACGATAGACTCACGCTCGCCTATGATCTAACCTTGGCAAAAATATGTATATTAGTCTTTTATGTAACTAATTAACAATTCTGCGATTAATGATCTAAGCTACCAAGCGCGTTTTACAATGCACAATAGCTCATAATAATTAGTTTATAAAAATAAATACTACAATAAGATAAAATAAAAGTACAAAATTACTCAAGAACATCAGATTACTCTTATAACATGTTAAAATAATAGTTACCAATACAGATGCAACTAATAATATACACACACTGGCAGGAATGGTATCCAGGCGACACCATATCTGCCGGTGCGTGTACATTATCAGTTGCACCTGCTCGGCGCGCGGCATTACATTATATCATAATTTTTTTATTTATTTTATTATATATTCTTATATTTAACTTTAAATTTAATTTTGCAATTTTGCGATACAAAATATTAATTTCATTTGCATAGCAAATTTATAAATGCATGCAAAGTTATTACTTGATGAGTACTCAAAATTACACGTGATATAATTATGTACAAAACTTTTTTTATAGTATTAAAAATTTTTGTGTATAATTACAATATTTTGTGCATAATAAAAGTATTATTATGAATATTAGCGAGCGAGAGATACCAGGGTATTTTACGCGTACTAGTAATAAATATGTGAAATAGCGGAAGAACACTGCGAGCCGGCATCACTTACGTTTTCTCTCTCAATTGTGCGCCTTGCGCTAAGGACAGAATATCGGATCGCCTCCACTATTTTCTCCCTTCGCGCTCCTCGCCTCCTCCGCGTTTCCAGTAACACGTACGTATGCGCTTTGGTACGAGTGGTACGAGTAGCGCCGCACGCCGAACGCTAGAGGACACCATTTCTGTTGGTGCGTGTACTCGTATAATTCTTGTTAAAAGGTTCGATTTCTATTATAATATGTTAGTAGCAAATACAGATACGTTTACTTTAAAATATTGTATACTATATAATACTAAAACAAGGGAAACATCAAGTGATGGGGTCGAGGATTTTTGATGCGCTTTTTACAGATTGTTCTTGAGCGAAAAAAAAATTGACGTGTCCACCTGTTTCAGCCATTGGCCCATAGTTTCGAAAAAATCAATTTTTTAAATAATTATTGTAATAATTTGAAAATACGTATAAATGAAAATATTAGTATCTTTATAAATTTCATTTTAATTTAATGTTATTATTGTAGTTTTAATTACTTTTTGATTGTAAGAAAATTTCATGAAATTACATATTATTATTATAGATAATTATACATTCATTTATGGAATATTTATTATTATATCGTTATCGTCGTCGTTGTTATTATTCACATGAACGCATAAATAAGATTGTAATGAAAACTGTTACAGTTTCTGATGAAATTAGAAATTGGAAATTATGATTAGGGACAAGTAAGTCATATGTTTATAATTTTCTTTTGATTAACATTAATTGATTTATTAATAATAATAGAAAACTAATGTTTTGTAGATGTATATTGTTCGAGATAATATAAATCATAAAAACAAGAAAAATATAAATATTTATTGTATTGTAAACATCTTATGAATGAATTTCATTTTAAAATGAAAAATTTGGTTCTCAAAATCAAAATTAATTCCTGAAAGGAACTATTTCCATAATATGTCACTCAAATTTGCTTTCTGCCAGATATTAGAAATGTTATTGTGTCTGCAACAAAAATTCATTTGTAAGATATTCACAATGCAATAAATATTTGTTTTTCTTGTTTTTATGATTTATATCATCCCATACAATGTATGTATCTACAAAACATTAATTTTCTATTATTATTAATAAATCCATTAATTACATTATTTAAAATACGAAGCGCCACTACGATTTGAATGTTAAAATATTGAACTATTGTATTATATATATTCATATTAAATGAATTCATTTACAGTTCAAATGAAGTCGTTGATATTCAATTCATTTTAAATGAATTAGAAATTATAATTGCGTGCCGATATGGTTGTCGGACTTTCAATCTGCAATCAATCTGAAATATTAATAATACCCCAAAATAATTTCCCAAATTTAATCTTAAAAAACTGTAATAAACTTACGAAAAATATTACCTCGGCCGGGAGTCGAACCCGAATCTCTTAATCTATTAATGTTAATCAAAAGAAGGTTACAAACATATGACTTATTTGTTTCTAATCATAACTTCCAATTTTATCAGAAACTGTAATGGTTTTCATCACAATCTTATTTATGCGTTCATGTGAATAGCAACAACGACGACGATAACGATAATAATAAATATTCCATAAATGAGTGTTTAATTATCTGCAGGGTGTTTTATTTTAAGTGATATAGTCGATTATCTCGCTGATTTTATTAAAAAATTTTTCAAATAAAAGTTGCATGGCTTGAAGGGAGACACATGATGGAAATGTGGACTTGATCTTGAGTGACCTTGTCAAAATCAGGTCAAGGTCATTAATATTTTTTTAAACCTCCTATTTTTTATTACATATTCTTTTTGTTTATCTCGAGAGCTTTCCAAAACACTATAATAAAGTTACATTTCATTGAGTACCGAGTTATGGAGCTTGACAGTACCGCCGTTGTTATCCATCTACTGTTATGTATGGGCGTGTGAACGGGATTCTTACGCGCGCGTGTCTCTGCAATCTATCACACTGCTTGACGTACACTTACACGCACGGAATTGAGTCCAATCTTTCCTAATTGAACGACTCAACTTTCCTCTTTTTTTTGTATAGCTTTTTCTTTCAATTTTTTTTACATTAGTGGGCTTCTTCAAAGCTTTTTTCAAAATGGCCACCTACAATTCAAATGAAATCGTTGATATTATTCTTGTGCTTGGTAAAGCTGGACGAAATTATTGTAGAGCAGAAAGATTGTATCGTAATAGATAACCGTTTAGACAACATCCAAATGCAATGCAGTATAACGTGACAATTTTTGTCCGTTACTGTCGAGAATCGTCAGTGATGAAATCGCACTTCCTCCCGGCTCGGAAGGCGAGCGCGCACGCACTAACCCCGTAATTGTCCGTTTTTGTTTAACAATTTTTCTCTTTTCGTTAAAACTTCTTTTTTTTTAGCAATTGTTCTCACAATTAAAGTTAGAATCGTCACGGATCGCGCTCGGCAGCTGCTATGTTATTCTGTATTTATGCCATCTCACCTGCCAGCGAGGGGAGGAAGATTACAGCGGAAGGAAGAAAGGAAAAGCGACGTTGGAAGGCCTCCCACACGGGAGCCCGGACACGCAGATCGTATTGTTTTATATATTTGCTTTTAAACCGTTCTAAAACCTTCTTATTTCGCGCACCCTTTGCAGAGTATGATCGGAAGTGACAATTTTCCACCTAAAGAACCGTACGGAGGTGACATATGTCCCCGATATGGAGCTGGAAAGACGCTGCCAAGACATTCCTCGCCCGAAAAGTTCCAGGGGGAAAAGTTTCCGCAGGCGGAAAAGAAGCCCTTGGAAGAAGATCATATTGCACTTTTAAAAGCAAGGATTCACGGCCGCGAGAACCTGTGCGGCACGTATGGACAGTGTGATAAGCAGGAGCCAATCGGCGTGAGGGTCCCCTGAGGTGGGAGGGGGGGAGGGGGCCGAACGGCCTGCATAAACCCGCAAGGAGCTCCCGGGACTCACTCTTGCTGTGGCTGAGCCGATGAATTGTAAAGTACGTGCGAAGTTGCCGCTGACGAGAAATTTAGAGAACAGCTGTTGCGTGAAGAATTGCCGACGAGGATAACAGAAGGATCAGGGCGCAGAGAGTGAGACGAGTGTCGCCGTCGCTGCTGTAAAGCTGCCGATCCAGGTTCGTAGCTTCGGGTAGATCATGTGTGGAAAAGCTTGCGTTGCAGAAAGCCAGCCGGCTTAATGTAGCCGTCGTGTAGAGTCGTGCAATAGCGAGACACGTGCCATCCTCCCAAGCTTGTGATTAAATAATGCGTTGTCAAATTGAATAATTTGCGCTTGCCTCTTTTGTCACAGTCGAGTCACTTTTAGGCTTTTGTGTTGTCGTGTATTGTCGTGTAGTATCGAAACGATTATTGTAATCGTGTCGCGCTTTCGAGTCAACGTTCAACTTCGCGTCGGCGTTACCCTCCCGAATAACGGATATTACTTCGAGTACGAGTTCTGGCATGCTGTCGAGAAATCGTGTGAATAATCGGTTATCGTTTATCAGTCATCGTCTGAGGTGACCGCGGAGAGAAGTAAAAACTCGTATAGTAAATCATGGTTGTCGCCCGGCATTAGAAGTAAGTTGCAAACGTGTCTTTTGCGAATGTAGAGTGTATCGAGTCCAGCGGAGGGAGCAAAGCTTCGGAGATTGCATGTAAACGATTCGCCAAATATAATTGTTCTTTATTTCTTTACTATTTCGTATGATTCTTATAGCCTATCTCTCTCTCCCTTCGACGAATTTGACGACCCACCTTTGATGACTCAAGGCCTTTAAGGCCTCGATGGTCTAATGGCTTAGGACACTCGCACGGAATACAAGATCCGAGTTCAAGTCCCGGCCGAGGTAATAGTTTTTGCAATAAATTTATTTAAAGTTTTTAGTACATTAACACCCTTATAATATGATATCAGATCAAAGATTGAGAATTTGCTTGTTAATTTAATTTAACTGTGTTATGCAGTAGTTTAATTGCGTTTGATAATGTTTTGGCGCGCAGTTTGAATAACTACAAAAATATGGTATATATGCATGTATATAGGATATAGATGATTCACTGTGAATTATTTAAGCATTGAGAAGATGTAGCTGTTTGTATATGACGCTGATGTCACCTTGTATGGAAGGCTCGCTCGCCAAGCAGCATGAAATAACGACTCTCTTTGTTATAATAATTTAAACTTTATTGTTGAGTCGAATTAAGATTTGTTCGAAGCGGTCGGTAGATGATCGTAATTCGATAATTGATGCATTCCGTTAGATGCGTGCACAGATAATTCGCACTTGGTACGACGTTCAATAATTTCTCATAGCCATTAGAAAGAACGTGTATTGCAAACAGGAATGAGACCGGCAAATCTCACCGGAAACTCAGGTAATTCTCGCGCACTGCATGCCCTCGCGATACGCGTATACTGGTAAAATTACGTGACAAAATACAGTGTTGATATGCGCTGAAACTTCGGTGATTTGCTCTGAACATTCGGGATAAGATGCGTTAAACATGAATATCGATAGATGATCCGTATTGATCGGGATTGGGAAGCGAACTGAACTTTCGCACGTGAAACGTGTGCGCGATAGTCAACTTTTCGAGTGTCGCGTAAGGTGGGTCGCATGCCATTTGAGATAGATAGCGTGATTAGAACAGGAGCGAGATATACTCATGTTTTGAACGAAATGTCGGCCGCAGGCGTGGTCGAACAGGGACGGCTCGATATCTATGAGCTGTTTACTCATCACCCCCGAAAATACATTTAAAATAACGATGATTCTGAAACAGTAGCTTTGACCGTCATAGGCTTGAATACGTACATATTTAGTATTATTTAATTTCATATCGATCTTAATAAAATCTTATTGTTTAGAATTTACAGCTTTAATTTCATGCGGAATAAGTTTTAAATTTGATGTTTGTCAACACAGTGCTCTGTAAATGAGACCTTCTCATCTGACTCCATCCCAATATCCCAATATCAAATACTACCTTTAGCTAACAATACATAGAATCACTATCAATCCGCGTATTATACTTTTTAAAATTCGATTAAAGGCACTTGTTTCGATTTTTACCGCGTATTTCTTGATAAGTTCTTACTAGATCACGATAATTTTTCTTATCGATATATTGTATCCGATCAATATTAAAGATCTGTTATTTTAAAATTTTAATTCTAATTGTAAATTTCACATTGTTACTAGTTTTCTTCCGAATAAATCGTATTAGTGGTTTAAATATAAATTTATCTTACTAAGTTTATTATTTATAGGACTCATTTTACATCTTGCGAGCTCTGGCGTTTCACCAAGTAGCAAGCTTCGCTCTTGCTTATCTCATTATTCTCTGTAAATGCGCTTTACATACTTTGCTTATAATGAAAGAATTGGAAAGGATACGGGCAGTACGAGTCAAGCGCAGAAGACGTCGCGTAAATAATACGAGGGTGGTCCCAGAAGTACCCGACCTAACAAAGAAAACACAAAAAATTTGGGAAAAAATATCTTTATTTCTCAACATAATCTCCTTTTAGCTCGATACACTTTTCCCAGCGATGTTCAATAGCTTCGATGGCCTGTTTATAGTAAGAACCGTTGAACTCCTCAAAATAGCCATTAACCGCAGACTCCACCTCTTCATTGTTGGTAAATCTTCTACCACCGAGCCATTTTTTTCAAGTTTGGAAAGAGAAAATAATCCGAAGGGGCTAAATCTGGCGAATAGGGTGCGTGGGGAAGCAATTCGAACTTTAACTCAACATCCTCTCGACGCTGTTTTTGTTCGATTGTGATTGTCTTCAAACTTCATAGTTAAGCTATAAAAAGTTGGTGCTTTCCCCTACAGTGATTTTTTTTATACAACAACCGCCATCTGTACGTCAGGTCGGGTACTTCTGGGACCACCCTCGTATATCTATGAAGTATGAAACTTCTTTATTACTTGTAATTAAAACGCGCTTACATGTTTCGGCACTTTTGAGCCCTCCTCAGAGACAACACAAACTAACATACATAAACTATGAATAAAAATTATCCTATCATGGTGAGCTCTCCTACTTCGAGAATTTAAATCCCAGAATTAAACCCAAAAAGAGTGAAAGAAAAAGAAAAAAGAAAAAAGAATAAAAAAAAAGGAAATAATGGAGATATCGAAATAGAAAATATGAAAAACTAATTTATCAAAAATCTTAAGATTATAATTAAATATCCCGAAAATAAGGGCGCTTACTCTGATCACAAATCATATACTATATCGCAAACATTACTATAAATTATTCAAAAACCGGTTCTCGACATTTTTTGGCCAGTCAGTGAGTTAGACACAGTGAGTCACTTTTAGTTTCAGCTAGTATTATTGAAGCTATCAAATAAAAAATTTTGCATTGGGACGTTAATCAATTCCATGAAAAGTTGGAAAGTAATTAAAAATCACGCCAGAAAGCCTCATTACTGCGCACAAACGACACTGACTGACTAGACGTGACAACAACACAAATCTTTATAGCTTGTCTATAATCGAGAGGTAGGCCTTGGAACGCCTCTTCATATCCGTCTGCAAGTTAAATCCGTGCGTCTATCTCCTGAATATCATTTCCGAAATTAATCTCTTTCTGTAGTGAATTCTGTAATTCCTCGTCTAGTATTGTAACGTTCTCCCAATCGAAATCATGGCCTACTTGTAATCGATGCTCCGTTATGGCATTACGAGTAGAGATGTTCCACCTGATATGGTTCTTATGCTCTGTGATTCTTG
Organism: Trachymyrmex septentrionalis; assembly: GCF_001594115.1. NCBI lineage: Eukaryota > Metazoa > Arthropoda > Insecta > Hymenoptera > Formicidae > Trachymyrmex > Trachymyrmex septentrionalis. The sequence goes on along the minus strand of NW_017305715.1, from coordinate 543,968 downwards.
ATTTTAACTGTCTACACGTCTGTCCTATATAACTATTATTTGCGCGACGTCTTTTGCACTTGACTCCTACTGCCCGTATCCTTTCCAGTTCTCTGATTTAAAGGATGTCCCAAAATTAACGCAAGATTTGAATTAAATAGAAAACACAGTTTTTAGTCTTTTGATTGTTATTTTTTTATTGAATCATAAAGTACATAGGATAGGGTTATTTGTGGAATAACACATCGGGCAAATGGCCTCCACGGCTTTGCAT
>NW_017305715.1:531270-543604 GCF_001594115.1 Trachymyrmex septentrionalis | reverse complement strand
TGACATAGACCTGTGATTTCAAATAACCCCATAAAAAGAAATCTAATGGTGTTAAATCACACGATCTAGGGGGCAATTTTGGCGATTAACAAAGCCATCAAGGTGAAAATGTACTTCATCGCTTAGGATGATTTTGCTCGAAAAATCAGCATCCATTTGTTGATGATTCAATAATCCATTCAACGAACTCATTTTCACTAACCCTAAACTGTCAGCTGTTAAATTGTTGTTTTTTTTGGGTTGCCAACACTTTACTGCACAAATGGCGGCAAATTCAAATCTTGCGTTAATTTTGGGACACCCTTTATAAGGAGTCTTGATTAGTTTAATTTGTTTTGATACGAATTTATGATACGCAGGCTATAAATATGCGTCTTCAATATTCTTTTTTTTTCAATTTATTTATTCCGTTTTTGGACAGAAAACAGTTAGATTACTAAAGTCATAGATTAAGTCACGTATTTGTTTAACTAAAAGTCTTTTACACGCTAGATTCATTAGGTACTGTATCGCAAACAATATTATCCCACCTCACTTGCATCGGCTATATAGATTTAAATTGGAATTTTTTGGGAACAGTTCAGTTAAAAAATTTGAATATATTAGACATCAATGTGTTATAAATATCTTGAAGTTAGAATTGAACGATACTTATATAATAGAAAAATAGATTCCATTCGGGTACAACTTTCCCAATTTGCACGTACTATTTCCCGTTGCCTTCCTATCCATATTTGCGACGCCTTTTTTGATAAACAAGGGAAATCTTCATATTTTTTCTTCTTGCGCGAAAAGAGTAGAATTGATTTGAAATGTAGCTGGCTGTTATCGAAACGGAAGGAAGAATTACTAAATAATAATATTAAAATATCAGGCTTATTTCTTATTATCAGAAGACAGTGTCCGCTGTTGATCATGACAGGAATGGAATGTTGGAGAGTAGTATTAATATTTATTAGGTTCTCGTTATATCCTAACGTACAGAATCCAAATGTTGAGACAGAGAAATACAGATTGATCCTCAACCCTTTCTTCCACTGATTCCTTCTCTTTCAATTACCTCACAAAGGAATGGCTGGTTCGTGAATCTTATCAACAGGTTTCTATACCTCCTAATATACAGAACTTTTTATTGAAAGATAACTTTGCCTTGCCTTTGAGCAATAGATTGAATTTAACGATCGATCTTATTAAATGTATTGAAAATAATATTTACAAATTGCCTATTGATAAACAGATCTCGATCTCGAATCACTCATTTCTTGTATTAAATGGCTTAGCTTTTTGTTCTCTACATTGTACAGAGGTAGATAGAAGTTTGTCACGGCTAGCGAAAGACACTAAGGTTTTTTTTTAAAGAGTATGAATAATAGGATTATTTTTACTCGTGCGGATAAGGGGAATGTGACGGTGGCATTGGATAGACAGGTGTACATTTCTAGAGTAAATGAGATGCTTCAGAATGTGGATACTTATGAGGCAGTTGAAAGGGATCCAATGAGGAGGATGATAACGGGCTTATGCGCTTTATTAGTTAGTTGAAAAGAAAAAAGTATATACGAGGGCTGTCTGAAAAGTTTCCGACCTCAACGTGAAGATAGCAGCATTGGTAAGTAAAAGCTAGTGAATTTCGTTGTTCATCTGTTAACAGTTACTCACCACAGTTTCAGCCATTTTGGACGCACAGTTGTTATGTAGCAGTCGTTTGAGTGAGTTCATGTTAGTCATTTTGTGAAAATGGACAAAATCGAGTATCGAGCTGTCATTAAATATCTGTTTTTGAAAGGCAATACGCCTACGCAAATCAAAGATGAGTTGGATTCTGTGTACGGGGACTCTGCACCATCATTTACCACAGTGAAATTTTGGGCAGCTGAATTTAAACGTGGCCGTAAGAGCTTGGGAGACGATGAACGTTCGGGACGTCCAAAAACTGCAACTGCCGACGAAAACATCGCCAAAGTTCACCAAATTGTGCTAGACGACCGCCGAATTAAAGTGAGAGAGATAGCAGAGGTTATGAAAATGTCAAAAGAACGTGTTTGTCACATATTACATGAACATTTAGGCATGACAAAGCTGTCCGCGCGTTGGGTGCCGCGTTTGCTCACGTTAGACCAAAAACGTGTTCGAATGAACATTTCCAACGCTCTGTTGGCGCAGTTTAGGCGCAATAAATCCGAGTTTTGGCGCCGATTAATTACTGTAGATGAAACTTGGATACACCATTATGCGCCCGAAACAAAAATACAGTCCAAACAGTGGATTGCAAAGGGGGAACCGGCTCCAAAAAAAGCAAAAACTGCTTTTTCGGCTGGGAAAGTGATGGCGACTGTTTTCTGGGATAGTCATGGAGTTATTTTCATCGATTATCTTCAAAAAGGTAAAACCATTACAGGAGCATACTACGCATCATTACTTGACAAGCTGGAGGCAGAACTTGCGGAAAAACGGCCACATTTGCAGAAAAAGAAAATCCTGTTTCACCAAGACAACGCACCGTCTCACACCTCAGTGGTTGCCATGGCGAAAATCCACGAATTACGGTTTGAACTGCTTGACCATCCGCCTTACTCATCAGATCTAGCCCCAAGCGACTTCTTTTTGTTCCCTCATCTAAAAATTGTGGTCGGAGGACAGAGATTTTCGTCAAATGAAGAGGCAATCACCTTCGTGAACAATTATTTTGCAGAGAAAAACGCCAAGTACTATTTGGACGGGTTACAGAGATGGGAGCACGCTGGGAGAAGTGTGTAGAGTTACAAGGAGACTATATTGAAAAATAAAAAAAAAATTTCAGAAAAAATGTCTTCTATCTTTGTTAGGTCGGAAACTTTTCAGACAGCCCTCGTAGCTAATTCCACATATAGAAGTTTGTTAAGTAGTGATAGGATTCCGAGAGCCTACGCTCTTCCAAAGATACATAAGCAGGACTGTCTCTTTCGTGTAATAGTTTCTTCGATAAATAGCTCTTTGTATTCGTTAGCAGTGTTTTTTCATAATATTATCATAAAAACAATTCTTAAGGCGGACAGTCATATCGAAAATAGTTTTAAACTTGTTAAGGAACTTGATGGTAGACGTTTGAGTGATGAATTTCAGTTAATGTCACTGGATGTTGAGAGCCTCTTTACTAACATCCCCATTGATTATGCGATAGATTGTATTAAAGACCATTGGCGATTTATTTCTAGAGATTGTTGTATACTGGAGAAGGAATTCATTAAAGCGGTTCAGTTTGTTTTAGATTCTACTTTCTTTATTTTTGATAGTGTTATATATAGGCAGAATTACGGGACACCTATGGGCTCTCCGTTGTCTCCCGTCATTGCGGATCTAGTTATAAAACTAGAGGTTAAAGCTTTGTATTTGATTCGATTTCCGTAGCCCTTTTACTATAGGTTTGTTGAAGACGTATTATTGGCGGCACCTGCGTCTTCAGTTAATTCCATTCTTGATATTTTTAATTTTCAGCATCCTAGGCTTCAGTTCATTATGGAGGTAGGGAGTAATAGATTGAATTTTTTGATGATTATGACATTGGATGTTACAGTGATTAGGAATAATGAGTTGATACAAAAAGAGATTAAATCAGGAGATGATATTCAGGAGACAGACGCACGGACTCAACTTGCAGACGGATATGAAAGGGCTTCCCAAGGCTTACTTCTCGATTATAGACAAGCTATAAAGACTTGTGTTGTTGTCACGTCTAGTCAGTCAGTGTCGTTCGTGCGCAGTAATGAGTCTTTCTGGCGTGATTTTTAATTATTTTTCAACTTTTATTTTCATGGAATTGATTAACGTCCCAATGCAAAATTTTTCATTTATTAGCTTCAATAATACTAGCTAAAACTAAAAGTGACTTACTATGTCTGACACTGACTGGCCAAAAAATGTCAAGAATCAGTTTTGAATAATTCATAGTAATGTTTGCGATATAGTATGTGATTTGTGATCAAGATAAGCGTCCTTATTTTCGGGATATTTAATTATAATCTTAAGATTTTTGATAAATTAGTTTTTCATATTTTCTATTTCGATATCTCCATTATTTCCTTTTTTTATTTTTTTTTCTTTTTTCTTTTTCTTTCACTCTTTTTGGGTTTAATTCTGGGATTTAAATTCTCGAGGTAGGGGAACTCACCATGATAGGATAATTTTTATTCATAGTTTATGTATGTTAGTTTGTGTTGTCTCTGAGGAGGGCTTAAAAGTGAGCCGAAACATGTAAGCGCGTTTTAATTAATAAAGAAATTTTACATTTCATAGATATATAATATTTGCACGACGTCTTCTGCGCTTGACTCTTATTGCCCGTATCGTTCTTTGATTTATAAGGAGTTTTGGTTAGTTTGATTTGTAATACGGATTGCTTATAATGGTTGCGTTCAACAGACTTAACTATTGCGGAACAGATCCGTGTGCGCTCACTGCTATTGGTATATTCTTTTAGATCATTCAATAGCAGCAAGCACTCACAGATCTGTTCCGCAACAATTAAGTTGCTGAATGCGATAAATTTTCTTTATATCTTCTAGGCTTTTAATGAACTGTCGCCCGCTATCCAATCTTCGCATGAAGCACTTCTCGACGTAGCGTCTATGACATGTCCTATCAACAACACTATTACCCGATTCCACAACTTCCTAAAAAAATCTCACAAAGAATAAAAAAAGAACAATAAGATTTAAAAACAGTCATAGCTAGTTAAACGATATCGAAACGTTTCTAATTTTTCAATCTCTGTGCAATTTCCCGAATCCGATTATCCGGTTTGCCGGATAAGTATAGGTTATTCGACAAATCATTATCCGTTGCATCCTTAATACTTATTAATATAATTTATTAATATTTGTATTATAACATGTATTATAATATGCACTTATCAAATCATCATTGCATGTTCACAAAAATGGGAAAATTATATATTTGTATGGTGTTAATTTTATTTAATTATTAATTTTATTATAAAAAAATGTGAACATAAACATGTTAACTTTTATAAGCAGCAAAATTTATGTCTTATTGTTTGAATCAAGCTCTTATTTTTATGAAAATTCATCAAGGAAGAGATGATTTTCAAATTATTGATTAAGCATTATAGAATAATTGTTGCAGATGCTTTATCATGAAATGGAAACGTTTTTTAAACAAGCAAATAAAAAGACAAATATTATATTGCAATATTATGTTAACAATTACAAGCATATTTACAGTATTTATGCTTTATGGTGCTATATGACTACTATTGGTGTTATTTGCGGACCATTATTTTTTCCACAAGAGTTTCCGACTGATGCAAAATATCCATTTTCTGTGCAGCCACCAATAAAATATATTATTTATTTACATCAATCATTAGTCGGCTTACAAGCTGCTGCTGGAATGTGTACTGATTGCAACATTGCAATTCTTTTATTTTATTCTGCAGCAAGATTAGAATTGTTAGTCCAGAAAATCCGCAATGTCAGAAATGAGAATGAATTAGATTCATGCATCAAACTTCATGATGAAATATTAAGGTAAGCAGTTTATCGATTTTTTTCCTTTATCGATTTAGGTATAGTCTTTATATAAAAAAGTATTTTAAGGGAAATATTTTTCAAGAATGTTTAGATATACCAGTATTTGAATAGATATGAATATTACATTATGTATCTATTTAGAAGATAATTATTGCTAAAAGATTACACCTCATTGGTTACTTTCAATTTATACATATTATACAGAAATTTTCGCACGTTATCTCCGTGTCTAAATCTATTCTTAGAATGTCAAAGTTTCGTGAACATTGTAGTTCGCTCCATTAGAGTGGAGCAACCTGATATTGAACTATTCCTCTGAATGATTCCCTTTATATACGCTCTCTTAATCACATTGGTGTTCTTTTATCCGTAGGTTGATCACTTTCCCAAATTCAAATTTCTTATTTTCCTTAACAATCAATATTTCAATATCCGCTTTACTATGGATATAGAGGAAAATGGACGACTTCCTTTGCTGAATGCTTATTAAAAAAAATGTTTACTAAAAGGCTAATGGTACTTTAGGCCATCAAGTACAGAAAACCAGCACACATAAATAGATATCTGCATTCTAAATCATATCGCCATCCAGCACAAAAATAGTCGGCAATCAATTCATTTGTGCATAGAGCATTTATCATACTTGACAATAAACACAAACAGACTGAACTCAATCACGGAAAATGAGCCTTACGGCAAAATAGTCACGAAAAAAGACATAACTGAAATAATCAGTAAACATACAAGTAAGACAATAATTCCTGACACAACCAGACAAAAGAATTCTATCCATTTTCCTATATATTAGAGATATAAAGAAACAACAGATCGGATCGTAAGATATCAAATAAGTACAACATTCGGATCATCTATAAATAAAAAATATGGGGCAAATCTTGAGAAATTCTAAAGATCAAAGACCTCCACTCAATTCCGTAGGAATATATAAAATACCTTACTATTGTGGGGAAGTAAATATTAGAAAAGAGAGACCGGGAGAATGATCAACCTACGTATAAAAGAACACCAACGTGACGTTTGTACTTGGACTTTGAGGCTAAATTTTACTATATCAGCTTGACTGGGTAGTAACAGTCGCCACCTCGTTTATCCTAAATCTCGAGGAAGGTTGTAAGCTCCGTGTGCCTTGGAAAGGTTTCTTCTTCGTCCAGAGGAAACTGCCGTCCGCCATATTAGATGCGGCCTTTAAGGTATTGCATTAAATCCTAGTGTTTGATCCGGACGGGTTTATCAGGAACGGATTAGACTGGTCTCTCGTTCACCCACACGATATGGCACTCAAGCACTGAATCAAACTTTGTAAGGAATTTCCAGATATTTTATCTTTAAGGGAATTGGAAACTGGGAAGTGTTCAACTGAATTTTTACCAGATTACAAGAATAAAGATATATGTGTTTATTATAGCACTTTACAATTACAAGAATGTGATTAAGATACGAATTATAATCGCTCATATGATTCTACGAAGATGTGCAACCGGGTTGCACGTTATCCTGTCGCGTTCACGTTCGCGGTAGAGGTAATGTCGGTTGGCTTTAAGGGTTCGCAGTAATTACTCGTTTTGTAATACCCTATAGCACGCTTCCGTCGTATAATTGTTTACGAGTTACAAAGTTAATTAATACCGAACTGGACTCGGCGTGTCCCATTCGCGACTCGATTACGCGTGATGATGCAATCACCGGTGTCGTGATGTTACACTTAATTTCCGGCTCGTAAGTTAATATTTGCCTTACACACACTTCGCATACTCGCGTTTTAGTAGCGCATTGTATTCGTTAATGCGGAAGTCGATAATTGCGAAAATTGTTAATTCGCGACGGATTCCTCTCTTTTTGTGCGCAGCGATGTGTCCCGGACGGTTGCTGGCGAAAGATTCCTCGATTTATTATAGCGGTCCGTCTTCCCGTCTCCTTCATCATTGGAATTGGCTGCGGCGTGCCCACGTGACTTGCAGCACCACTGAGGTCTAGATATCCAGACTGCTGTGCAGACAGCTGAACAGATTACTTGTTAAATGATATCTTAAGTTCCTATCATGGGGAACATAACCCCATCTGTCAAAGAGTGTAATACCTCTTATCTTTAGTTTTAAATTAAATAAGTGAATTATTTTAAATACAAAGCGCCACTACGGTTTGAATGTTAAGATGTTGAACTATTATATAGGTATATTCACTTAAATGAATTAATTTCAAAAATGATAATTGCGTGCCGATATGGTTGTCGGACTTTCAAAGCAATCGATCTGAAATATTAATAATCCCCTCATATTTCCCAAATTTAATCTTAAAAAACTGTAATAAACTAAAATATATTTTTTTTAAGTTTATTACAGTTTTTTAAGATTAAATTTGGGAAATTTGACTGTAACTAACTGTGAATCATCATAAGCGATTAGTTCGTCTTGCTCTGGCTGTTCGCTATACGTCTGAGTAGCTGGACATGATGTATCGTTGTGCATCGCACTCATCTGTGAATGAGAACTCACAGGCATCTCGTCTTGTGATTGGTTCTACAAAGGCGTTACAGATGTGCTGGTTTGGCTAATTTGTGGCTGTGACGTTTTATCCATTACCATCATTGTAGGTTGTGTTGCGGCTCCTCCTTTAGCTACTTTTGAATCTTTGATCCTATAGAATCGAATGAGCGAATAAGAACGAATACATATTTGGTTTCAACATCAAGTTAAACACGCTATCTAACTTGCATTGTCATAACACAACATTGAGACAGAACATCAAATACTGTTCGATAAAGCGACTATAATAGCCAACATCATACTTTTCAAGAAAATATAGAGATACAAAGATACCCTAATAATTTAAATAGAAACAAAGGCTACAACATAAGTAAAATATAGAAAATCGTTCGAAGATTAACCGCTTTCCCACTCCCCACTCCTTGTCACCTAAACCCCCACTCTCTTTCTTTAACGCTTCACCCCCATCTTAAAACACAGCGTATGTACAGAGAAACCTTCGGAAGAGCAGATTGCTTCTCGTCCTGATGAAGTGAGCTACAATGTCCCCGAAACGTTGACATTCTAAGAATGGATTTGGACGTAGGTAACCCAAGAAACTCGTAATTTCTATATAGAAAGTTTCCGTGGAAGCATCAAGAATATTATAGTATCATACATGTCATATTTGAACATATCAAGGAATGGAAATGCTTCGTTACAACAAAGTTACTGTTACAAGTTACTTTTTTAGTAACATATTGATGAATACATTACTATCTTTTATTCTGACTATAATATAGATACATTTTTTTGGTAACGGTAACAAATTCTACAGTTACTTTTTGTATTTTGAACGTATTTATGATAAATAAATCGAAGGATTTTTCCTATATAAAATAAATAATAATAAATAAAGGACAAAGTAAGAGTCAACACATTTTTTAAAAAATTACACGAAGAATATATTACAATTAAGAGGTAAAATTACATAAAGCAAAAATAAAATTAAAAATAAAAAATTACAAGTTTCGGTTACGGATTGAGCCCCCTTCAGACATTAACATATCAAAAAAACCGCAGTACAAAAATGATTAACGGAAATATTTGCATAATCACAGTTCGGGTGAGTCTTGATGTAGAACTCGACATTATTCGCATACGATTGAGTAGTCAAATGTGTTTCATATCTCTTGAAAAAGTTCTAGATTGATAAAAAAGATAAAAAACTTCTTATGAAAAAAATAATAGACGCAACTAAATTAACATACCAGAATTCTAAAAAGTAATTAAACCTCACCAAAAATCAAGTATAAATTATTCAAAAAAGTGTGTTGATACAAGAATGAAAAACTACCAGAATATACAAAATTAGGTGGAACGCAGATGTGTAAGACGGATATTATGTATCACTTGTTATGTACGCTCGCTAATATGGATCACCACGACTTGAGAGAAGAGACGGACTGTTAGTATCGAAAAGTCAAACTTTATTTATAATAGGAATATAAGTCTTGTGGAGATTTTCAGTGTCAGTTTGTAAATTTAGACTATTTTTCTGCTTCTTGATATTGAGCATCTCGGAAATTAAATGTTTCCTATAGCAAGGCTCTTCGTCTAAAATTTTGACTTTATCCTATTGGAAAGCGTAATCATGCTGTCGCCTGTGCTCCGACAGAACGGACAGAAGTGTTGTATCTAATGTAATTGCGATGTTCTGTAATCATGGTTTTTAATTGTCTGCCCGTCTGTCCATCGTATGGCGCATCGCAATTATTACACGATATCTTGTAGACTACATTGCTCTTTGATGTATGTGGACAAATATCCTTCTTTAAATACGAAGCGCCTTACCGGTCCGAGTGTTACGATGTTGAACTACTATCTAATATACATTCATTTAAATTGAATTAATAATCCTTCTGAAATATCCTTCTGTATTTTTATATATTTGCCCAATTTATTGGGACTATGGAAAGATACTCTGATGTCATTTTTATTGAAACGTTTAAACTTTTCCGTGTGAAAAGGAACCGTAAGCCAAGAAGCAGATTCGTTCGCACAGACATTGTCAACCAAATCTTTCTGTGTTATGTATCTACTTTAAATTAAATTTTTTATACGTTGATTAACTGTGTCAAAAATAAAGGTCAGTGGATAGTCATTGTCTAATAAAATGTTAATAATGTCAAATTCCGTGTATAAAACCTAAAGTCCAATAATAAAAAAGCTCTGCCAACTAGCGAAAAAATTGTCCTTTTCTTTTGTGCCATGGATGATTATAATTAAAATTCAAAAACCGCCCTGAAAAGGTCGGCTTACGGTACCAATCAAAAATAAAACTGTTCCCATTAATAGATACAATGACATCCAGAAAATTGATTTTATCTCCTCCTATTTCTGAAGTAAATTGAAGACGCGGATGAAATAAATTAAATTGTTCTAGTAAATCGTCAATTTTAGAGGGAGCAATCGCGGTACAATATGTAATATACAAATGTTATCCACGTATCTGTAATATTGTAAAATACCATATCCAAGTCCAACAGCATCAAGGACACCGTCTCTAGCCTCCTCATTACTAAGTTCGGTATTACAGGTGATAAAGGAGAGCACATGGGAGTGCCGAAGCTTTGCTTCTAAATTTTATTATCAAACGAAAAAAAGTGGAATCTAAAATAAACTTTATCGCTCCCAAAAACTCATCTCTAAGAAGAGAACAATCCTTGGAAATAAAATCCCACTGTTCATTAACACAGTCGACCACTATCTCCATTGGAACATTCATAAACAGAGATTTAACATCCAATGAAATTAATTTATATTCGTCTGTAATATGTAATCTTTTTAATTTATCGACTAATTCAAAACTATTTTTAATGTAACTATTCGCTTTCGGAATGGTTTTGAATAGTATATTATGTAAATATGTAGCCAATGGATACAGCGGACTACTTATCGAAAAAACGATGACTCTTAAAGGACCAGGTTTATGAATCTTCGGCAATTCATAGATTCTCGGAAGTAATCCATCACTACAATATAACGTTCTGTACTTAGTGTCACTAATATAATCCTTCGTTTTCCATCCGATGAGCATGGACCTTAAAGCCGTCGTGAGTTTCTTAGGATCTTTTTTGATCGGGACATACGTGTCTACGTCACTCAATAAAGTGGTTATTTTGTACAAGTATGCGTCTTTATTCATAGCGACCGTGACGTTGCCTTTATCAGCGTGCGTAAAATTAATGTTAGGATGCGCCGACACAAAAATACGTGTATCAGATTTTGAGTAATTGTCCATTTTCAATAATTGTTTGTCCATCGGTGATGTGAAAATCGGAGAAGAGATAATTTTATTCAAAATTGGAATGGAATGATTCGTAACAGCAATTTTCTTATCTATGGGCATTCTTTGCGTACCACTCTCAAGTTCTCTCAGTCCGTGGTGATCCGTATTAGCGAGCGTACATAACAAGCGATACACAATGTTCGTCTTACACATCTGCGTTCCACTTAATTTTGTATATTCTGGTGGTTTTTCATTCTTGTATCGACACGCTTTTTTGAATAATTTACACTTGATTTTGGATGAGGTTTAATTATTTTTTAGAATTCCGGTATGTTAATTTAGTTTTGTCTATTACTTTTTTCATAAGAAGTTTTTTTTCTTTTTTATCAATCTAGAACTTTTTCAAGAGATATGAAACACATTTGACTGCTCAATCGTATGCGAATAATGTCGAGTTCTACATCAAGACTCACCCGAACTATAATTATGCGAACATTTCCATTAATCATTTTTGTACTGCGATTTTTTTGATATGTTAATGTCTGAAGAGGGCTCAATCCGATAGCCGAAACTTGTAACTTTTTATTTTTGTTTTATGTAATTTTATCTGTTAATTGTAATATATTTTTCATGTAATTTTTAAAGAAATGTGTCGACTCTTACTTTGCCCTTTATTTATTATTATTTATTTCGTATTTATGACATAAATTTTGTTTATTCAATTTTGATCCAAATGACTTTAATTCTTTTTATATGTAATTTTTATATCGCAATTCTTTCAAAGACGTTTTCCCTTTCAAATAAAATAGTCGTTATTTAATTCTCCTTCAAAACATTATTCAAAACGATATGGAACAAATTGGAGTTACCTTGTCCATTTAAATACCACAAAAAAATTAAAGAAGTAACATTTGGCGCTGCTAGATCACAGTATAATATAGTACTAAAAACAGGAATGTAATATTTAAAATTAAAAAAAATCTCATGAAAATAAAAATATTCATCGTGTATATATAATATATATATATATA
>NW_017305715.1:529403-531008 GCF_001594115.1 Trachymyrmex septentrionalis | reverse complement strand
GTAATTAATTTCGAATCGAATCTCCTGACATGTTAGAAAACCAATCTTGATTGAAAAAAAATTATTATCAAGCTTTGAAAAAAAAATCTATCCAGTGCGTCATGTAATATCGCCCTGTTGGTTGTATTAGCCACCACTGCCATGAAAGACTTTGATAAATAATAATAGATGATAAAAAAATATTTTAGTACATTAAAAAAATCACGTAATATAAAATAAAGTAATACTTCTTAATATTTAATATGTACTTTATTGGAATAACCACATTATGTGGTAGCGATACTACTAACAAAGAACCGTCCACCATGATTCGTTCTATCTTATATTCCATCGATGTCTGAGAAATTTTTTACGATTATCAAGAACATTAACGTGAAACTATCCTTCTTCAACTTAAATAAGCTTAATAAATTCATAAAAGTACAGAAGGACACTCTCCCAAAATTTTCCAATAAAAATATTGTGTATAAAATCCGTTGTAAAGATTGCGATGCATTGTATGTTGATCAAACAAGTCGGAAATTATCCATGAGAATATCTGAGCATTGCAACAATATCAACAGCATTAACAAGAACCAATTAGTGATCACAGACCACCGACTTGGTTTTAATCATGAATTTGATTGGGAGAATGTCCAAATTCTTGACAAGGAAAGATTTCTCAATAAACGTTTAAATTCAGAAATGCTTCATATATATATATATATGCAGAAGAATGGACTTAATTTAAAAACAGACACAGAATATTTGCATTACTCGTATACTTCCTTACTAGACACATTAAAACAATATTGAAATTTAAAATGATTATAGGTTGATTCTCTTATTATTATTTATTGTCATTGCTTGTTTATAAGTCCCCTTATCACTTTGTAACGTTCAATTTCAAATGACACACTTCAAGATGAACTGACACGACATTAATCCGAGGAATGATTTGTATTAATTTATATTTCATGAAAATTGTAAATCAATGTTTGTGAACTTCTTTGTTTTCCCGTTGAGATGAGTCACACGATTATTACTTTTAAGTATTGTACTAACAGTAAAATGTAATAATTTATATAGCGTATTGATTACTGCATTTCTGTCAATCTGCGAATGACTTACTTTCAACGTGGTATTATATTCTACTTTTTCGCTGAAGATGACTCCAAAGTGAATCGAAACATTCGATATAATAAATGAAAACAACCGCCAACACTTGAGTATTATCTACATCTCCTAACTCTTCGCTCTTACAACAGCATGAGACTCTCATTAGCCTTGTTCTTAATTTCTAATTATTGTTTTTAAGATTGAGAGTTCTTATTTATATTTTTATATATTTATGTTATTATATACCATATATGTATTTATGTTTTAGATACTCAAGTATAAGCATATTCAAACCTATGACTGTCAAAGCCAGATCTTCCAAATGCTCGAATAATTCACAGTGAATTATCTACATCCTATATATGTATATGCATATATACCATATTTTTGTAGTTATTTAAAACTGCGCGCCGAAATTTTTCCGGACTTTATCAAACACAATTAAACTACTTATAATATGACATCCTTTAATACGCACATTAGTACCCTTATAATATTGGGTGGATT
>NW_017305715.1:517581-529303 GCF_001594115.1 Trachymyrmex septentrionalis | reverse complement strand
ATACAATATGATATCGGATTGAAGATTTAGAATTTGCTTGTTAATTTAATTTAAGTTGTGATATTATTGCAATAGTTTAATTGTATTTGATAAAATCCGGAAAAATTTCGGCGCGTAGTTTTGAATAATTACAAAAATATGATATATGCATGTACATATATAGGATATAGATAATTTACTGTGAATTATTTGTGAGCATTTGGAAGATTTAGTTTTGACCGTCATAGGCTTGAATATGCTTATACTTGAGTGTTTGATTTCATGTCGATCCTAAAATCTTATTATTGTTTATGTTTTAATATACTTTATCATAACTTTTTTCTAGAGTCACTATAATCAGAGTCAAGACATGAGCGATTCATCAGGATTGGTCGTTATGTATGGAATCGTGCAATGCGTTAGTGAAAACGTGAATTTGTGTAATGTACAATACTCTATGAGTTTGTGTAACATATATGCGAGTTATGTAACCGACGTCCCAGCAATGGCGTCTTTCCGGTCTCATATCTCAACTCTTATTGTAATAACTCTACATTTTTTGGTCCAGCAGCGCCATGTGTTTTTACATACAAATTTTTTAATTTAAATTTTTTAATTTTGTTCTGTTACATCCTTAATTCTCTGTGATAACCCTTGGGTCGAAAAGATAACGCAATTTGGATTTCATTTTTTAATTTTGTACAACAGAATTTTGTGTGTTCATATATGATATAATTTGAATTGAGCGAGGTAACAATTTTTAAATATTATAATGTAGCACCAATTATTGATATCAGATCTTTTATATATCTAATACATATCGTTGAAATTAGGTATAATTTTTATTTATGAAATTTTAATTTGATAGCAAATTTAGTGCCCATTATTGATATCACATCTTTTATATGTATCATGCTGACACGTATCATTCGAAATAATTAGAACTTTTATTTATGGGACTTTAATAGATACAGAAATACGTATCACTTAGGTTTCATTATATATTTTAAGTTAATAAATTTTTTTGCAGAGCACGTACCAACGCTTTTTTAAAAAGGTAAATATATATTGATATCTCATGCATTTTGTAGTATTTAACATCTTTTTATAGACAGTACATAAATTAATCAATTTGCTTTCGAAGAACCGAAGAATACATATTCTTAGCACCTTTTTCTATTCTTTTTTAAAAGGATAAATTTTTTATTCATTTTACATATGTTAGGTGTGTTATTCTAGGCCGCCCTTTGCAATTCATTGACTAATGTTTCTACTTCTTTTTCAAGTTGTATAGGTTGTATTCAATGGTATTTTTAGGTTGATTGAATTGTCAAGTTTAGCCTTAAAAGCTTTCCAATTGGGTTTTCTATTAATTAATCTTTGAGATGTACCTTCGTGGATCAAGATTTCACTTATAATAATAGGTATGTGGTCAGAGACCAGATCGCTTTCTTCCTCTTTCTTCAGGAAGTTGTTGGGTAGTCCCTTGATTGCAAAGAAGTTGATGAGGTCGGATATTTTCTTTTAGTTCGCCGACCAATATGTTGATTTTCCCGAAAAGTAGAAGTCGCATTTATTTATCATTCCTGCTTTGTATAGTTCCTTGCCTTTAGTAATAATCAATCTCGACCCCTAATACGTACGCTTCACATTAAAATCTCCGTCAACAACAAAATTGTTGCCGAGCAATCTAAAAAATTCGATGTATTCCTTTTTGGATATTTGAAACTTTGGGGGACAATAAATTGCTGCGATAGTAAATTCCTTTCTCTTAGTCTGCACTTTCACAGTGATAACTAGCATTGTCGATTTTTAGATCTTTGCTGTATTTAATTGATTCTCTTATTAGTATTGTAGTTCACTCCTCTAGCTTTATTTGAAGGATGGATAGTGTGGTATGTAACCTCTAATTTTGACAAACGAGGATTTTGTAAAATGAGTTTCAGATAGCAGTCATATGTCTATTTTTTCGTCTTTTAAGAAAATTTCAAGTTTATGCATTTTTCTCATGAGTCCATTCGCGTTCCACATTGCAATTCTAATCTGTTACAGCTTATTTTTGTTTCTTTTTATTAAATTTTTTTTTGTTTTATGTTATTTTCCAGAGTGCTTAGTCTGTTGAATAATTTTTATATGCAGCTTTCTGCTCGTCCAATCTGTTAGGTTGAACTATCAGCATACAGAAAAGATCATTTAAAATTGAAATTGTTATTAAAATGTCTATATTAGTTATTGCGTAACTCCTCCATTATGGCTTTTTTGGCAAACGTTGCACGAAATCCTCGCTGTACTACTCTGATTGGTCTCGCGTTCTTGTCCTCATATGTGTACCATTGCATTTTTTCGGAATATAATTTACGTACTATTGCTCTGTACGAGTCGTATGTGGACTTTCTATATTTCGTTATTTAGAATAGTAACTTTAAATTCCTTTTCTACAGTTGACTTTAGTAGTTGGTGTAGGATGTTGAAGTCCGAAACACAAATTATATTGATTGGAGGGGGTTGTTTTTCTTTTATTGGGGTTTTCAATCTTTCTTTGTTTCTGTTAATCACTGTAGTCTTGTCATTTCTTGAGCTCTGTGTCTTAACTTCGGGGGAAGATTCGACTTTCCTCTTTTTGAGATTATTTCTCCCACTTTTTAAATTACTGTTCTTAATGATCTAATCAGTTTTATGAGTCAGTTCTTTCTCGTCAGTAAAGTAATCCGAGCTATTGATCCTTAGTTGGCACTACTTGCGTTCCTATTTCCCTTATATTTCCTTTGTATTTTTGTGCGCTTGGTTTTCTGCTTTAAGGATTGCTATTTCTTTGCGTCTATGCATTTCTTTGCGAATGCATAGTAGCTCGATTTCGTTGATCTTTGTTTGGAGTTTCACATTTTCCTCTTTAGGACTGATTTTGCTTGCTGTCTCTGCATAAAACTTATAAGGTGGGACTTTTTCCAACAACGGTTGCTCCCCCCCCCCCCAGAATCCGTAGGACTTGCCTCTGAGGAGAGTGGATTTTCCAGTATAGTCAGGCTGCTACCTGAGGTATATCCTGAGTACATTTTATCCATTGCTCTGGTTATTTGGTTTTCTGTCAGGGTTCCCTCTCTTAGCTGAATTGTTCTCGTTTTTAGGCTCCAGTGTTTCGCATTTTGCCCCTTCTCTACCTGTTATGATCAAAGGTCACATTGCCTAAAGTTCGTAACAGTGGATGCTAAATGATTGGACTTGCTGATTTATTTGTTCTGCAGCACGGCATTTTACGGCTTTTTATAGATGTGCATCTTCTAGCAAGACACACCATCGCGACCTTACCAGCCATTTCAACCTCGTCTATTATGGAAAAAATATTAAAAATCCGAAATATTTATTTTTTGTATTATAATAACATTTCTTGTCATAGACTAGAAGGAACTACTAAACTCATATCTTTGTAAATCAATCCATTCATTACTCATAACTCTTCTTTATAAGTCAAATATGTCAATAAAAAATTAGAGACAGAATCTATTGGAGGGCCAACTCTCTTCTATAAATCTCTTTAATAACTGTAAATCAGATTCAATCTGAGTTGCGTGCTGAAATCGTTTATATTGTGTGTCACTAACGGGTAAATTATCTCTTATCATATATACTTGAGCTTGAATCTTTTTTAAGAGAGGATTATCGTCTATCATATAAGCTCGCGATGACGCCTCGCAATGTAGAGCTCTTTACTTGCTTTTTATTGTATAATATGTTAATATCTTATGGCTGTAACATTAACTGAATCCGTTGAAGATGAACAGGACATTTATTCAGAAGTTTTGCGAAAATTATATCTAGTGGCTGATGATCGCTTTCTACGGTAACTTAACGGCCATATATATAATGATGGAAACGTTTGCAGGGAAAAGCAATAGTCAGAACTTCTTTTTTTATCTGGGCATAGTTTTTCTGAGTATTATTTCAAGAACGGAAGGCGTATTTGACGGGTAAATTATCTTGAAAGAGAACAGTTCTGAGACTTGTGCTGCTTATACACTGATACACTTATACACTATTGGCTTACGAGTATCAAAATATCGCAATATTAATGCCTCTGTTAATATATAATTAATATCAATTATTTAGATAATTTTTGTGATTATTAAATGCCTTCACTGTATTCTGGTCCCATATCCAAAGAAAATTCTTTTTTACAAGATTTCATAGTGTAGTTGTTTTTTGAGACAGATTTGGAATATAACGAGTTAAATATGTAACCATGTGTTTGAGATCAATCATGAAAAGCGAAAATTCTTTTGTTCTTAATTATTATAAATTGTCGTTAAAATTGTGTGTATAAAATGAGCTTTCAAATTCTTTCTAGTGCGACTTTAACCTTTACAAGTTCTACTATTTTATTATTTTTAATAAAATAAACTCGTTTTGTATACACACACCGCTAACAGCAACGGCTCGCCGAATCTTCTAGAAAAATGCGATCGTGCGTGCAAGCGCAGCGCTTAGACGAAACGTTACGCATGACCGCCAATCCCACGCGCGGATTTTTTGTCGCGCATGACCAATTGAGAAAGTGAATTCGAGCTGCCAATCAACTTCATATATCGGGTGTCACTTTAAAATTGGAATTGTTGGCAAATTTTTATTGGCCACTATTAAAAAGAGGCTTCGTGTTGCAAAGGCAATATATACACCGATTGCTGCCGCTCCCGCGTCTTAGTGCTCAGAGTCGTATAGTTACTAATCTTATAGAAAACCGCCGTGAAAATTCGGAAATCCTTGTGAATAATCCTTCGAGTAGGAGAATTGCCGAGAAAATCGCCGCGATCTTCTATCGCGATCGAGTGAGTTGATCTTGAAAAAGATAGTGTGTAAAATTCTCTGTAATTTTTTAAATTTGTGCAAAGTTAATTGCTGTTAGACTAAATTGATCTTTTTTGTCAAAAAGAAAAGAACGTGAATATTCGAACTCTTGTGCGTTGCGCCATCCTTGTGCTGTCCTCTCGCTCTATTCGCTCTTGTGATGCATTCGCATACACCATGCAGAAATGTTTTCAATTCTTTTACTAGTAGGTTATGTTATGGATACAGCAGCAACTTTGTCTGGATCAGGACTAATGCCTTCTTGGTTAAAAATATGATCTATATACTTAACTTGCGGTAAACTTATTTTGCATTTGTTGATATTGAATCGTATACCCTCTTTGTTAAGGTCGCTTGAATACTTTATTAAATCGCTGATTATGTTCCGCTTTGCATTTTCCATAAACTATAATGTTCATCAAAATATATTTCTACTTTTTCAATATCTGCAAAAATATCTTAAAAGCATTTATGAAATATTTCGGGGGCGGAGAAAATTCCATAAGAAAGACATGGGAATTTATATTTGCTAAATGGTGTTAATCGTATTCCTGCTTCCTCCATTCTATTGAATCTTAACATTATATATGTTGAGGCTTGAATCGGTTATTAAGTTCAATTTGCTATTTGAGAGAAGAAAAGATACGTCTTTATTGATGGACAGACGAGACGAGACTGACTCGCATGGCAACGATGCGAGAGTCTAACATGTTTGCTTTGTTAGAGTGACATGGCAACGCGACGGTCGACCCGAATAACAATAACAGTCGAGACATGCCACGGAGACACTCGGGCCTTTTCGTTGAACATCGATAGCGCTCTTACATTACTCACACAAGCACACTAAGCTGACTCAACAATATATAATCGATGTCTTAGTTTAATAGGAACTCTTCTGCAAGGTTCCATATGACCAATTAGGTTTTAATTTGATATCATATTCATAATCCGAAATAAATCCCGTATTTATCATAGATATTAAATCGCACGCATAGTTACTACATCAACTTTTTCAACAAGTTTAACCTCGTAAGTGACGAAAGATCTAACGCAGCTGGGGCTATTGCATCTACTATTTGAAATTATGTTTACATACACATTTTTAGACGTGTTACATTCAATATTGTATCTACCAATAACCTTAATTGGATTTCCACCATATGTGGATAATCTAGCATTAGATTTAAAAATATTTTTGCGAGAGAACTCTAATTTAAAATTGTGAGTGGCATGACGTTACATGCGCCCCTGTATCTAGTTTTACACTAAAAGTCTTACCATTGTTAATTGTGAGTTTTTATATCCATTCATTCTTTACCTCCGAATTAATGCATCCAATAAAGAATTGTACGAGTGACTCAACCTGCTATGTATTATGTTTTACCTGTTCAATACTTTTAAAATTGCTATTGCCAGACTTACATATCTTCGCAAAGTAGTTCATTTTTTTTACATTTATTGCATATTTTACGAAACGCGGGACATTGGTATAGCAGATTCTGAGTTCCACACTTATAGCATGTCGATGTGGTCATCTGTTGATTCGAGACTGCCTTGTATATCGCATTGGGTAAGGCCTATTTACGTGCATTATTGCTCTTCCGTTGATTTCTTTGTCGATTGCTGTTGTTTCTCTAGGACTTCGACGAATTTTCTTAAACAGTTCTTTGCGTGAGCACTGCATGTACTTTAATCTCAGTGGCAAGCGTCTTGAGTTGTTGCTGTGTCAAATCGTAGGCTTCGCCTGACACATTTATCTAGATCAAGATCATCTTCCCGTATTGTAATAATCGATTTTTTTAATTTGAGTCCTGTAGACTACTAATGATATTATCTTTAATTAATCTATCTTGTAATGTGCTGAACTCATATGGTATACTCAGATTTTTAAATCTGTGAGAAATAAGTCGAAGGACTAGCCTGGTTGTTGCGAACATGTGAAGAAAATGTGACGATCCACGCTTTCATTTGCCTTCGGTGCAATACCGTTCGAACGCTTGAATGACTGCAGACAGCTTCTTTTGATCTGTATCACTGAAGTCAAATGTATTAATTTTTTAATTGTCTCCTCTTCAATTATATAAAGTAAGACTGCTACTTGTCTTGTTTCGGATGTGAAATCCAATCCAGTCGTGATAAGATACAACTTGTATTTTTTTCCATCTCTTTCAATTGTCGATGACATTGCCATCAAATGACAATATGGACGGAGGTTGCAATTATTTCCCTTGTGAATTCAATCGTGGACGACAGTGTGTTTAGGGAACGTAAAGAATAATGTACTACAGACATTGTCTGTATAAAGCTGAGATTTTATGAGTAACGCATAGCACGCGTAACAAAAGCAAAATTTTGAAGCCACGCCACCACCTATGTGATATCTATGTATCCTGAGAGAGGAAACGCAACTGGAAGCAATAGCGCCATCATCAGAACGCGGCGTGTATCACAACTATGACGGCATGACCTAATTGAGAATTCTCTACTTGGGCCTAATTAGAAAGCAGTAGAGTATATCCTATATGCGACAGACTTCCTAACTTAGAAACAGTCATTAACTTCAAGTTTGATATCTCTGGATGTAGCGATGTTTTTGTCTGCCCGATTTTTTCCTTTCACATAAAAACACATCCATTAAATGTAATTTTAATTATGAGAGAGAAAAGGGGGAAGGAGAGAAGGGGAAGGAGAGAGAGGGGAGAAAGAGAGAAGGTGAAGGGAAAGAAAGGGGAGAAGGAAAGAGGGAAGCAAGGAGAGAGAGAGAGAGAGAGAGAGAGAGAGGGGAAAAGAGGGAGAGGGAGAGAACGGAGAGTGGAAAGAAAGAGGGAGAGAGAGAGGGAAGAAAGGGGGAGAGAGAGGGAGAGAAAGGGAGGAAGAGGGAGATGGAGAGGGGAGAGGTTATTAAATTGAATAATTATTTCACTAAATATACGTTTCCATCCATCACTGTTTTGTGGATAAGTCGTGTGGATCTCGAATAAGGCACTAAGTATTATATATAGGTATCCCTATCCGTAATCTTGATTTCTCTTGATTAATATATTATAGTACGATTAATGACAAAGGTAAATGTTAAGAAGAGCCCAAATTTTGATAAAAGTACACTGAATTGATATTTTTGCGTAAAAATAAACATTTGACATGTAAAAAGCGTTCTACCTCGCGAACCGAGATATTAATCCTTAAAGTCGACGACCATTCGGATTAGAAAATCTGTCATAACAGTGATTCACTATGCTTTAAAAACATGAATGCTAAAGTAGTGAATTTGTATTTTAAAAGCAGTGAATTTGTGTTTTTAAAGCAGCGAACCACTGCTGTAACAGATTTTCTAACTCGAATAACCAAATTTAAGGATTAATATCTTAGTTTGAGGAGCAACATCTTTTTCTTGTTAAATCTTAATTTTTACGCAAAAATGCATCATTCAGTGTATTTTTATCAAAACTTGAGGTGAGTGGGCTCTTCTTTAACATTTACTTTAGTCATCAATCGTACTATGACAATCAAGTGGAACTAAAATGACAGATAAGAATATCTATATATCTTGTGATTTAATTCTTAGTTTTTTTTTGTTCCCTCACATCGAAAAGTAATGTCGTTTACAAAATTTCGTGCAATAATTGTGACGCGTCTTATGTCGGACAGACGGGTAGGCAATTGAAAACTAGAATTGCCGAACATCGCAACCATATCAGACATAAAGCTTCTGCCCGCTCTGTCATCACCGAACATAGGCTACTTCATAATCACGATTTCCAATGGGACAATGTTCAAATCTTAGATGAAGAGCCTTATATAGAAAGCGTTTGATCTCAGAAATGCTTCACATTAAGAAATAGAAAAACAGTCTCAATCTGCAAACGGACACTGAAGGTCTTCATAAAGCATATTTGTTTATTGTAAACAAAGTTTGACTTTTCGATACTGACGGTCCGTCTCCTCTCTCAGTACATGGCGTTCCGTTTCAGCGAGCGGTCACGTTGTGTGCGACACAGAGATGTCGGCTCTCGCATTTGCAGTCCAATCAGCGGTATGCGTTTCATACCTTTTTTACTTATACAGATACATTAGTTCTCATTGGCTTACTCATGTTTGTTGGCGAGTGTTCACTTTTTATCTCAATTGCGCTTGTCAAGTTATTTAAGTTTACTTTTTATACGAGTTCTTTCCTTTTTTCCGGTTTTATCAACTAGAACTTGGCTATGAGACTTGACGTCATTTTGACTGTTCAATCGTATGAATAATGTTGTGCTCTACGTCTAGACCCAATCGAACTGCACATTTTCGCGTTTTATGTTTGTTGCGACAAGAATTATTTATTTATATTTATTTATTGTTTTTACTATTTTTTATTCTATTCACTTTGTTTAACATCTGAAGAGGGCTCAATCCGGCAGCCGAAACTTGTAATGGTACCTTTTCTCCGAATATTTTTATATATTGATATACGTCGTTCTTCATCGTTTACTTTATATATCTCTGATTAATGTCTTTAATTATATGTGTTCTATTTTATGCGCTGACTCTTATTTCGCCCTTTAGTTGTTTTATTTATGTTAATCCTTGGTCCTCCTGGTTCGTGAGGGCAAGCGAATTTGCGTGCGGGCGCTGACTTTTGTGCGCAGTCTTAATTAATTTCATTTTTGTCTTCTTGTGTTAAAATTGTTGTTTAACGATAACCACCGAGAAGATCGGTGGCTACTTTGCGGATTATATTGAGTTGTTTAAACCGATTATCAGAGGAGAAGAGAATCGTTAAAGAAGACCATTACCAAAAAGAATACTCCCAGTGACAGGGATACGCAGATCATTTTTTTTCATTTAGTCTTTCCGTTTGCGTTTGTTGTTAGTCTTTCGTTTGCGCCCTGCTGATCTTGTTTTGCAGAAAGAATTTAAAGATGCCGAAGCTCCAGGATGAGAGCCTCTTACATGACGAAAGAGTGCGAGATTTATGCCGGAAAAATTTGTCCCGCGAATAGCATCATTCCCGGTAGTATGTCAGTCACGGCATAAAAAGCCATGATAAGGGCGCAGCGCTTCCGACATTATTTTAAGCGCATAAAATATAATTTGTAAGTGATAGGGTCTTAACATGGAGACTCGCGTTCGAACGTAACCGAGTACCGCCGAACTTCGGTCCCCACGAGATAGCGCCGAGAGGCATATTCGCGGGGGATCCTTGGAAAAGAAAGCCAAGCGTCTCTGATCTCCGACGAGGAAACAGTATATTACAAAAGATATTATATTTCCCGTCGGAACATCTTTTTCCTGACAATCTTCTATCAATCAGATCCTGTTGTAACCAGTATGCCGATCCGCTACGCTACCATCCATTCCGATAGCGCCAATCTGGAGCGTGCAGGGTAAGGCGTACCTTGCCTCTATCGAGCATTCTCGATACCCTTTCTGATCGATTTCAGTTGTTCCTGCTGAGTAGGCGAAAAAAGAGGTTAGAGCGTGATCTGCCTTCATTGGGCGTTCCCAGTAGCTGAAAAGTGAAAATCTGGTTTCTGCATTTTGCTCAACGGCCGACAACAGCCAGGGCGTCGAGTGTTCTCGGTCTCTAATGAGTTTTCTTAGCCGTCGGTCGTTATCATGCTGCACTACAAGCATCTTGCACGCGTTCATAACCGGAACCGCGATTTGCGCTCTCATACCGCGCGTGATGTACCGGCATGTACCGGCTCCACGCATCCGTGCTCATCGTAACCGCATACAGGCGTTTTCTCTTCGTCTATTGGATCCGCGTAGATCCCGCAACGATATCGTGCGTATATTTGCTATGCGTCCTGCGAAGAACGCGCTAGCATCATCAATCACAATCATCATACGACATTATCTTATTTTGTATCAATTGTAATATCATTGCATACAACATCATCTCATTTTAGTCATATCGCATCGCCTATCTCTATAAAGTATCATTATCTAAAGTTAATCTTGTACACGTATTCTTTCCCCGATTCGAACTCTTCTGTTGCCGTCTTGCATCCCGGCGAGCTAATCCGTACAAAGAAAGTTAAGTTGTTACAAATTATGCAGCATCTCAGTGGAACAGCGAGCTGGAATCGTCAAGCAAATCACGGCAGCTCAAAGCCCTATCAAGTAAAACCATGTACGACAAAATTCATTCCACAGAAGAAATAAGAAGATTGGACTGAAAGAATTGCCCTGTTGAAATTTGGATTCCGCGTCGGGCCGCGCGAAGTTATGCGGCAATCGCGATTCGCGGGATCGTGCGACATGGCTATCACGCACCAGAGTAGCTTCCGAAGGACTTCGCGGCCTGCGTATTCCCTGCCATGCTTGCCGAAATTATTTGCGTTGTGGTATGAGCCCCGAGCGGATCGACATAAAGAACAAGGACGCAGGATCCAGTACTCGTGGAGTAAGATTGAGCAAATTTGAGAAAAAAAGCGCGAGCTAAGGAACGATTATCGGAAGGACTGAGGAGAGGAAATTACCGGTGAGATAAAGTTAAGTTGTAGTAAAGCTGCCTAACATTACGAGGTCGGGTGAATCGCATGTGTTGAATTTGAACCGAAAGACCCTCATAAGGAGCTACCCACTGGATGGAAGGATTACATGATGTGTGCATTTCGGCCAAACCGCGCCTACTTTTGCTTCGCGTCGTCAATAGGGATCCAGGACTATCAATTGTGAAATATAGGGCAGTATTCACAGTTTGTTTTTATTTTAAAACCGTATTAAATGTCATAAGATGCTAATACAGTCCTCGGATTGACTTATGATGTACTTAAGACAGTCTCAAATGTAAGAATCGACTATGAATACCGACCTGTTTCGCGTTGTGGAGTTGGTACTGATCGAGATCGTTTCACAGCAATCATCTTTTGTTGTAATTTCAATGTTTCTGTAGATATTCTTTCGTTTTTTAATT
>NW_017305715.1:516930-517481 GCF_001594115.1 Trachymyrmex septentrionalis | reverse complement strand
ATATATATATAATCACATGTAAATCAAATTTAAGTAACTGTTAAATTGTGTTGGTATTAAAATTGCACATTATAGAAGAGTTGAAGTGGAAATAGGAAAATTTGGAAGCGCGGAAGAGAGTTAGTGTGCTGACGTTAACCTTAACATTATATAAGCTTGTGTGAGCAGGGAACAATGGAGAAGGAGGTTCCCCAACCGTCCTGTAGGTGCAGGCGGCGGAGCTTACCCGATAAAGTCACTAGATTTATAAAGTAATACAAACTCACTTCCAAGGATGTGTTCCAATTTTGCGAGTGCTGAAATTATACACTATACAATGAAGTATACGTTACATGCGCTACAGATTTTCAGCAAAATATCGGAATGCATCCCATTTTGACGCAAAACGTAGTTATTTCAAATTTATGCTACATAATTAAACAATAAATAAAGAGCAAAGTAAAAGTCAACACATTTCTTTAAAAAAGTCGTACAATTAAAAAAATAAAATACAAATACAGAAAAGTAAAATAGAAGAAAAATATATAATAAAAATAAAAATAAAAATAAAA
>NW_017305715.1:511007-516835 GCF_001594115.1 Trachymyrmex septentrionalis | reverse complement strand
ATAATAAAAATAAAAATAAAAATAAAAATAAAAATAAAAATAAAAATAAAAATAAAATGTAAAATATAAAATATAAAATAGTTAAAAACTCAGTAACAAGTTTCGGTTACCAGATTGAGCCTTCTTCAGATGTTAAAACTATCGGAAAAAACAGTAGTACAAAATAATTAAATGTTCGCAAATTCATGGTATTAGCAGTTCAGGTGATTCTCGATGTAGAACTCGACATTATTAGCGTACGATTGTTCAGTCAAAAATGTATCATATGTCTTGAAAAAATTCTAGTTTATACAACAAGAGAAAAGACTTCTTATAAGAAAGTAAACGCAAATAAATTAACAGCCGGAATTCTGATAAGAAAAAATAACTCACCAAAAAGCATATGCAAATTATTCAAACAAGTGTGTCCATATAAGTATTGTATAACGAATAGTCATTGAAATACATAAAAAAAGGTGGAACGTGGACGTGAAAAACGGACATTGTGTATCGACTATTGTGCACGCTCGCTGTTACGGATCACCACCGACTGAGAACAGAAACGGACCGACAGTATCAAAAAAGTCAAACTTTATTTACAATAGGTAAATATGCCTTAAGAAGACCTTCAGTATCCGTTTGTAAATTCAAACTATTTTTCTGCTTCTTAATGTTGCATGTCTCGGAAATTAAGCGTTTCCTATAACAAGGCTTTTCGTCTAAAATTTCAACCTTATCCCATTGAAAATCGTGATCAAATTGTAGTCTATGCTCCGTGATGACAGAAATGTTATGTCTAATATAGTTACGATGTTCCGTAATTCTGGTTTTCAATTGTCTGCCTGTCTGTCCAACATACGACGCATCAAAATTGTTACACGATATTTTATAGACTACATTGCTCTTTGATGTATGGGGACAAATATCCTTCTGTACTTTTATATATTTACCCATTTTATTAGGATTATGAAAAGATACCCTGATGTCATTTTTATTGAATCGCCTGAATTTCTCCGTGTGAAGCGGAATATATGGTACCGTAAGCCAAGAAGCAGTTCGCACAGACATTGTCAGTCAAATTATTATGTGCAATCTGTTTATTTTTAATTAAATTTTTAATACGTTGATTAATTGTGTCAAAAATAAAATTCAATGGATAGTCATTATCTAATAAAATATTAATAATAAAGGTCAGATTTTTAGTATGAAATATACAGTCAGATAGTAAAAAGGCTCTGTCAACTAACAAAAAAATTGTATCTTTTTTCTGTGCAATAGGGGGTGATTAGAGTAAAAATTTAAAAATCTTACTGTTGATGGATATGGTAATATCAAGAAAATTTATTTTATCTCCCCCTATTTCAGTAGTAAATTGGAGACGCGGATGAAATGAATTGAATTGTTCTATTAAAATATCAATTTTTGAGGGAGAACACGCGGTACAAATATCATCAACATATCTGTAGTAAAACAAAATATCCAAATTTAACGACATCAAGAATACCGTCTCTAATCTCCTCATTATTAAGTCCGCAGGTGATAAAGACGAGCCCATGAGAGTGTCGAAGCTTTTGCTTATAAATTCGATTATCAAAAGGAAAAAAGGTTGAATCTAAGACAAACCGTACCGCTTCTAAAAACTCATCTTTAGGCAGAGAGCAATCCATAGAAATAAACCTCCACTGTTCGTTCACACAATCGACCGCCACCTCTATTGGAACATTCCTGAAAAGTAAAGTTACATCCAAAGAAATTAATTTATGTGCACCTGTAATGTGTAAACTCTTTAATTTTTCGACTAATTCAAAGCTATTTTTAATGTAACTATCCGCTTTAGGAATAGTCTTGAATAGTCTATTGTGCAAGAATGTATCCAATGAATTTGAGGCAATGAAAATTGCTGCAAATGTCTGTGTGGCAGTTTTGATTTTTTATAAAAAAATTTATTTTAATTTTTTTGTCGCATGTATTTGTAGCCTGTATAAAACAAATGAATATTTTACCTTTTAACTTTTTTTTAATTGTCGGAAGTATCTGAAAAATTGTGCGGGCTGTTGCGCTAAACGCTCTGTATAGTATTCGATTGTAAGTATAATTGTAACTGACTAGAGATGTTCAGTTAAACTGCACAAATTTTTATTAGGATTATATTGACCAGATATGTGACAACTATATATTCATTAACACTCAATATTCGTGGATCATCGAAGTAACAATTTCCGTATGATTGCAGAGATCAAGCAATGAAAGTTGATGCAGCTTTCGGATAACAGTTTCAAAATAAAATTAATTCCCACCTCCAGAGGAAAATGTGTTTTATAATTTTGTCGTGTGTATTCTGGAATACGATGATGCTAATTAATAACACTTATTTTAATAATAAAACTGGATTTATTAATTTTTTCGAGATTATAATGTGTTTAGGCGCAATAAGGGACTATCATCAAGTCCTGATAAGATCTTGACAAAGAAAATTGTGATTAGGCAATCTTAATTCTCGACATTACATTTACAGTCAAGATAGATTTACTAGAGCACCTGATAAGCGCTTGATCAAGCGCTAGGCAGGCTTATCAGGCCTTTATTAGAGCCCTTACGGAAAAGACTGCCGAGATATTACTAATTACTACACAAAAATATTACAGGAAATTACTGGAAAAATTACTGGAAATCACAGACGTATCAATGACAACTACCCAGAAATATTACTGCTAATAATGCAATTTTTTCGCTACTGCTGAAATATATTACTGCCTAAATATTATTACCAGTAATACATGCGTAGTAATGCCTGCGTTCAACAGTTGAGTGAAAGTTCGCTGTTATTTATGTACTCTTCTAGATCATTCAATCAGATTTTCAAATCTAGAAAAATACGTACATAGCAGCGAGCGCTTACTCAGCGCAACTGTTGAGACTGCATTCAATATCAGAATCTCGTGGAATTTTTCCGCTGATGCCAAATAGAAATAATGCTTCGATAATTATTTCTGGCACTTCTCTTTTAAATTGAAAATCGGTACTAAAATATTATAATATAGTTTTAGATCAGCAATCACTAAAAATATTCCAAAAAGCCTCTTAATACGTACATATAATATGTACAATAAATAAATAAATATTTACATATAATTTTAATACATATGTCATTTTAATATACGTACATTTATATACATATTGCGTGCACAACACAAATAATAATAAATAAACTGTTACGTCCAAACTTAGGAAAATGGATTTAAAGAGAGAAGGGAGTAGAAAGGATGGAGTGTGGAAGGACGGTCAGACTCTTGTCTCGCAAACATCCGCACAGAAGCAAATACCGCGAGTCGAACGCACCCTTTTTATTGCTTCGGAATATGGGTTAACGTCTCGTAAAGACGCTATGTTTCCTACGAGCGGTGCGATCGTCGGTCTAAATTTCGAATCAGGGAAATCCCTTTAACTCGGGAATGGACCACGTGCGAGTTCTGAAAGGGCAAGGTTTAATGATTACGAGGTTTTATTAGGGGGTTTCAAAAGTGAACGAGAGTGAGAAGAATAATTACTAACATTATTTATTGTTGCTTATCAAAAGATAAGAATAACAGACGGTTATATAACAATAGGCGTATTTATTATAATTACTCTATACATTTTAATCTATTACATAAATACCGCAACAGTCTATTCGGTAACGGGCATACGCTTTATGTACATCGAGTAATCGGGATACTCGGATGGGATTTGATTAATCTATTTCGTGGATGGACGGGAACGGAGGAAGGAGGGAAAAGATTGTAAAAGAATTCCACTGGAACTAGGAATGGATTGGCGGAATTCGGGAGGAATACAGGGATACAGGAGATTGAGTTTTGGCCGGTGATGGCATTCCGGATTTCCTCAGGATCGAAGTAATGAGGACCGATTGTGTAGGCCCCCTGAGGGATAGATGCGGTAGTAGCGGGAATTGGCTGATGAGTGATTCGAGAGTGTCACTCTCTAGGATTCGGAAATAAGATCTAGGTGGGGGCGGAGGAATTTCCTCTAAGAACTCCATTGTCCGTGGAGTTCGTCGGGGACGGAATTCCTCTGGAGGAAATTGGGATAAGATCGACTGACGAATCGGATGATAGTGGGGAAGTATCTGGAAAGATTCTCTTTGTCAGTGCGTCCGAAAACGCGGATGAAGGAGATCGAGGGGGAGGCGAAGGAGTTTGCGGAGGAGGTGAAGGTGTTTGAGGGGGAGGTGAAGGTGGTTGAGGGAAAGGTGAAGGTAGTTGAGGAGGAAGTATAACCTCTAACTGATTAGCCGGCGGAGACGAGGATGGTGGTGATGGCAGACGGTCCTCGGCCGGGCTACTCTGTTCTCGCGAACCCCCGAGGTATTTTCGGAACTCCTCCAAGAGTCTTCGCGTCTCCCGGTAGGCCCGATTTCTAAGCTACCCCTTGTAGGGACGGTTTAGACGCGGCACTATAATTTAGTGTAAATTATAGCGGATGGTTCTTATTTACGCATATATATATATATATATATACATACACGCACGCACATATATATATATATATATATGTGCGTGCGAGTGTGTGTGTGTGTGTGTGTGTGTGTGAGTCAGAATGGGACTTACTGTTGTTCTGCGGATGTGGGTGGATCCAACGGCCGAATTTCTTTGGTCTCAGCACTCCACGGAGGGTTCCCACTCGGATGCGGAGGCTCCGATCGAGTCACTCTTATTCAAGTTCAAAGGAGATGGAGTTCGACTGAGACCTGTGTGTAGTCGTAAACCGACAGAGTTTGAAAAATGACTGATGACTACTGACTATTGACTGCGCGTTCCTCGTGGACGGGCCTCTTTTTATATTGGCGAGTTAGTGATGCCGAGTGCAGAGCACACGTGTGCTGTTGGCCTAATCTAGAATTAAGATTAAGGATATCGATTGTGAAATAGGATACAGGGGTATGTGTGTAAGACAACTTTCGTCATCGACCATTTGCTGGATGTCCAATAGTTTAGAATCACATGTGTCATTTATTACAGATAACTGCTGTTTTATAATTGTAATCTATTTATTCTTCCTGTTCCTCGGGATAAAGTTCGCCTATTTGACACTTGGTTCAAATATCTAATCCAACGATTCTGTCCTGAGTGGATTATTAGTCCAAAAAGGTAAATGTTATTCGGCTCGTCGCTATATATTGTAACCTCTCGTGATAGAAACAAATGGTCTACCGGTATTACTTGTTAATAATTTTTATGGTGATGACGAAAGTTTTTAGTCGAAGAAAAGAACTGTGGAGTCTGGACGTAACAAAACATATATATAATAATAGTTAAATATATACAATATTGACATAGATTGAGTAATATTAATCACTTCTACTTTTGTCATAATGTGTCAACGTACATTCAAGTTCGCATCACTTCGCATACAAATCTAGTAGCTGACTTGAAGAAAACGGGAAATCTACTAATATAGTTCTATCAGTTAAATGTTTTTATCAAAATTATTATTGAGAATACAAGTATTTGAGTTCAGCGCGTTTCTGTACTCGAGTGTACAGACCAATACTTTTATGCGTGACTGTACTGTACTCGACTCAAGCGCGGCTCGGAAAACTTCGACTCTCATCGTAATTAACCGATATCCGTTTAAGTGATCTCTCTCTCGCAGTCTCTGCTTGAATTCCGAAATGAGAGGACAGCACGCTCGCGGATTATAAAATTTACTTTTCAATAAATTACTTTCAATAAATTTTCAATAAATTCATTTATAAGTTTCTACTTAATTACTGGCTCAACCCATCCAACCACGCTCTGCTAACAAGAAGTCTTATCAATTATTAATCATTATCAATTAGTCATTCTGTG
>NW_017305715.1:507430-508953 GCF_001594115.1 Trachymyrmex septentrionalis | reverse complement strand
TGGGCGCGTTTTTCCTTGAGTGCTCGGCTCAATCTCATCAATTGTGTTCGGTAGAGAGCCTCAGTAATGGTTTCGTTCGGTTTGAGCAACTCATAATAAACGACACCTAGCTGATTCCACCAAATACACAACATGAGCTTTTTCCCATGAATGTTCGGCTTGGCTGTCGATGTTGAAGTATGGCCAGCTGATCCCCCCATGATTTCTTCTTCTTTGGGTTATCGTAGTGGATCCATTTTTTATCACCAGTGACTACACGGTGCAAAAATCCCTTTCGTTTATGCCTAGCAAGCAGCATTTCACATGTGAAAAATCGGCGTTCAACGTTTCTCGGCTTCAGTTCATATGGAACTCAATTTCCTTGCTTTTGAATCATTCCCAACGATTCTAAGCGATGTGAAATTGCTGGTTGAGTCACTCCTAATGTAAGCGCAAGTGGTTCTTGCGTTTGGCACGAATCTTCATCCAATAATGCTTCCAATTCCGCGTCTTCGTACACTTTCGGCCTTCCGCTACGTTCTTTGTCTTCGACGTCAAATTCACCGTTCTTAAACTTTTGAAACCACTCACGGCACTTCTCTCACTTAAGGCAGTCTCACCATATGTTTCTACAAGCAATCGATGCGTCTCAGCTGCAGATTTCTTCAAATTAAAGAAGTAAATCAAAAGCTCCCGCAAATAATGCTTATTTGGCTCAAAATTCGACATTTTCGCACGAAAAAAGATATAAGATGCTGATGCAAAATCGCTAATATTTCAAGGTTATGTTCTTGCCAGATGTCCAACCTTATGATATGACGTTTTATAGCTGACAATTTTAACTATAACATACTGGTAACGCCATTGTCAAACGGCGGAAACTTATTTATACTTCCAATATATATATTCAACGAATAAGAAGCAGTCAATCGATTTTATTGGTTATGTTTATAACTAACGTTTTGTCGAAACGTGAAATCACTTCTTCTTTGCTTATTGCAGGTTTCTTCCTCCACGACGAAAGGAGATACAATACGGCCAGCTCTTATCAAGTAGTACACAAACAAAGATTGCAAGATGCACGTTTAACACTGAACTCGGCTTTACGAAAAAATGGATAATATAACACTTGTGCTGAAGCGTCTGCCCTGGTCGAGCGATCTTTCGAGACTAACGCGGAATCACATGTCCTCAGTAATGTGTGATTTATGTTTAATTCTGTAATCTGTTGGTAGTAATTATTACATGAGCAGTAATACCTCCATAATAATAACTTCAGTGCAATGCCTGTAATGTGATCCGTCAGTTATAATAATTACTACACGGGCAGCAATATCCCCAGTAGTAACTACACACTCGGCAGTCGGTCTTTTCTGTAAGCAAACCTGACCAAAATTTCTGCTCGGATATTACTGCGGTAGCTCAGTGGAGTTTGCGTTTAAAAAAAAAATCACTTTGGCGCATAGTTTAAAGAACTATATATAGTATATAAATTTACATAGAATTATACAAAACACTTAAGATCCAGATCATTAAAATGCATT
>NW_017305715.1:495628-507330 GCF_001594115.1 Trachymyrmex septentrionalis | reverse complement strand
AAATTTACATAGAATTATACAAAACACTTAAGATCCAGATCATTAAAAGGCATTTATTATATTTCCTATTAGTTGTAATAAATAAAACACTTAGTACAATAGAAATCGAAGCTATCAATTGAGTCTACTTAGAACTTGTCAGGTCAACCCTTATTAACAATAAGATTTGATAATTACGGTTACCTACAACTCGATGACTAAAGTTATACAGTCAGTCTCGCGTTATGTTGCTGCGCGTGCCTTAGTGATAAGACATTATCGCATGTATCTCCTGACACTTCCTGTATCTACAAGGTATTAAAAAAATAACATTCAGCATTTACATGGTGGATAGTACACTAAAATTGATTAATGTACTAAGTAAAAAAACCTTAATAAACATAGGTTGAAAGTGCAACCGTTATATAAACATTTTTTTATGTTAGAGATATAAACATTTTTGTATGTCAGCATCATGAATAACTTACTTGATATATAATATTTACAGAAGGTGTTCCATGTATCCTCTTTCCATTTCTATATATCTTTGACATCTTCTTCTTACAGAGTCTTACAGAATTCTTCTTGCAGAACGTAGTTTAAATACTGAAGTAAACATTGCATGCGACACGTAGAAGAATAAATATAGTATATATAGCCGGTTTAAGGTTTTTTTTGACTCAGTATGATGTGTACTATCTATCATATAAATACTAAAAGAGTTTTTAACACTCTGTATATATCATACACGAAATAAACTTTTATAAAAAGGAAAGAAATCATTATTGCGATTATAGGTCACTCATCAATTGATTTCTGTTTTTGTTCCTCTTTCATCCTAAGAATTATTCCAAACACTAGTAAATGAAAAAATTGTGGAGTTCACTGTAACGTTATCATTATACGATTCCATATAGATTTCTAACTTGTAAAGCGAAAATCAATCTTTTTTATGACAAAAGAAGTAGAGTGAATAAAATATACCGACAAAGAAACATGAATAACGTATATGATATAAAAAACGGAATATAATCTGGAATAAAAATGCAATATTTTAAATGTTCTGGAAAAGCCTATAACGTGATTAAAAGTGTGATTTAGAATCGATTATAATATATGTAAAAACCTAATTAATCGACGATGTGTAATCTTTTCGTAATATAATAATGACTATCTATATTATATGTTATGCTTAGATTAAATAATGATAAAGATAACTTTTTAGATATATAAATACAATGATTAGTGCGATAAAACCTCTGATTTTTACAACGATAACGACAACAATTATGGGACTTGTCTTTGGAAGTTTGA
Source organism: Trachymyrmex septentrionalis (assembly GCF_001594115.1). Taxonomy (NCBI): domain Eukaryota; kingdom Metazoa; phylum Arthropoda; class Insecta; order Hymenoptera; family Formicidae; genus Trachymyrmex; species Trachymyrmex septentrionalis. The sequence continues at coordinate 506,037 of NW_017305715.1, read as the reverse complement.
ACATAGTCACTGTAAGCAGCACACAAATTATTTCACTTCATATAGATATGGTGTTAATTACGATTTTTGTATAATTATTTTTTTAAAAAACGTATAAGATGCTTTAATCAATTATAGAAAATAACATAATTTTTATTAACCCTTTATATCCTTATAGTATTATTTATTGTTATATAAAGTTAGTATAAATATTCATGATTTTAATTAGGATCAACGTATTAAAATAATTAAGGATAATCTTATATTCAATCCAATTAAAATAGTATAATAATTTTAATTTTTCTTCAAAGATAATTCTTATTGGTCTTCTTATTCCAATCCAAGTAATAACAACTTTAATTTTCTGTCAAAAATTATTACTCTTCGAAAAAAATTAATGTATGAAATAAAAAATTAAAACCTAGATGCATTCTTAACTAATCAAGTTAAATTCCATCAAATTAAAAAGTAAAATATAAATGGTACTGTCTCTTATTATTCATACAAACTTATCTGTGTAAAAAAAGCACTAAGCGTGCGTGCTTTTTGTAAAAAATCATTTAGGTCGGTTTCATTGTGTTTGCTGTTTAATAGAATTGACTACTTATGGTTAATAGTTGATCACCGATTTGACTTAATCGAGTTGGTGAAACTGGTCCTTTGTACTACTACTCCTTTGTAATACTAAGTATCCAATCCAATTAATAGTAATTTTAATTTTTTTTTCAAGGATATCCTTATTGAAGATCTTTTTATTCCAACCCAAGTAATGGCAACTTTAATTATCTGTAAAAAATTATTACTCTTCAAAAAAAATTAATGTATCAAATGAAAAATTAAAACCCAGAATGCTACAATCTTAACCAATCAAGTTAAATTCTATCAAATTAAAAAGTAAAACACAAATAATACCTCTTGTTATTAACTTAATTCTAATACTATGTATCATTCGTATAAAAGATTTGATATCAACAATTGGCGCCAAATTAAATTCCATGTAATTCAGATACCAAATTAGATAAATAATATTAACTTTACTGATATGATGTATCATTCCTATAAAGGATTTGATATGAAGAACTGGCGTCCAAGTTAAATCCGATTTCTTTATATCATGCCAAATTAAATAAATATTAATCTAATGATATTAATCTAATGTATCATTTGTATAAAAAATTTGATATCAACAACTGTGGCGCCAAGTTAAATTCTACTATCAAAATAAAAAGTAAAACCCAAATGATGCTATCTTTACTATTTATTTAATCCAAATGGTACTATCTTTAATTTTTATATAATGAAACATAAGTATACGAATATCTTAATGAAGGATCTTCCTATTCCAATCCAAATGATGTAAATTCCTCTTAAATGAAATTATTATATTATAATACAATTCATTCAAAGACATTTTCTCTTCCAACTAAAGTAGTATTTATTTAATTCTCCTTCAAAATAATATACAAAGCATTATTACAAAATTTTGTTACCTTGTTTAATTTAAATGTTATCACAAAAAATTAAAGAGTTAACAGTATAAAATAAAAAAATTTAATTTAAGTAGAAAAATTTTTCATGTAAAACACTTGGCACTGCTAGATCTCGATAATAACATAATAGTAAGATATGAATGTAATATTTAGAAAAATAAGAAAAATAAAAATGTAATACTTAAAAAATGTAATATTTAGAAAAATAACATATTAATAAGGAAAATTATAATCATATTAAAAAATATGAATATTTAGAAAAATAAGAAAAATAAGAAACATTTCCAATGAGAGTTAAAATATCTAGCGTGTGTATATGCGATTGAGTTATAGAGTCGTAAATTATGAACGTTGTGAATACTATTAAGTTTCAATCTGAGAAAAATAAATTTAGATTTGCAAACATGCGTTATGAAAGAGAAATAAATAGTAAACTTTATTATTATTCAGTATAAAGTTCAGATTAAATTTATTATTATTTTTATTATTACTTTTAAATTATAATTACTTTTTATTATTTATTTTTATTAATTATCATTCTAATTTTAAATTGTTTTTATAATTTTTTTACTCGATCTAACAGCGCCAAGTGTATTTACATGAAAAATTTTTCTATTTAAATTAAATTTTTTCGTTTTATACGATTAACTCTTTAATTTTCTGTGCTTACATTTAAATTAAGCAAGGTAACATATATATATCATATAATATCATATAATAATAATATTATATAGACGGAAATTCTTAATGAATATGAAAATTAATGTAAATTGTTTTCAAAAAAATTGTTTGCAATAGAATTTGGCACTTGCGTGTCTCTTTGTGGCGGTTCTTCGTCGTAGTTGGAACTTGATATAGCGTGATAATGTTTACAATCGGGGTGGATTGCTTAGAGTAATAAAATGATTCCACACAACAAATTAAAGAAGAATACTGGACGGTCTACTGTTAATTCTGTCAAAAATCATTGCAAAATTGTTATATTGTAAAATGCGGATACCGAGGCGAATAATGCACAATAAGAAGCGAGAAATTATTACTGACTAACATTAGGAACAAATTTAAATTATATAACTAGGTTTAAATTAATTTAGGTTTTTATTATTGTACTGAGGATGGTCAGATGACCGAAACGTCTACTTTGTTGAATGTTTATTATTAATATATAACTTATTGACATCTTAAGTGTGGCTGTATGCTCCTTTTTTACTTAACCTTCTTAAAAAGATAAATTTATATAAATAACAAAAGACAGTACTATTTGTATTTTACTTTTTAATTTGATGAAATTTAACTTGATTAGTTAAGATTGCATCTAGGTTTTAATTTTTTATTTTATACATTAATTTTTTTCGAAGAGTAATAATTTTTGGACAGAGAATTAAAGTTGCCATTACTTGGATTGGAAGAAAACTTTCAATAAGAATATCCTTGAAGAAAAATTAAAACTATTTTAATTGGATTGAATATAAGAATATCCTTGATAAATATGTACTTACATCTCTTGGTTAACTTGCAGCATCGCTGCAAGTTCATCAAAATCTTTTCTTCTTTTGGCTGTGCAGCTGATTAATTAACTGATTTAAGTTTGACACATTGATACCTCATCATTGGTAATAATGGCGGCAATTCCAGCCAGAAGACCAAATGCCACTTATGTGGTGAAAAATAACGCGCCGAACTACTATCATCTCCAGATATAATATAATATACATATTATTGTAAATGCGCGTTTGAAGTCGGTTATACTTTCCAAAATCCAAAAATTTAATTCTCGCTCTCGAGAAACGCAAGAAGTCGGATAAGAAAGTAAAGAGAATGGCAACTAGAGAAAGGAAGAAAGTAAACTGCATCACGTGACTCTCTGATCCTCTCATTGGACGCGATCATCAAAGCTTCACAGGCACGAAAGTGGGAGAGATTGGAGAAAACTAATCGTGTGATCCCCGTCCTGATTGGACGCTGTCATTTACGTGATGCAATTTGCCACTCTCTGATGGACCGGTATTCATAGTCGGTTCTTATTTTAACCGTCTTAAGCCGGTTCTACATTAGTTACAAGCTTATTGATCGCAAGTTTGTTGCGACAGCCAATATGAAACGTTGATTTCAAAATTCAAGCTTTAGATTGACTGTCGCAATAAATTTGCAATCAGCTTGCTACTAATGTAGAATCGGCTTTAAGTAATGTCCTAAGTCGCTAATGCGGCCTTCTAATTGGTTCATGACATCTTAAGATTAAATATAAGATTCGTCTATGAATTCCAGTCATGGTGTGCCCAGTTTGACGGTGACTTTCTCTAAATCTCCGCCGTCTCTGTCTGTAGTCTTGTGTCCACGATGCTAAAAATCGGTCCAAGACCTCGGATGAAGAAAGAATTGACCAATCACAATGGTCATGTTAAATGATTTGTTAATTCCTTTTCTGTCCGAGATCTTGGGCCGATTTCTAAGGCCGTTTCACCAACGTCGATCAAGCTTAATCGTGATTAACTGTCAACTGCAATTGATCGATTCTACTAAACAGCAAACGTGATTGGTCAGTCAATGGCCGATTAAGCTAATTGGCGTTGGTGAAATTGGCTCCTAGTATCGTAAACATCGGGCTTAAGGACAGAAATTTACGAATATCAAACGTCGTTTGATATTGACACTGAAAATGAGTATCGAGCGTCAGCATGAAAAGGCATTTTTATGAATCGCATAAGAGATAAAGACTGCTAACTGTGAAACGCGAGATATATTTCGAGAATGGCATACTCAGGGCCAGTTTCACTAACGCTAGTTAGCTTAATCGGTGACTTCATCAGTATCAGGCTGCTCCTCGTCCTGATGAAGTAGACTGCAAGGTTCACGAAACGTTGGCATTCCAAGAATTGATCTGGACACGGAGGAAACCCGCGAAACGCACAATCTTTATACTTAATATTCATAGTCAATTTGTATTTCAATATTATCTTAAGTAATATGTATCTTTTTATGATGCTAATGCTGATCTGTGGGCGGTATCCATAGTCCATTCTTATTTCAAAACTGTCTGAAGTAATGTCTTGAGACGTTAATACGGCCTTCTGATTAGTTCGTGATTTCTTAAGATTGTACTTCAGACAGTCTTGAATATAAGATCTGACTATGAATACCGGACTGTTATTAACTCACGATACTTTAAGATTACTTAAGATAATCTTAAATATAAGACCCATTTATGAATATTATAATTATCATTTTCATTTTTACTTTTGATTACTGTCAACTGAAGGCTGGCAAAAGACTGGGCGAGTATAAAGTAGTATAGTAAATAATTATTTTCAAAAGTAAACAAAAATAGAAAGGATAGAACAAGGCTGGTCATTTCCTGAAGCTTCTTACAAGTATTACTACTCAATTGTCACTCACCAATCTAGATGAAACTATGCACACTTATTTAACATTGAAAAATATTGAACTCGTATTTTTCCATTTTTCCCCAAAATGAATTTTAAGGGTTGAAACTATCTCTCAACTATCCTAAATGTGTTATTTCGTCACGAGAATTACTCTAAATATATAAGTGGCAATGAAATATGTTTCTGACGAAAGTTGTAGAGATGATAAAGAATTATATGTAATGGTGTCCTTATCTTGATCTTGGAGGTCAAATATCTTGTTCATGACCAATGGTTAAGATCAATGTGATAAAAGTTTGGCATGCGTTCGCGTGCGTTTAATGGATTAGTTTATATTATTTATGGGAATCTTGACATTGAGATATAATTATAGAGGTCATTACACTTACGAATAAGTATAGCATTTGAAATAAAATGTCTCTCACCTGCTATTTTCATGAAAAATATTAGAAATAAGGGTTTTCATTGAAAAAATCAACTTGCCCTCCAAATGACCTTAACATTTAACCTCCAAGATTAAGGTAAGGACATCATTACATAGTTCATCAACTCTACAATTTTCGTCAGAAACCTATTTTGTTGTCACTTTTATGCTCGGAGTAATTCTCGTGGTGAGATAACACATTTTTGAGGATGGTTGAGGGGTGGCATCAACCCTTAAAATTTATATTGGAAAAAAGTAGAAAAACACGGGTTCAATATTTTTCAATGTTAAAGTGTGCATGGTTTAATCCAGAGTGGTGAATAACAGTTGTATTATTTGTTAGACACTAAACAGTGATACAATAAAACGTGTACCATATTTAATCATAAATATCAAGAGATAAGGTATTGTCTCGCATCAAGTTTACGCGCCTGTACTGGGCGCAGGAGACACTACAGTGAATCTTTGTCCGAACCGTTGATGGAAAACGTTGTGGTCGTATCTAAAAAACGACTAGGCAGACGAAATTTTTAATAGGTTCTATCGATAGCTTGGGATTTCATTATGTAATAAAAGTTTTTATTTTTTTCTTTGACAAATATTAAATATTTCAATTTTTATATAAAAATAGGATAAAATTTTATCAAAACGTTATCGTATCCGGTGACTGGTTAAATTATTATTTGAATATACTCACACTCACTTCTAAGCATCCATACTCACCACCTACGCTATTCACCTAAATCCCCCTACCCCACCCCCTTCTCTCACCCATTACAAAAACTTTGATACACGCTGATACTTACCGATAAGACTTAAGCCTATGGCGCACACAAAAACATAAGGCCGTAAGACGTAATCAGTAAGCAAGTTGCCTAATCACGGTAGAGACCGTAAAACCAGTAGCGAATCCAATCTTACGATATCCTTACTGATTACGTCTTACGGTCTTATGTTTTTCTATGTGCTCCCGGCTTTACCCTTATCCACCTACACGCTTTCTCAACCCCATCTCATTCATCTCCCACTTTAATCGTCTTAACACATCTCGAATCATTTCGATACTTTCAAACACAGTCAAACGCATCTTTACTTATCCATGCAATTTATCACCAACTCTGTTCTTTGTCACAAATCCTTATTCCAGCTATTTTAAGAAACATTGTCGTTCAGTGCAACGTTTATGCAAAACACTTATCGAAACACCAGACGTCATTTGTCGCGACGTTAAGGCGTTACCATGACAATGATACTCTTGAGCCGTGACGCGGGCTTTCAACCTATCATGCGACATTCACAGCATCATGTGAATGTCGCATGATAATGCAATACAACTGCCATTACTGTGCGTCTGCGCGAGCCAAGTAACTAATAATGTAAAAATTATAACAATTCGTTAAAATTGTAATAAATTTACATGATCAGAAGTAAGCATGTTGTCACCCTAACGCATGCAAAGAAAATATACGCATTAAGTATTCTTTTCATAGTCAATAAATCATAAATATTTTAAAAAGTATAAATAATAGAATTTGTCATAACAACATGACAATTGCTAACCAAAAATCATAATGATAAAATTTTACGATTTCCGATTCAAACAGTGCCAAAAATGCTAATGTAAACAAAACCGGAATCCGATTAAATTGTTGCTATGTGCGAGTTCGATCTCAAAAACTCGTGCATAAAAAAATGATTAAAATATCGATGAAGACACTGCTCCAATTTGCTCACGAGAGCGGGCAGATTTGAAAGGATTACTACTGACATCCTTCCGGATCACCAAAAACCTAATTATTGTTTTAAGATTTAGCGATTAATAATTATATTGTAATAATTGTTATTGGCTTGAACTTTCTAAAATAACGTTAAATGTAAAACGGCCTGTGATTGGCTCACTCCGCGAGACGTCACCCTTGGAAGATATATAAACAAGAGTCTTTTGCAGGTACCTCGTACTTTGTTACATCTCTGTTAAGTACTCTATTAAATCTCAAATTGTTAAGCATTTCGTTCAATTTCGAATTATTAACTATTGTTACTTTGTTACAATACTTTGTTGTTAACTATTGCGCAGTCGAAAATCGTTACGCGGAAGTATCGGCTAGTCAAGCCTGATTCCTCATTTAGACTTCACTTCAATTATATAAAAATGCAGGAGTGTTGCTTCTATTGTCTTTACTTTCCTTTCTTTTTATACATAGAAAAAAATGTATAGTAATATGCATTAGAATTCTAGTACTTTATGAAATTCATCAAAATTTTCTTTACATTTCTGATAAATGAGAAACATCTCAATAGTAGAATTTACTTTACTGCGAATATTTTTTCTTTAATATTTACAAAATTTACTTTACTGCGTAGTAGAAAATATACGAGTATACCGTGTAAAAGTTCTGAGAGTTGTTTATGCTCATCAATCTTGAAAATAGTACGATTTATTTTACTATAAATATAATTTATTGATATACTTTACTGAAAGTATAATTTATCTTACTATAAGGTAATAGTCACTTTAAATGATGTACTATAATCATAATGTACTTTTTATCTTAAATTTCCGGTATTTTTATTTTTAGACAAATAAAATTTCACAAATTCGGTAAAAATAGCCAGAATATTTTTACTAATCTTCTAAGGTAAAAATCTCTCAATTATTTTTCTCCGTGCATATATATATATATATATATATATTGTGACGTTTTCCGTCCGTCACAAGAGTCGCACGACCCGACCGAATAATGCAGTCTGGCGTCCTGAGTCCTTCCACATTTTAGGGGACGGACGTATCTGCGCTTTTTCGCGACGTTATTTGAGTGTCTCACGCGTTTCGCGTTGCCGTTTTCGTTTCTTTTTTTTTGTGTATTTCCGTACCGAGAGTTATAAAAACTGGCGACTCCCACGATCTTGGCAGATTGACACCGCCTCACCGGACCGTGAAGAGAGAAGAAGGAAGACGGTCAAGATTGGAAGTCGAGTAACGACTGCTGCTGACGGATTTACCGGGGCCCACCTTGTCCCCCGGATAGCACGCAGGTGATATTATTCATTATTTCGCCCTTTTTGTTGTCGCAAGACATCTTTTATCGCATTATCTTCCAGGCACAAGGCGAAACAAGGATTGGAATGACAGAATAGGGGTGGCCACTCTACGCCTCAAGGACGGCGAGAGCCCCGAGATGGCGCCTCGCGGCCGCGAGGCGGCCCGAGAGGATCCTGCAGTCCCTCAAATTCCGCGCGCCAGGACATACGACACGGGCATGACGCGGTTTCCGCGATTAGCGGAACCGCGGCGCCACGCGCCAATAAGGCGCGATAAGGCTCCCTCGCGGGGATAACGAGCCTTGCGTGCCCCCGGGAGGATCAGCGTCCGGCACTTGTGCTGTGGCCTGTCTAGAGAGAACACGCGGGAAGGACTCGGACAGCCAAAACTTCAGGGCAAGCTAAGAGAGCGAAGACGAGAGCTAACCACTGCAGGAGATCACGGTGAGACGAACGTGATCATTTTGTAAAGTCGCCGGTTTCCGGATTCGGGAGGCGCGGTCCTATCGAAACATTCTTTCCGCGCCTAACGTAGTGAGCGCACGTGGCATTGCCGTGCATTGGATTTCCGTGGAATACGAGCAAACGGGTTGCCTCCCGGAATGGTCATTCACAGTCGGGGAAGTTTTATTGCGTCCGCCAAGGCCACACAACCTCGTCATTTAATGTAAGCGTTTGTCGCGTATCATGTTTTCGTATTGTATCGTGTCGACGTTCCGTGCTGCCATATTGACGCGTGTCTTGTCGTCGGAATTTTGCAGCGTACGGTCTGCATGTTTTAGAGTATCGGCGCTTTGTGTCATGATAATTACGATAATTGATTGTAGTCATTACTAGTGGCGAATATTCTGCCGTATCGAGATTGCGTAGCGTCAAGCTTTTGTGCTTTTCTGTTCTTCTCTGACCTTCGGTCGAGCGTGGAGAAGCCCCGCGAGCGCGCACGAGGTCACGCCGTTTTCGTTACAGTTCTTATCAAATTCTATCGCCGGGTGAAGCGGCGAATTATTGTTCGCATAATTCGCGAAAGTATCCTTGTGTGGCGTGAGCTCGCGCCGTAGAATTCTAATGAAAGTGGTACGCACCGCATAAAGCATTTCAAGGCCGGTGCGAAACAGCTATCGCGGTTGGTTAGATCTTATCGTCACAATTTTGTCGGCAGATGTAAATGAAAGTCGAAGACTTGTTCCATATACTTATTATTTTTGTTATTATTAATTCTTGTATGCTTTATTGTCGTTACTATTCGCTCCTCCAAACGATCTTCTATTCTTGACCACGAACCGCCCCCTCTGCCATTTCCGAGGCTGAGCTACCGGTTGAGAGCCCGTCGACGTTCACAGCCCGTTAGAATATTGCATACAGAAATATCGCGTAATTTCGACGAAAAGTGACACGCTCACTCATGCCTGGTGCCCAACTATTGTTTCGCGATTTAGTGTTGCCCTTATGAGTGGCCGCGTGAAGACGCCTTTCTGTCGCGTTTCGTTTTTTTAACGTCATCCGTAATCCGATTGCATAAGGGAATCTGCTGTGAACGCGCGACGAAGTTGCGCCACGCTCGTGAGTGCGGTTGCAATATATATATATTTATATATATATATATATATATATACATATACATATATATACATACATATATACATACATATATACATACATACATACATACATACATACATACATACATACATACATACGTACGTTTATATACATATACGTTTATACGTACATTCATACATTTATACATACATATGTTTATACATACGTTTATGCATATACGTTTATACATATAGTACATACATACGTACGTTTATACATATACGTTTATACGAGTACATGTATTATAAAGAAAGGGAAAAAAGAAATATGTAATAAATACGTTAACATATTTTTATTTAAAAAAATTCTTTTGCAACCACCAGTTATATATTTTTAACACATTTTGTAACGCACAATTCTTAACATGTTGTCCACATCGCATAGTATTAGTAACATCCAGATTAGTTAAAGATTCGATGTCTTCGTAAACTGCATCCAAGGTGTTGATGTACATGCGTTCTCGCTCATCGTCCAGAAGCAAGTTTCACA
>NW_017305715.1:489779-495093 GCF_001594115.1 Trachymyrmex septentrionalis | reverse complement strand
CTTCGAGGATTAGAAAAAACGTTGGCACAAGTGTATAATATCTGATGGGGATTACTTTGAAGGGGACAAAATAGATATTCATGAATAAATAAATAATTTTTGAAAAAACACAAAATTCGCGATACTTTTTGAACAGACCTCGTATCTTCGCATGACGCCTTGGACGTTTTCTTTCACGATTGATTTGGTAACAACCGTGCCAAAAACAATCGTGAAATTGTAACACGTAACATAACGTCTCGTTCGTTGATTCGACTTCGTAATACCTATCGGCGGGCGTACTGGTAATTCGATATTCGCGGCCTCGCCCTCGCATGGATTATAGGATGTCCGAGCTCACGCTCCATCCACTCTAACTGTAGTGCTTTGTGCGAGTGATTGTCTTTATCCGCCCGGTAGAATGATTCCTATTTCTCCCTCATGTAAAAAGTTTTTGCGAAAAACTTTCATATACGTAGAAGCGATAGTCGTGCAGCCTACGAACGGAGACATGTCTCCGCGTTCTAAAAAGATTTTTCTGAACACCATGCACGCACGTCGAAGGATACCTACGTCATTCCGACAATATTTTATTATTTCTTGTTTAAAATCAAAAACAAATTTTGAATGCGACATTTCCTCATGCCAAACCATAAAACGCTCGTGTTCCACGAGTTTTATTTGTTCGGGCGAATAATATCGAGCGGCAGGTATTGGTCCAATATAATTTTTATTTTGCAGCGTATTAAACAAATGAGGAAAAAAACCCTTATCCAGAGTATCTCACAGCCCGAAAGCCTTGGATAATTCGAATAAACGCATAGGTATATAATTTAAACTATCAATAAATTTTGTGCGATCAATCGTCATAACGATAATTTTTATCCCTTTCAAAATCATCCGAGGTTCTTCCGTTAGTCTCCTGACTTTTCAACGAGGTACTTTAAAGTAAATTGAGTGTCAAATGCTTTAGCATTATGCGCAATACAGATAATTTTTAAAAAATATTGAGATGTTCGCGTCGCGAAATCAACAAACTCTTTTACAGGTTCTCTACTAATTATGAATCTGCGCACTCCACACCAACGACATCGCAATGACATGGCCTCTATTCCCGCGCACGCTTCGCAAATTTGTTGCGCGACGCAGAGAGTTGGAACATGGATTCTTACGTTCTCCGTTCCTTTGAGCGTCTCGTCTTGTCGCGTTTCGAAATCGTAAAACACGAATGCGACACGATCTCTTTTAACACACTCGTCGAAATCTTCGACGTCATTCGTATTTGTTTGCGGATTTTCTTCTCGCGATGCCATAGTACTTGTACTCTTTCCAGAGTTTTCTACTGAGGTTTTACGATAAAGAGCCGCATGTAACACAAATGATTCGAAGACTGTAACGAACGACAAGTTTTGCAATAAACTACGTCGCAATCGTATCGCGATTTTGAATTAACCAATTGCAACTGTTAAAAATTTTAATGGATTCGCAAACGCTTGCGAGGGATTGATTATATGATCCCTGCGCTCGATGACGTTCGAAACAGGACGCCCGAAGAAGACGTGAACGCACGAATCGCACTTAATTAGCTCAACATCGGGACGCTTGCAAGACGGGGTGACGTAGCAGCGTGGGCATTTTTTTGTGCATTGATGACTTCTGTCGTTACGAAAGCCCACGTTGTACGCTACGCAGTATCCTCCGAGAACCGACGGCGGCTTTTAAATTTAATATAAGATTATAATGTCACGAACCCTTGTAATATATTATATTTAAATGACACTAGGGGTTCGCGACCTAGGGAGGAAAGTAATGCGCAGTCGTTGTACATCAGATTCTTGCCTCAACCGAAAGTACTGAAATTATACATATTATAATTGCAATATTTTTGGAACCGAGAATCCGTTGGAATTGTTCGATTTTGCGAATTCCACAACCTTCCTTGGGAATCGTGATACCAGCGGATTTCGTTAATTTTTCGGCCAGCTTACGCTGTAATAAAGAACGTATCTTACGGATCTTTCTTGCAATTCTCCCGTAGTTTCTTACGCAGTTTCCCACGATCTTGATGTACGCATACCACTACGAGCGAACGGGGAAAACACAAATTGTCTGTGTTGTTTATTTATAAAATCCAGCGTTTAGCTACATCTTCGCGAATTAATCAATTAGATTGACGCCAGCGACCAGCAAGTACTGAGACTTTAAAACGCGCACGGTAAAATTTTCTGCGATCGAATTCTCCAGCACTTTGCGCCAGCGAATTCACGAGTTGCCATATGTCCTCGTGAGTTAAGTCGCGTGCTGGACGAAACGATAGACCTGCCGTAAAACACGCTAAATCCGCCGACTCGAACGATAATTCTACGTAATCGTTTGGTTCGCACGAATGTAGCGCATACGTCCGAATTTCACGGAATGCGTTTTCTGTAACAACGATATCAGTACTCTCTCAGACGGGGTGGCGGACGCAAAATTCCTAAACCGATGCGAGTTTCCACCATTAACTCTATAAAAGCGAAGTTATTTCTAATCTCTTGTTGACGATAACGATCCTGCCTGTGATGATCATTTTCCTCCTGATGATGATGACGATGACGACGACGACGACGACGACAACGGCGCCGCCGCCGCCGCTGCTGATGTTCATCCTTCTCATGACCAAAACACTCGCGTATTTCTAAATGACGAGCGATTATATTTTTTAGTCTTTCGTCACCACCGCAATGCTCCAGTTTGTGCATAATGCACACTAATGTGCTGGGATTCACCCACAAAATTTCCGAAAATGGAATACTTTTGTTCACTATCAACTTTGTCAGATAATTGGCAGCAACTAATTTTTTATTCAAGTTGCTAGCAATGATGAAAAATTTGGTGAGTAACTCGCCAAATTTCATTTTTTTAATATGAAATTAAAAACGACGCGCAAATAGTCGGCGTAAAATCAATCTACTTCAGAGTTTGAACGTAGGACTAAACTTTAGTTTGATCAATGCGTGCTATTATTGCTCATAGCGATATTCATAAAATTCCTCTTCCCAAAAAGAATTACTAAAAATTTCTAATCCCTTCATTGGCCGATAGATTTTCAACAGTTTTGGTAATTGGTCGCTTTCTTTACTAGAAGTGATTTTCTCGCAAAATTTAGAGAAGTAGCAAACGACAAAAACTTCCTAGTTATGACCATCTCTATATCTGATTTAGCTCCTTTTCTCTCCGATAAAAATTATCTCGAAAAGCATCACTCTCTTCGTATTTACCCTAATAAAACTTTTAGTTCTTGTTTTCATTATTATCCAGTTTTTGTCACACTATAAAATCTTTATTGTTATGACAAATCTCACGTTTTAAATTTTTTCTTCTGTTTTTTTCTTTTTTTTTTACTTGAAAGGATTCTCACACAATATTAGTCTACGACTGATAAACATTAATCTTTCAACAAAAGAAAAAATATAATTTTAATGGAAATTCCTGTATCTCGCTTGACCAATAATATCACTTGGTTTTTGTTAGTTTTCCCTTCTTCAGGATTTGCCTTGTCATGAGGAAAAAATCATGGCAAACATTGAACATAACTTCCTTCATTTAAAACTTTCCTCACGTTTATCAATATAATTAATATTTAATTTTTGTATTCTATAAATTTCTGTATACTACACGTTATTTTTTCCCTTGGGAGTATACACAAAAGTTTCAGAAAAGAGAAAGACAAATAAATTTTCCTACATTATCATTACCCAATTCAATTTAACATTTTTTTGTCATACCTTTGTCACTTTAAACGATTAATGAATTCTCTAAAAAAGCAATAAACCCAATCGTAAATTTACTTTAAAGCGAAGACGCTTCATAAATTTCTTCTTGTTTTTTTTTTAAAAACTCGATGGTTATTGATGTATTAATTCTTATTCGTTAGAAACTACCCCGCGAGCTAAATCAATTCTTTTTTTCTTAAGGTTTATTGAAAAAAAATTTTCTCTTTTCGGCTGGTCAAATTCCTTCCTCTGTCATGTTATAAAAAAAGAAGAAGAGGAACTGTAAAACCTTTCGTTTCGTTCCTGTTCATTCCTATTCGTTCTCATTTTATCTCGTTTCTCTCCTCTCCTGACTTCTACAGAGTAAAGATTATTTTAAATTTTTAAGAAAACTTTAGAGAAGATTTATGTTTTTTCATTTTTTTCATCTGCGTGTATAAAATAATTTTATTACGTAATGTCGAAGAGGAAAGCGATGTCAACGGTACTATCGAAAATCCGTTTCATTCGAGTCTCGTTGTCCGCAGCTTCGCGAGCAAACAAGTACTGTGCTTCTTATGTTTTGATTGCCATCTTAGTTCACTTGAATTTGGTATTACTACGACGTAAGAACAATGGCTAGTTCAAAAAATACTAATAATTGGGACATGGGAATGTACTCCATTCCCGATTCTTTGAAGTTACGTAACAACGATGACGAGAGAAGAAACGCTCGATTTCATATGTTGTTAGCAACAACGTATGTACTTAACAATTCTCATACGAAGACGATTCACGTAGAATTGCAAAGAACAAACGAAGGAATCTTCAAATCTCTTGTAAAATTGAGCGGACATAACGCGGACGGAATTTATTTCGACACCGACTACTGGCAACAGTTTCAAGATCACATGGGACTCATGAATAGTATAGAGCACCGATAACAGAGTGAAACCTTTGTTGTTATAAAAAATATAAACATTATAAAAAACAATTATAAAAAATATAACTTTGTTGTTATAAAAAATATCACTATCAGCTTTATCACATTTTACGAGGCCAAAATCAATATTGCCAGCGTATAAGGAAGGAGAGGACAATTCCAACGGAAATCTTCGAAAAGAAGAGGACGCGCTCGATTCAACTCCACCGGCCAAGACGAAACGGAGAACCTACGTAGCGGCAATTGTAATGCAGAAAACTACCTTCCTCGGATTGCAAAGCATTGTAAAGTGCGTCGATGCGCGTTTAAAACAATTAGAATCTTTATCCGATAATGTTAACAAGTGTGCTTCATATTTAATTCAAGAAATTAAACTGAAATTACCTGCAAGTTTTATTAATCAGGAAATTATAAAATTAACGTTACGTAGTAATTATGAAGATATACGAGGTCTGGCTATTAAATAACGAGACCTTTCTGCGCGCGCAGAAGGCGTCCTAGAGGGGTAGGGTGGGAAACGAATGCAGCGTTGGATAGCTGGAAGTGTCTACTATTCCAGTACGAAAACACGTTTTTGTCGCAGTAGTAGTATTTTTTCTATAGAGGTTAGAAACGAACTTGTTTTTTTCTCGTGCCGATAACAATGTGTGACGAAAAA
>NW_017305715.1:479728-489473 GCF_001594115.1 Trachymyrmex septentrionalis | reverse complement strand
ATTTAGCACCCTGTGACTTTTTCCTGTTTCCGAAGATCAAGTCTGCCTTAAAAGGAACCCGGTTCGAGTCGATGGAAAAGGTGAAGCGAAAATCGGCGGAGCTCCTAAATGCTCTTACAAAAGAAGACTTCCAGCATTGCTTCGACCAATGGAAAAAACGAATGGAACGGTGTGTGGCGAGGGGAGGGGAGTACATTGAAGGGGAGCATTCAATTGCAGAATAATTTTTAAAATAAAACTCTTTTTCATAAGCAGTCTCGTTATTTAATAGCCAGACCTCGTAGAACGTAATGTACATACACAAATTAACGATTTAACTTTTCTTGATATGTATTTCAATATAATATCTTTGGAATTAACTTCGTTAGAATAATGAAATTTTTTATACAATTCTCTCGAAGCGAGAACCTTTAGCTTAATTTTACTAAAAACTTTTTTTAGTTTATTCTTATGCGTAAGAAGACTATGTCTTCCTTCTTCTTAAAAAAAAAGAATTTGTATCAATAAATACATTTTTGTATAACATAAATCCTCGTTTTTTAATTACTCGTACCTTCCAATAATCAACTTTTTTCTCTGCATATTTCTGTGTTATAACATAGACTTTTAAATAAAGTACAAGAAGTACAATACAAATTCATAAAATCCTTGTCATACATCATAAAAATCATACTCTCGCTCGAACGAGTGAGTCATCACACCGGAAACGACGCGTCGCAATAGTTGAACATGTTTGTTCCTGTTTTATCTTCCTCAATTTTTCCGAGCAAAAGTAAGACTCCCTCTAAACTCGCAAATTTTCGTATAAGATCTCATTTCTTATAAAAAACATTCACTAAAACGCCCCAGTTAGTAAATTTGGAAAGGGCCCTTTGCCCTCGCGACACAAAATGTTACAGTCCCAATCTCCACTCACTATTTTTTCAGACTTTACCCTCGATTTGAGTCTGAGGCCCTCTACCACCCCTCTTCTCCAATCACCTTATGGTACGGTGCGAACCAATCAGATCTTGTCAAGTATAAGGCGAACCAATCAAAGCTCTCTATTTAATTACCTCATTACACCCACCCTTTACTCCTCGACCAATCAGAGCGCGCCCTTTTTCCACACTGACCCGTTTAGGCCACGCCCATGACGCCGGAAGAAGACATGGAGGTTTGTTTTGACGCCCCATGGCTGCCCATATACTATTAATGTATTATTTGTTATCCAAAATTTGACCGATTTTGTCTATAATATTCATTATTGAAGCTAAAGAATGTAGAGGTTAAAAGAAAAATCACCGTTTCAACAAATTCGTTTTTCGGGATGCTGATTGTCTTCCCAAATTTTATTCCATCTTTTCTCTACACTTCTGACCGCCAAATTAATCGGAATATTTGTAAATAATAAAATCACATCCAATGAAATAAGAGAGAAATCCGCACCAACACGAGTGCTTCTCAATTTGTCTATAAGTTGAAAATTATAGTCTATTTTACTGAAAGATTTGTCAACATTTTTTGAGGTAACTTCATGTAAGAAAAAAGCCAAAGAATACAAAGACTATCCAACGATGAAATTATAATTCTGAACGATGTACCCTTTTTGTACTTTTGGTAATGCATACACTCTTGGTAAAATACCTTTATTATTGATTTTTATATTTTGATTCCGTGATATAATTTCTATTTTTACATTTTTTAAGTAAATTTTGTATATATTTTTTGATAATTTATTAAGGATTTTTAACTAATATTGTGTGCGTGTCTTGATCACCTAACATTTCTGTAATTTTTCTTATATAACTATTTCTGTCCAAAGCTACTGTTATGTTCTTTTTATCAGCTTTCGTAAAAATTATATTAGGGCTTGTTTTTATAAATTTCGCCGTATAATTCACTAAGAAAGAGATTCTCTTTGTGATTGAGTTATTCATTAAAGATAATGATAAAAATTTTCTTAATATTGGAATTATGCTAAATATGCTAAATTTCTTATGTTCAAGATGTTCGCGGATATCAAGAATCTAAAATTATTTTCAATATTATATTTTTAATAAAATCAATTAGTGTGTTCTTCTGATAAAACAATTGTAAAGGAAAATTGTCATCTATTTGTAATAAAAATTAAATTTTTTTTTGGAATATCAGACGAATTAACAAACCACTCTTTCTTTAAACTAAAGAATGATTCTGAAGGAACTTCTATAAATTCCTTAGCTTTAATTCTCTCTTCTCTTTCTTACTTCTCCACTCGTTTATTAGTTGGATCTACTGATATGTATTGCATCGAATTGTTTGTGAACTCTACATATCAAACAGGCTTTATAATATTGTTCTTTCTCATTCTATCAAAAAAATCAGAACAAAATAGAATGCAAAGAATGTGACGCGTCTTATATAGAACAAACTAGTAAAAAATTGAGTACTAGAATTGCAGAACATCGCAATCATATCAGATGGAATACCAATGTACAATCTGTAACTACAAATTATAGAATTGAATTAAATCACAATTTTGATGGGAGAATGTTCAAATACTGGATAATAAGAGATCTATAAATAAACGATTAATTTCTGAAGAAGCGCACATACACATGCAGAAGAATGGTATGAATTTACAATCGGACTGATGGATCAGAGCTCGCAAAGATTTGCACATTTCGGGCCAATTCCGGCGCGCGACCCTTACCACCGCTTGAGGCTCAGCAATCGAACTGCCGAGCGTACACGTGACGTTCTGACTTAAAAGCGTCCCTATACCAAAAATATACTGGAAGCGCACCTTCCGCCAAATTATTATTAAAACATGTTTTTTATTAAATAATATATCTATTAATATAAAATTTTATATTATTAATTTATTCATTTTTCCTTAATGATATACTTATATCTTAAATAGTTTCTAATACGTAACTTTCTAATACATTACATAATTATGATAACGTACATTTCGACATTAGCACAACATCTGTGAAGTACTATTGTAAGTTGCGTTTTTTTTAATGTGGTTTTCCCAGTAGGTCTATTCCACAAAAATAAGAATCAAATTAAATATGGCTTGGCAGAAAAGCAAAATTATATATAGTATTATACAAAAAGAACGAAGGAAAAAGACCAAAGAAAATAGAAATAATCAATTTACATATAGAAAAATTATTCTTATTTTTTGAGTCGTTTGCTCGATTGTAGTAATAATGGTGTATCCACAGAGATGTTGGAAGAACCAATTCGCATCAGCGAGGATAACGATCGCTCAAAGAAGACCGTTTATCATATAAACGTGCACACGTAGGAGGTGAATAGGCGCTTAAAAACGTGAATTTGTTTAAACTCCGTTGCTGTTTCTCGATAGTTACTTGCCATCGAAATATACGCGTTAAAAGGTCTGGTGCGAGATTATAAAGTTTTGGTGATCGATATTGAGTAAAAATAGAAATTTGCATAATAGTGATAGTGTTACGTCTGATAGTGTTATGTGAGATAGCGCTCCGTTTCATAATACTAAGTGTAAAAGTACTATATGTGATAATGCTGAGTGCACTAGTACTTATTAATAGAATAAAATACGATACTGTGCGTGTAAATATTATTTCTTATGATTATGGTGTAATCTTGCCACCGAATTTACGTAGAGATGGATGGGTACGTGCAATCTTTTGACAAGGCATGGGATAAAATCTTTTTTGCATTTATTAATAATAAAATCACCTACCTTCTATATAGTTATCAATCCTCTGTTTTTAAAAAGTACATTCTTCATAGACATTACAATATTAAACATTCCAATATATATAGTATGTATGAAATATGTGGGAAATATTTGATTCTTGTTTTTGTGGAATAAGCCTATTAGGGAAACCACATTTAAAAAAAACGCAATTTACAATAGTATTTCACGGATGTTGTGGAAAGCTATTATCGAAATGTACGTTATCATAATTATGTAATGTATTAAGAAACTTCGTATTAGAAACGATTTAAGATATAAGTATATCATTAAGGAACAATGAATAAATTAATAACAAAAAATTTTATGTTAATAGATAAATTATTTAATAAAAAACATGTTTCAATAATAATTTGGCGCTCTCCCAGTATATTTCTGGTATAAGGACGCTCCTGAGCCAGAGTGTCACGTGTGCGCTCGGCGGCCCTGCTGCCAAGCCTCGAGTGGTGATGGGGGTAGCGCGCCGGAATCGGCCCGA
The DNA here is from genome assembly GCF_001594115.1 of Trachymyrmex septentrionalis. Lineage (NCBI taxonomy): Eukaryota > Metazoa > Arthropoda > Insecta > Hymenoptera > Formicidae > Trachymyrmex > Trachymyrmex septentrionalis. The sequence continues at coordinate 485,283 of NW_017305715.1, read as the reverse complement.
AATGTACAAATCCTTGCGAGCACTGAATTACATCATGCGTGTGCCACAATGTTAAACAATTTGACCAATTAATTTGCCTCTTAAAATTTTCATGTATACATTTGTTTTATGTTTCTACTCTTTCTCATTAATATTAATATTTTATGTTTTAAGTTTGTTGGAGATATTCGTTTAACAGGACACGTATACATTCTGTAATTTCGCTACATTTATTTACTTTACGCGTTTATAAAGAAACATGCTATATTTGGAGTATGAAGTCTCTATTCACGATGTGTGGTGGGGAGAAGCTCGCTACGTCGAGTCAATTGTCGAAACGACTACAAGCCAGTCTCCTCATGTAACTCGCCGTACTGACCTCGTGTACCGTTATTCAATAAATTTCAATCAAGTTCATTTTTCAAGATTTTTGCGTTGGTCTTTGTCGATCCCTGCGCCTGCATCCCAACAGATTATGGGCCCAGAGCACTAACTTCATTTGTGTTCCTTAGAAAAATCGACGGTCCGTTTGCGAAATCAAATCTGTCAGTGTTTACAAATTTACCAAGATGGCTGACACCACGGATTTGAAAATGAACGTGACAAAGTTCAGTGGACAAAATTTCCAACTTTGGAAATTCCAAATGAAAACGGTCTTCACCGCCCAAGATCTCTTGGAAATAGTGGAAGGCGAATCTCAAATGCCAGAGGAAGACGGCGCAGAAAAGAAGGCATGGATAAAGGACAATGCACGTGCAATGTCTATTTTATCAGCATCAATGGACTACAATCAACTCGAGTGCCTAGTAGCTTGTACAACTGCCGCTGAAATGTGGACAAGACTTTCATCCGTTCACGAACAGAAAAGTGCATCAAGTAAACTGAGCCTAATGACTAAGTTCCATGAGTATCGGATGCATCCTGCCGATTCTGTGGCACAACACATCGGCAAAGTTGAAGCAATGGCAAATCAGCTCAAGGATGTCGGAGAACCAGTGTCTGATACAACCAAAATGGCTAAAATTCTGGGCAGTTTACCCTCGAAATATAACGCGTTCATATCAGCATGGGAAAGCGTGTCAGAAGAAAACCAAAGCCTGGATCAATTACGAGAACGACTAATCCGAGAGGAAACCCGCATGACGTCATCGGAAGAAATCACGAGGGCGCTGGCGACTACGAGCATCTCCACGCCGCAGCTGAAACACGGTACCGAGAGAGTCGAAAGCGGTAATTCGGGCAAACGCAAACATTTATATTGTAATTTTTGCAAAAAGCCCGGTCATCTTACAAAATATTGTTTCTTAAAAAAAAACCGTTCTAAAAATAAATCTAAAGATTCTCGTCACAACGACAAAGAACGCGAAAATCCAACTAATTTCAGTGCATTTACGGTCGAAAATATTTTGCCAAAGGAAATCAATAAGAAAGATGTAATTCCGAGCGACGAAAATACAAAGTTATTGGAAACCGTCGAAAAACACATTTGGCTCCTCGATAGCGGTGCTTTGCGGCATCTTTGTTGCCATCGCGAATGGTTTGCCGATTAGAGACACGTCGCGACCTTGTTTATCTCGGCGACGATACAACAATAAACGTCGAAAGCCAAGGCAAAGTTTACATTAAGAGATTAGTAAACGGACAATGGCTTAACGGCGTGATAAACGATGTATTGTTTGTTCCATCTTTGAAGAAAAACCTATTTTCCGTCGGTGTATGCATGAAAAATGGGTATACGATTAATTTTACAAATAACACCGTACAGATATCTGATCGCGACAATAATGTAAGAGCAGAGGGAATGCAACAGGAAAATAATTTAATACGGTTATTCTTCAAAGTGGAACCTGCCATTCAAATTAATTATATGTCGACCGAATCACTAAAATTATGGCATCAACGATTAGGTCACACGAACTGCACATCGTTAAAGAAAATGGTACGTAATAACGCCGTCACAGGGATAAATTTAAAAAAAAATGAGCCTGATTTTTTTTGCGAGAATTGTCCTTTCGGTAAACAAACTAGATTTTCCTTTAAAACTTCCAAAAAAAACGTTGAAGTTCCTGTAGGCAGCGTTGTACACGCAGATCTATGCGGTCCTATGGAAACGACATCGTCTGGCGGCGCGAAATTTTTCCTCTTGCTAAAAGACGAAGGCTCGGGCTTTCGTACGGTTTATTTTCTTAAGCACAAAGATGATACATTCGATTATATAAAGGAATATGCAAATCTATTAAAGAACCACTTCGAATCTGACATGAGGTGTTTGAGAGTGGATAACGGAAGAGAATTTATAAATTCCAATGTATCTAATTTTTTGAAATCGAGAGGTATTAAGTTATTACCCTCCGCACCTTATACGCCAGAACAAAATGGTAGGGCTGAACGCGAGATGCGAACTATCGTTGAATCTGCGAGAACGATGTTGCTCTCATGCAACTTGCCTAAACGTTTTTGGGCCGAAGCAGTTAATACGGCGGTTTATCTTTTAAATAGAACCCTTTCGTCGCGCTCCAATGACACCACGCCGTACGAACTCTGGGCTCAGAAAAAGCCGAATCTATCACATTTACGGACGTTCGGATGTGACGCGTACGCTCACATTCCCAGCGGTCTCCGAAAGAAATGGGATCCTAAATCACAAAAATTAATATTCGTTGGATATGAAAATGACTCGAATAATTATAGGCTATTAAATTTGGAAACAGGCCGAATCACTATTTCGCGAAACGTCGTATTTGACGAGAGTGCCAAAACCATCGTGACCGAACCTGAGGCATTTTTTGAATTTCCCCGGGATAATCCCGAAATCATGGATAACGCTCCCTCGACTACTGACTCTCCGGACGATCGAGATTCATCTCGAAACGAGTTGGAACATCCTCGTTATAACTTACGCGATCGAGACGATCTGCGTCCTCCGGATCGGTACATTGCTTGCACGGCAATTTACAATAATCCACGAACTTACGAAGAGGCATTAAGTGGAACCGATGCTATTTTTTGGGAACGCGCGATTCACGAAGAGCTACAGGCTCATTCTAAAAATAAAACATGGGAAATCGTTAGCTTGCCGAAAGGACGAAAACCTATAGGTTTCATATGGGTGTTCAAAATAAAATATCCCGAAGACGAAAACATGAGACGTCATAAAGCTCGATTGTGTGCAAAAGGGTGTTCGCAACATGCTGACATAGATTACGGAGAGATATTCTCGCCCGTTGTTCGTTATGAATCGATACGGGTTTTACTCGCAATCGCGGTTCAATGTAATCTAAAAGCGATTCAATTTGATGTAAGCACAGCATACTTGAATAGCGATCTCGAAAAGACAACTTATATGCGCATACCAGATGGCCTAGAAGTAAATGACAAAAACGCGGTTCTAAAGTTGAATAAAGCGATCTATGGCTTAAAACAATCCGGTAGATGCTGGAATCGAAAATTCGACGATTTTTTAAAGAATTTGGGGTTCTTGCAAAGTAGTGCCGATAAGTGCGTTTATATAGCGACGATCGACAACAAAAAAATATATCTCGCCCTCTATGTCGATGACGGGCTCATATTGGCGCCCGATACTAATGTTTTAAATAAAATAACCGATTCACTTAAGTTGGAGTTCCATATAACTACGAGCGACTTAAAGTACTTCGTAGGAATGGAAATCGTACGACAACCTAAGTCTATTCACATTCATCAAAAGAATTATATATTTAAGCTTCTGCAAAAATTTAATATGGTCGATGCAAACGTTGTTACGACTCCCGCCGATCCTAACGTTCGTCTGAAGAAACCCGCAAATGGTGAAAAGCAATGTAATCCTCCTTATCGCGAAGCTGTAGGTTCTCTTCTATTTTTGTCAATTGTTTCTAGGCCTGATATCGCGTACGCTGTTAGTGTCGTTAGCAGATACCTCGATAACTATGATAACTCTCACTGGACAGCGGTCAAGCGAATATTCCGGTATTTAAAAGGAACAGACAATTTCGGGATCGTGTATAGCAATCAACCAAACGCACTGATAGGTTATTCTGATTCCGATCATGCCGGCGACGTAGACACAAGGCGATCCACTACTGGATATGCGTTTATTTTAAGCGGCGGTTGCATTACATGGGCATCGAAACGACAGTCGACAGTCTCACTCAGCACCACGGAAGCAGAGTTCATAGCAGCGTGCGAAGCGACTAAAGAAGCCGTGTGGCTACGAAAACTATTGAATGACATCGAGCATCCATGTGTTTTGCCTACAGTCCTTAAAGTAGACAACCAAAGCGCGATTAAACTATCAAAAAATCCCGAATTTCATCGCAGGTCAAAGCACATTGACGTACGATATCAATTCATATGCGAAAAAGTTAAAGATTGTGAAATCGATACCCAGTACGTTGCCACCGATAATCAATGCGCCGATATTTTTACGAAGGCTTTGTGCCGTGATAAATTCGAAACTTTACGACGTTGTCTAAATATTATAGATATCGAAAATGCCTAAAACGCTGAAGTAGTGGGGGTGTTGGAGATATTCGTTTAACAGGACACGTATACATTCTGTAATTTCGCTACATTTATTTACTTTACGCGTTTATTATAAAGAAACATGCTATATTTGGAGTATGAAGTCTCTATTCACGATGTGTGGTGGGGAGAAGGTCGCTACGTCGAGTCAATTGTCGAAACGACTACAAGCCAGTCTCCTCATGTAACTCGCCGTACTGACCTCGTGTACCGTTATTCAATAAATTTCAATCAAGTTCATTTTTCAAGATTTTTGCGTTGGTCTTTGTCGATCCCTGCGCCTGCATCCCAACAAAGTTTACATCTTGTAAATTGTACTTTTAATAGAACAAGTAATTGTTTTGTTTTGCGGGGTGTCCGTCTTTCAATTGAAATTAGTTCGTTAGACGCCTTCAACTATCTGAGCAATATAGATGAAATTGTATTAACTATCAATATGAATAATAAGTTTGAAAGTTGTTTAAATATTAAAAATTAATTTGACGTTAATGGTTAATGGAAACTTCCAAAGCTTTATTTAAATGTTGAACTTCCCGTTTGAAGTGAGTTACTCGATTTACTTTTATTAATGTTGACTGATTGTTAATTTGTAATATTGTAAATCAGATTCTACTGCAGTTGGGAACCTGATAGTGACTCACTTTTGACGGAAAGATCAACGATTTAGGAGATGTATCATTACTGATGATGGCTACAATGAGAGCCGTTTAATAAAGAAAAATGAACATTACGAATATCATTCTTTGGATTGAAATTTAATTTTTGGCACCTCAATCGGCCTTGATTCTAATTAGCCTTATATTTATTGTTTATTTTTAATATAAAATTATATATGATTTTATATGGAATTACACGTAAACGTATATGATTACGATAGTAGTAGTAGTAGTTTATTACGTGCTCACCAACATGATTACACGGACTTCAATTAAATACAATACATCTTAAATATACATATACATTTCTTGCTTACTTGCTAACTAATCTACACATTCATACTCACTTTCATACTCATTTACATTTTATGTCACTCACTCACTCATGTCGGTCTCACT
>NW_017305715.1:460404-475420 GCF_001594115.1 Trachymyrmex septentrionalis | reverse complement strand
GTTTTTCTGCCACGTGCGCCGAACCTAATTACTTTTTCCCTTCCGACTTATGCAAGGCTCACCCACTGCACTCCTGTCCCCTATTGACCACTCCTTATCTTATGCACCCAATACAGGCTTTCAGGCCACCTGGACCACGATGTTCTCGGTTGGAGACCTATGCCAGTTGTAGGTTATGTTCCCCTTGTTCCGTCTACTTTTACCACCATTAGCCCGTTTCCTGATGAAGCGAGCTACTTTTTTGCCTAGCTCTCGGTTTAACGACTCTCGTCCCTATAACAAAAACTCTCCGCAGGGCAATTCCTTAACAGCTACGAAAACTTTAATTTTCCTCACGAAGTGCGCAAAATATGTCTTCTCTGTAACTCACCTCGACCGGAAGTCTATATGATTACGATAGCTTCATGTAATCATAAATGAAATTATATATGCTCATATATGTTCATATATGAAATTATATATGAACACATATAATTACAATGACTTAATGTGATTATATATGAAATTATACATGATCATACATGAAATCAGATGTGACCATGTCTCGAATCATGTATGTTCATACATAAAATTATATAATTACAATGCTTTCATGTGATCATATAAGAAATTATATATGATTATATATGAAATCATATGTTAACATGTATCGAATCATATACAATTATATATGAATATATATCAAATCACATATAATCAGATCCAATTATATATAAGTTATACAGGATGTCTGTTAAGTAAGGTCGGAGCCGCATTGGGGATGTAGAATGGGTTAAGGAGAACAAAAAAGTCTTATACCATTTTGTAATTTTCCTAATAGTTAACAAGATATTAATTACTGAAAATGACCAAATATTGGTCTTTTATAATTTTTTTCTCAAATACTATCAATTTTATAAAAAAAACTATAAGAGATAAAAATTGTTTATTTTTTTCTCATAGAACTCTAAGAAATTTTTAAGAATTTTTTATCAACTTTTTAGTACATTTTTTTATTTTTATTATCATGAGAAAATACGGTATTAAAAAATTCTGAAAAAATTCTCAGAACTTTATGAGAAGAAAATAAACAATTTTTGTCTCTTACAGTTTTTCTGTCAAGTTGATAGTATTTGAGAAAAAAATTATTAAAGACCAATATTTAGCTATTTTTAGTAATTAATATCTTGTTAACTATTGCGAAAATTGCAAAATGGTATAAAATTTTTTTGTTCTCCTTGGTCATTTTACGCTCCCAATGCTCCGACTTTACTTAAGAAACACTCTGTATATAATTATATGTTTATGTATGGTTATATATAAAAAATTTTTTCACACTTGTGTACTACCGAATCCGATGACCTAATCCGCGTCAAAGGTTATTTCAATATCGTTCTTTGAAATAACTTCTATCTTGAAATCAAGTTTCAACATGATAGGATTGGAATCACAGAATCGCGATGAACTGTTACTATAATCAATAATAAAAACTTGAGTTAACTGTTTTGATTCGATCATATGTCATATCATAATCAACTTCTGTGTCATGAACAATTATTCAATCTGATCTTTCCGTTAGAAAAAGATAGATAGTGAAAAGTATTTCATATTATTCTTTGAAATAACCTCTATCCTGATATCAGATTTCAATATGATAGGATTGGAATCACAGAATCGCGATGAACTATAATTTACTAATTAATAAGGAAAATTTGATTCACTTGTATCGGTTTGATCATATCCCTTATTACTAATAATATTATTTGAATAAGTTCTTTCGTTAAAAAGTGATGGTGAATAGTATTATTTAACAATTTATTATCTAACAAGATTTAGATTAGAAATCGATTATCAGAAATATCATATTGGATAAGATTTGAATGTTTTTATAATATTTGCTGTTAAAATATATTGATTATGTTTTAGATAAAATTCTATTAATTCTTTATTCAAATAGATAGAACATATAATTAAAATTATATTGATCAAGGTACAAACTTATCAATGTTGAGTCATAACATTCATATAAGAATTAAAATAGATACAATTTTATTAGTTATAATAGAAATGTAATAAAGAGTCCCGCTAGCGCTTCGGATATAATTGTATATAACTATCTAACTATTGTATACAACTCGTGTATTGTATACTACTAATTGTATATAACTCGGTTATGATATAAATTTATCAAATTTTATATAATATCTGATACAATTCTATCCATTCTTTTAAGCAAGGAACCCATTTTCCTTTTTTGTGAATCTTTCCCATATCATGTAAACGTTTAATAACTGTTGTATGATCAACATTTAATTCTATAGCAAGTTCTGAAGTGGATAATATTGGATTTTTATCCATTAATGCTTGCGAATCTGCATTTGAATTCACTGAATAATTACAGTGTTGGAGACAGTATGCCTTGTTCACTCATGGCGCTGTCGCTTGCGCTTATATTATTACGTACTTGATATTATTGCGCGTTCATGGCACTTCTTTTCTCGATTTTTCTATAGAAAAGTCGTGTTTAACTAACTACTTTCTTTTGTAAAATCAAATCGTTGCTTTTTAGAGTGTAATCACACCATTCTTTTATATACAAGTTCTTTTCTTTTACTTTCTGAGTTACTGTGTACGTACCAGTGCAATGGTACAGATATATTAAACGCAAGAATTCAATTTCGAATACACAGCGTTATACGTTTCTTAACCTCTATCCTACGGAGCTCGCTACATATAGTTTTAAAATGTGCAAAAATTTTCTTAGAGAAAGTCTCTTCTAATTTTCTCGAGCAGTGTAAATTCTCTTTTCCAAATTATTAAAATGTGGATATCAAGGGTTATTGTTATATTTAGCTTTAACAAAGTTTTAAAAAAATATATATTTTTGATAAGTAGGAACAACCAATAATGGTCAAAATCCAATATTCCATAGTAGTATTCACCGCCAGTGTAGAACTTTTTATGTGTGCTTTGCCAGCTGACAATTTAATGCACATGGTAACATTTTTTAAATTAGCTAATATATCCGTATTACAAATCGAACTAATCAAGACTCCTCATAAATCAAAGAACTGGAAAAGATACGGGCAGTAGGAATCAAGCTAAAAACTAAAAGTGACCCACTATGTCTGACACTAACTGGCCAAAAAAAAAAAAAATGTCGAGAACCGGTTTTTGAATAATTCATAGTAAGTTTACGATATAATTTGTGATTTGTGATTGGGTGAGTGTCTTTATTTTCTATTATATTAAATATAATTAATTATAATCTTAAGGTTTTTGATAAATGAATTTTTCTTTTTCAATATTTCCATAATTTTCTTTTTTTCGTTCAATTTTCTTTTCTCTTTTTCTTTCACTCTTTTTGGGTTTAATTCTGGTATTTAAATTTTCGAGGTAGAGGAGTTCACCATGATAGGATAATTTGTATTCACAGTTTATGTATGTTAGTTTGTGTTGTCTCTGAGGAGAGTTCAAAAGTGAGCCGAAACATGTAAGCACGTTTTAATGAGTAAAGAAGCTTCACACTTCATAGATATATTATTTGCGCGACGTCTTCTGCGTTTGACTCTTACTGCCTGTATCCTTTCCAGTTCTTAGCTAATATATATTTATTGATTCTTTTGTAGTTATAATTTTATATATTTCTTAAATTTAATTAATTATAATTTTGAGTATAAGTACACAATTACATGTAATTTTTTTTCATAGAGTAGCAAAATTTGTCTAGGAGCGTACGAATCACAATGGTTTCAAGGAAGTGTGAGCATGCAGAAAAAAATTCTTCAGATTATTTTTAGATCACAAAAATCTGAAGTTATCTACATTAATGGAATTCTTCCTGCTTTGTCGTTACGTTATTACGCACAGGTAAGAATGGTTATCTATACATGCGCTTAAATTAATTATTTTTATAACATATATAGGGTATGTATATATATATATATATATATATATATATATATATGTAATTTTAAAAAAGATTTGGGCCCCGGATTTACTCAGGAGAATAATGTTTTCAAAAGAAATGTTTCAGACAAAAGTTGTAAGGTATAAAAAGATCTACTTATAGACTTTTTCAGTTTGATCTTGGGTGATATTGCCAAGGTCAGGTCAAGATCAAATCGATTTTTTTTTATTGGAACATTCTAGTTTTTATTCCGTAATCTTATAGTCGGTGTCAGGAGCTTTTCAAAACATTATAATAGTCATTTTTCATTAAATAATTTTCCAGTCTTTTAAAAATCTGGAAAGTTACAGTGCCGGATATTGATTGTGAAATTTCATCATCCAATGAGGGTTGCTGTAGTTCCAGAATCTATTATACAATTATGTTTAATATCCAATTCATTAACATCCAATTCAAAAGTAGCATTGCTTGAAAAGATTACTTCATAGAGAAAGTTTGGATTGGCATTAATTTTTGTCTTCATCACCTTACAAAATTCTAACAATAAATGTCGATCAAAAGAATCATCAAAAGAATAAGAAAATTATAATAATTTTATTTTTTATTTATAAAAATGTAAAATGGCGGAGACTGGCGGAGACGACAAACATTAACGTAGTACGCACGCTACGGTCTTTTAGACCAACCATTACATACATATTAAATTTTATGTAGATATAAGCGTATTTACGTCATCTATACGTATTTTCGCATACAATGCGAAAAACATTAATAAACATTTACGTAAAGATAAAAATATAATAGTACTAATAAATGAAAGATAAATAAAAATAATTGAAGGATACAAATAGGAAATGGAATAGTACGGCAAAATGACTGGTACGCGACTAGTCTCGGGTTAAAAGAAATATTCTCTGTTCCCTTAAAGAAATCGATAAGAAACAATACAATCAAAAATCTTATCATTTCTTATTGTAACTCATCTCCTATGTACATTTAGTAATGCTATTGCCGGCGGTACTCTAACTTTCCAGATTCATAACTCGAAAATTGCTTAATAAAAAATTACTTTATTATAGTACTTTGAGAAGCTCTTAACACCGGCTATTAGATTCTGAAATCAAAAATAGAGTGTCCCATTTAAAAAAATCGATTTGGCCTTGACCTGACCTTGGCGACGTCACCAAAGGTCAAACTATTAAGATCTGTAAATAGATCTTTTTATACTTTAAAATTTTTGTCAGAAACATTTTATTCAAAAACGTTAATTAAACAATAATAACTATGTAAAAATCTCAATCTTTAAAATATACACAGAATTAACATAAGTTAGGTCATGAGAGTTAATACAGGAGACCAGGCGCAAGATTAGAATAATGAAATTATTTATTTTGGTGTCCTCCTCAGCAATTTGGAGACACGGTAATGTCTCGGCGCTAAGAACGCGCGAAGTGTCATGGCGCGAGACACTACCGTGCCTCTTTTACGTGAGCCGATAAGTTGCGACAGATCTGAAGACAGACATTCTCAGTAACGGCTGAATTGATGAAGTTCTATACACGCTCGATGGATAGCTACTACTTGGGTTGTATAATAAAAGTGCTTTTATTTTTTTTCTACGTGTTCTACGAGCGGAGATATTGCGATGCAAACCTCTGAATCTCTGAATTTTAGCATCATTTTAAGTAACGTCATTATCGATCAGCAGAATGTACAGCGCTAGACGGCGTTAGAGATGTTGATGCCTGCAAATTCGAATTATGATGTTTAGAGGTTCGCGGTGATGTGCGGGCGCGAGGCGCTTGCCAGGCAGTACTCACTCCTCACGCGCCAAGCTATTCATGACGGAAACTCGGCGCTTTAGAATTTACTATTATTGTCGTCGATCAGTTCTGAAAATGTACAGTTACACGATCTGGCACTAGAGGCGCCTGATCGGATGCCTGCACGTTTGAGTAATGATGTTTAGAGGATCGCGGCGGGGCGTTTGTCATATTATGATCGTCTCAAATTTAGATTGATGATGGAAATTACACGCTGATAATTGCTAACTAAACTAGGAAATGATAATGAAAAAGCGAGTTATTCGACTTCGATCTTCACTTGCTTATAACTTAATATTTAACAAAAAAAGATCGAATAGAAATGAAATTATACAATGGTATTTGTTAACTAAGCTAGGAAATGATAATGAGTAGTATAATATAATGGATTCTAATCCAACGATAGGCGAGAGGAGTGCGGGGGGGGGGAAGGAAGGTGCAGAGAAGCGCAAGTGAGGGAGAAAGCGCGGAAAGATCTCGGTGCTATCGGTGTTTACATAAACACCAGTATCAATGATACATGCCGCCATGTTGTGACGTCACGTATCATTAGGATCTTGCCGCAGCCGTCGCCACTGCCACCGCTGCCGTCGCGGCGGCCGCTGTCGCGAACATTGTACCCACCCCAAAATGTGCCTATCACACAGTGGTGCCATCCATGCAAAAAGTACTTGTTAATTATGCAATATTTGTTAACTTTTTAATATATATAACTTTTTCAACACACACACACGCGCACGCACGCACGCACGCACGCACGCACGCACGCACGCACGCACGCACACATACATACAGGGTGATTCAAAATAACTTCTGACTTTAAAATGGCATATTCTCGAGTTAATTCTGAGACGATTTTTCCTCTTCGAAAATTTTTTTGTCCGATACTTAATTTTTGAAGAAAAATAGTTAGCGAATCACGGGTCAAATACAAGAGGTAGGCAGGGACGATGCAACTCACCGTCAGACGCGGGTGCTTACGCGAGACGATTGCTACAATCAACTTGATGGTTTCACACAATAGTGCAAACACATTAGTAGATTTTTGAAACAGAAATATCGTCTCTAATTAAAAATGCAAGATTTTCTCTCTTTCTCTCTCTCTCTCTCTCTCACTCGTTCACTCGCCCACTCACTCACTCACTCACTCATTCACTCACTCGCTCACTCACTCAATCACTCAGTCGCTGACTCTTTTACTTATCATGTCAAAATGATTTAAAAATTCTAAATTTCCATGAGAAAGGCCGGAATTTCGATGAATTTTCCGATAGAATTCCAAACAGTGGACTTCCAAACAATTAAGTATTTCTTTTAATAAATTTAAATCACGCACAACAACAACTGTATACCTACTCCTAAAATCGTGCGAAGAAACATATGTTCTTGTCACAATATACATTTACGAAGAAACGTACGTACACACAACACGCGTATATCCGACGATAGTAAACAGTCGACTGACTTTACTAATAAATCTATTAATTAATCACTATGAATCACTAATTCATTGTTTAGCGATCAAAAACCGCGTGTAAAAACACACGCTAGCATTACATAACACGCGTTACTCGAGTGACAAGCAGTGGCAAGCAGTTGCGCACTGATTTTATTGGTTATGGTTGCACAGTTAAATGCATGCAAATTCACATGATCATAATGTAATTTGACTTATTGACAATACATTAATTTTGTATTACGGTTTGATAAGTTTGATTACTATGACCAAGAAAGATTCTTCATGAACTGAAATATCGCTGTTCAATGAACGCGGGATTAATTGAAGCGTCAAAAATTCAAAATATGACAATTCCAATTGCAAACGATGAAAGATCAACGATGAAATATTGTTGTATGTTACTCGTTTTTTGCAGAGTTAATATTTTCCGCACGTTTCTCTCATTCTTTTCTCTTTTTATTTTGCTTTACAAGAAATATCCAGGTAAAAATTTATTAGTCGTTCTATAAAAGGCAGATTGCTTTCGACGCCCTGAAAAGGATAGAAGAAAAAATGTTATAAAAGATGTCAATGCGGATATAATTCCGCATATCTTCTTTCGGCTAAGTAATGCTATTCGTAACTCTGGCCAAATGCAATTACCATATTGTAATATTCTTCATTTAAATGTGCCATTGTTGTCCTTCGCTTCTACATACACGAGGGATTATTGATTCACGAATCGATCGCTCTCGAATTTATATAATCCACACGAAGAATTTATATGATTCACTCCCCGCCACGTTTTCTCGGCTGAATCGCGATACCGGACGTGATACGCGACATGATTTGGCCGAGGGAGCATGGCAGGGAGCGGATCTACCTGATTACCTAGCCGAAAGAAGTTATGCGGAATTATATCCGCATCGACAAAGACATTCGTTGACTTCCACCATACTTCAAGTAGCCCGAAAATTGCGTGAATTTGTGAATAGTGTTCTCCCAAATAAATATGACACTGGCAGAGGACGTGCCGCAAGAAGTTCGCGGAATATAGAAAGAATAGTTCGTGCTTTTGAACAAAAACCTGAAACAAGTATTCAGGTTGTTGCTCTAGAGCACAATTTATCACATTCAATCAGAGGATACTGAGAGAAGAAAAATTGCACGCATTTCATTACACTTCCGTGCAACATTTGAGAGAAGAAGATTATTTTCTAAGAAGGAGATTTTGCGAAAACTTTTTAAGAAAAGTAGATCGAGATCCCAGATTTCCTTCTCGTGTAATATTTAGCGACGAATCGCTATTTACACGAAAGAATATAAAATTCTCACATGCATTTATGGAGTGAGGAAAATCCGAGAGTTACACGATTGAGAAAATTTCAAACATGTTGGAAGATTAATATCTGGGTAGGAATTATGGGAACTGAAATATTAGGTCCCGTTATTCTCCTAGATATTTTAAACGGCGTAACATAAACTCGAACTATTAAGAAATAATTTGCCAGATTTTTTAGAAACTATTCCACTACTACAGAGAAACAAAATAATTTTTCAGTAAAACGGCGTTGGATCAAAATTGTGACGGCTTATTTGAACGAGCAGTTTTCGAGACGATGGATGGGACGGTACGGGCTAATACGTTGGCCCGCAAGATCTCCAGTCCTCTGGATTTATTTTTCTGGGGCTACTGCAAGGAGTTAATTTATAAAACGCTTCCTGAAAACGCTGTTACATACAGTGAACTCCCATGACTCTTTTTTTTCGTGGAGATCTGGAATTCGTTGAAATAAAAAAACAACTGCGAACAACGCACAAGTTGAGCGTTATAGTCTAGAGAAGACTAAAAAATTTTTTTTTCCACACTAAAAACTAATTGAAGAATCTAGTATCTCCTCATAAATGTCGCTCCGAGATAAACTATTAGGAGTATAAATAAGTTATCGCCGTTTTTTATCAAAAATTGGGCATTTATTGTGAAAGAACGGTACCTAATGTTTTATTCGAAGTATTGTCCATCGCTAGCCACTATTTTTTCCCATCTTTCTGGCAGCATACGGATACCACGTCGGAAAAACGCTTCATCTTTTGAAGCTATCCACGAATCGACCCAATTTTTGGTATCTTCATATGATGTGAAGTGTTGCTCAGACAGGCCATGCGCCATCGATCGAAACAGGTAGTAATCAGAAGGAGCAATGTCTGGTGAATACGGTGGGTAGGGTAAAACTTCCCAATTGAGTGTTTCCAAATAGGTTTTGACCGGCGTTGCAACATGTGGACGAACATTATCATACAGAAGAATAACTTTGTCGTGTCTGGAGTAGTAGTGGGCGCGTTTTTGAGTGCTCGGCTTAATCTCATCAATTGTGTTTGGTAGAGAGCCCCAGTAATGGTTTCGTTCGGTTTGAGCAACTCATAATAAACGACACCTAGCTGATCCCATCAAATACACAACATGAGCTTTTTCCCATGAATGTTCGGCTTGGCTGTCGATGTTGAAGCATGGCCAGGTGGTCCCCATGATTTCTTCTTCTTTGGGTTATCGTAGTGGATCCATTTTTCATCACCAGTGACTACACGGTGCAAAAAACCCTTTCGTTTATACCTGGCAAGCAGCATTTCACATGTGAAAAATCGGCGTTCAACGTTTCTCGGCTTCAGTTCATATGGAACCCAATTTCCTTGCTTTTGAATCATTCCCAACGATTTTAAGCGATGTGAAATTGCTGGTTGAGTCACTCCTAATGTAAGTGCAAGTGCTTCTTGCGTTTGGCACGAATCTTCATTCAATAATGCTTCCAATTCCGCTTCTTCATACACTTTCGGCCTTCTGCTACGATCAAATTCACCGTTCTTAAACTTTTGAAACCACTCACGGCAACTTCTCTCACTTAAGGCAGCCTCACCATATGCTTCTACAAGCAATCGATGCGCCTCAGCTGCAGATTTCTTCAAATTAAAGAAGTAAATCAA
This sequence comes from Trachymyrmex septentrionalis, assembly GCF_001594115.1. Taxonomy (NCBI): domain Eukaryota; kingdom Metazoa; phylum Arthropoda; class Insecta; order Hymenoptera; family Formicidae; genus Trachymyrmex; species Trachymyrmex septentrionalis. Next base: position 465,291 of record NW_017305715.1, on the reverse strand, counting down.
AAGCTTCCGCAAATGATGCTTATTCGGCTTAAAACTCGACATTTTCGCACGAAAAAAGATATAAGATGCTGATGCAAAATCGCTAATATTTCAAGGTTATGTTCTTGCCAGATGTCCAACCTTACGATATGATATTTTACAGCTGACAATTTTAACTATAACATACTGGTAGTGCCATTGTTTGTCAAACGGCAAAAACTTATTTATACTCCCAATATTATAAAGGTATCCGCGAAAGGTATCCCACAGTAACGTCTCCGTCCAGTCCGGTACGACGTATCGTTTGTCGTCGTATAAACTCAGAGCAATTTTTGATATCGTATTTTTGATTTCGGATATCGTATATACTTCGTGTATAATAATTTAGATTGTATACACGATTGACGCAAGTCATTTCGATCTCTTCAAACAACGCACGTAATCGTCAAATGTTATCGTTTGCATTACAATGTTACTTTTTACATCTTCCGTCTTTTTAGTGTTCTTACTATTCACCCTCACTGCATACATGTTCGATCCAAGTCCAACGAATTCGATCATTATTACATCATTATTCTTGTCCTTTATCAGGCCGGGTACTTTTTTATTCGAGAGAGGCATATCGTACACGTCTGTTGGATAATCGCTCGTATTGAATCGAGCGATATAGCGTTTCATAGTCTCGTAAGCATCTATATAGTAAATTAGACCGTCCGCATTGGCGTACATGATCTTGCATTTGTTGCGATACATCAGCGACTCGTGGTGAAATTCGTACAAGCTGACTTTCGATATGTCGAGTATACACATGCTTACGTAAATCGTCTTGTTGAACTTTACCTCGAGTTTGTGCAATTCGACAGCGATCAAATTTTCCGAAAGACGCTATGGAAATTTACTGTGGAAATTTGGCTTTGCAACATTATCTCCGCCCCGTGCCGTCCGTCCCATTTTGTTAATAATTTTACGTCTATATGATTTCGAATGGTTTCCATAGTTTTGCCTAATACCGTGTTTCATTAGTTTTTACAAATTAGTCTCGAAATCGTTTTTCGCGCACATTCTGAAATTTATATTGAGTTTAATACATAATTGCGAAGCCAGGGGGATTGAACAAATTGTAACACGATGGATCTTTGTTACGCGAAGACCGTGACGAATACATTGCTGCAGGTTACGGTAGTGAATGACATAATGTTGTTTATTGTACAGCGTCGCTAGAAGTTTATCTTCGCGCTTACCAGGCGGTTTATCGCGCGTTGGGCAGAAAAGTAGGTTACTGTGTCAATTGTGTAGATGCTGCGGATTGAAATTGACCTCGAAAATATAATCGGTGGGCGAATCTGAAGCGATTGCACTCATGTGAGTGCAATCATCAAAGTTTGAAGCGTCTTTGACCCATTGAAATTCAACGTATGGCAGTGGTTGACACATCGCCCATCCGTATAAATTATTCATGTTGTAGTACATATGGTACGACGACGATTTCGATGGGTCGTACGGACGCATGTACTTATTATTAACCTACGCGTATCTGCCGGAACTGACTGATGCCATCATGTATACCGCACTCGAACATGACCATATCAATATCGGTAAGCAACTGAAATCTTACGCGCGTATATTTCAGCATGGCGTCCCACGTGAAACCAAGCAAGGTAGTAATGCGCGGGATCGAGACCGTAACTCGCGACGCAACTTTCGGGGAAATTTTTGAAAATATCGACTAATAACAAGACATCCGTTAGTAATAAGTGGGCAACTATGGGCCGTCAAAACAAATTTCCTCCACTCCACCTCCGGCGCCGGGAGCGTGACCTAGACGAGTCTATCTAGAGAAATGACGCACTCTGATTGGTGGTGAAGAATGGGGGATAATGAGATAATTAAACAGCGTGTTCTAATTGGCTCGATCCATAGCTTCCTGGACGATGATTGGTACGATCTATAGCTGCCCACGCGGATTTGGAGAGGGATGGAGTCTCGGCAGGGAAGAATACCGCTGCAAAAAGTGGATAGGAAAATTAGAGGAAACCGGTCACGAGACATTTTTTGCTACGGACGGGAAAGGGGGAAAATGCATGGAATGTCGGGTATGAATAGCGGATAGACTTATGATCTGACGGACGCCTTTTTTTTGTATCTCCGGAGCGTCGGGGTTTTACTTTCTATCTTCTTTAATATTTAATGCTGCGTATTTTATTTTTTGTCTGAAAGGAGAAGGGCCAAACAGGAATGAACAAATTTGTGCCCATATGCGTCTTCTTCTCATCCACTGTGTTGATTTACTTACTTTAGAGAATAAATTCTTTCTGTATTCTACGACGGAAATGCTTTTTATTAGAATAAAAATCTATCTTATTTAAACCTGAAATGTTGGGAGCATGAGAATATGGAAGTTAAATAGTCGAGAATTTAAGACTCTAAGAATTTATTTATTGTTAATGTGATATTACAACGATAAATGACTTATTACATAAAAAATATGATATATAAAATCATAATCCACGGTTGATTATAACTATGTTAACAATTTAATTACATTTTATTTTGATTAATTCTAAAAACAATATATTAAAATATGTTTCTAGAAATGACAAATTTTTTATTTGAGTTCTCACAGCGCGTTCAATGTCTTCTTTGCCTCGGAAAACGAGTCTGATGATTTCAGCATCGATGAAGAAATTAGTCAGAAGTTCTATCTTCTTGATCAAATATCGTCCGCACTCGTTAATGTTGTCGATAATAGACGTTAGCTAGTCGATAATAGATTTATATACGCATCAACACATTTAATTGCTCTCTTCATTCCGTGAAATGTAGCTTGTTGCATTACAATTGCGACGAGGTAAGATACTTTCTTTTCTTCGTCAGTGGTTGCGCTGACTCTGCCTGTGTATTTACGGATAAAACTTCCTTTGAAACATTTTCATTTTCCTTGTGCATCACGAGAATAGCTTTCGCATCATAGATCTAGGAAGCTAACTAATATATTTGCGAGATAGGATTTACTATGGTTTTGCTGCTTTCGCTTAGATACGTACTCATGAGTCTCATATTCTCTTGAAATTATTTCCACGTGTTCGAATCGAAGTTGATTTCTTCTGCGAAATTATCAGTCAATTCAACGATAGGTTCGAAGATTCCCTCCTTTGTTGATTGTATTCCCATGTGTAATTTCTTCATATAAAAAGAGTCGACTGAATACGTCATAGAAAATAACAAATATTGTTGCTTATTTCTTTCGATAATATTATTTATCACACGAAGATTAACGGGCACTGTGGAATTTCCGATTTCTTGTCTTCCATGTCTCTTCACGTAAAAATTCTGGAATGTTTATTCGAATGAAGAAAAACTAGAGGGACAATTTTGAAGTAGACGCTTCGAACAACGAGATTCGAATGAAGTAACGTAACACAATGAGAAACAATCTCTGAACTTATATATGCTTTTCGAAAATTAACAAAAACATGCGTGCCCATAAAGTTTGTTTAAATTACCCCTTCTCTAGAAGAAAATAGAAATACTACGCCATTATGACGTAGTTACTTTTTAGGAAAGAATTTTCTCGAAGTTACAAAACGGAAATATTTCATATTCGAACGCGTCATAAATATATTCAAACTCGTAAAAATTAAATACGAGGTTTGTTCAAAAAGTATCGCGAATTTTGTGTTTTTTCAAAAATTATTTATTTATTCATGAATATCTATTTTGTCCCCTTCAAAGTAATCCCCATCAGATATTATACACTTGTGCCAACGTTTTTTCCAATCCTCGAAGCACTTCAAAAAATTATTTTTTGTGATCTTGTTCAGCTCCTCCTTCGATGCCGTCTTTATCTCCTCAATCGTAGCGTAGCGTCGTCCTTTCATGGGCCTCTTCAGTTTCGGGAACAAGAAAAAGTCACAGGGGGCCAGATCTGGGGAATACGGTGGCTGCGGCATCATTAGTGTGTTGTTTTTGGTCAAAAATTCGCGCACAAGCAACGATGTGTGAGCAGGGGCGTTATCATGGTGCAAAAGCCAATTTTTGTTCTTCCACAAATCCGGGCGTTTCTGGCGGATTGCTTCGCGCAAATTGCGCATAACTTGCAGGTAATATTCCTTATTGACCGTTCCGATTGGCCAATACTATTTTCTTCACTTCATCAATGTTTTCGTCTGTTGTTGACGTGCTCGGGCGTCCGGCACGCTCTTCGTCGTTCACATCTTCTCGGCCCTCTGAGAACATTTTGTACCACCGATAAACGTTGCTTCGGTCCAAGGTAGCTTCACCATATGCCACAGTCAACATTCGGAATGCGTCCGCGCACTTAATTTTGTTTTTCACACAAAATTTGATACAGATTCTTTGATCCATTTTTTGGAACAGGCAAAAATCGAAGACGAGCCGAAACACGTGCAAGCAAAGCAGCTGTCAAAAATTAATTGAACATTCAAAATGGCCGAACTTGTCGGCATAAGTGAGAGACATGAATACCAACATGACGCCACAAAAAAATAAAAAATCTAGTCAAGACTATTCGGATATAAAAAATCAATAAATTTTTTAAAAATTCTTCGAGATAAAGAAAAATATTTTGACAGTGGATTTAAAATTTTATGGTTAATAAATTATAGAAATATTTTTTGCTGACACTAAGGGTACGTGTTGGGAACAAAAGAATATTAGAGCGAATTCGTGAGAAGTGTTATACGGACAACGCGAACTTGTCGACTCATCTCGTGCACACGCGAACAATAAGTGACGAAGGAGAACCTGCCGGTAGGGCATGGATACGCTCCTAGCGGCGAACAAAAATAATAAACATAAATACAGTTCGTCGATAATCAATCGGCCGTGACTCGCATTCCGATGATCTACCGAGTGCTATAATTGGTTTGGACAAGCAACTATCCAACA
>NW_017305715.1:451688-456903 GCF_001594115.1 Trachymyrmex septentrionalis | reverse complement strand
GCGTTTGCATCTCTGAGGTTGGTAGCAGCAACCTTCGCTCTGGCAGTATATGCAGACATGTGCTCGTCGCCTTTCATTTGTAGATGATAGAAAGCCTTTTTTAATTGCATAATTCTTACTCTTGATTTGGGCTCGTGAATCTGTTCAAGTGTTCGCCATGCTTCGTGTGCACTTTTGCAATCCTCTATGTGTATCTGTTGGTCTATTTCTAAGCTCAAGCCTATGGTCGCCAATGCCTTGTCATCATTTAATTGATGCAATTTTCTATCGGCCGCAGTAGCTGCATCACTTAGTGTGATTTCATTGAGTGCATAACTTAGTAGTCCCCTACCTTTCAGAAGCCACTTTATTTCAGTTTTCCATGTCCGGTAATTTCTGTCGGACAGCTTCTCGACCACATTATCACCTTTATTGTCCGTATGACTCATTTTTCAATATCACTTCTGTAGTTTTCTGGATGCCACTTCTTATGCTCCTTCCTTTATATTTCTGAACGTCCTGGGCCCATAACCATTTGTTGGGAACAAAAGAATATTAGAGCGAATTCGTGAGAAGTGTTATACGGACAACGCGAACTTGTCGACTCATCTCGTGCACACGCGAACAATAAGTGACGAAGGAGAACCTGCCGGTAGGGCATGGATACGCTCCTAGCGGCGAACAAAAATAATAAACATAAATACAGTTCGTCGATAATCAATCGGCCGTGACTCGCATTCCGATGATCTACCGAGTGCTATAATTGGTTTGGACAAGCAACTATCCAACAGTACGTATAAAAAAAATAATAGTTTAACTGCCAAAACCAATTTATGATTTAAATAAATTCATTTTTTTAGAAAAAAAAATATTTTCCTTGAAGAAAAATTATTCAGCATCTGTCGTAAAACTTTTTTTTAGAATAAATAAAAAAGTCTTAGTTATATAACATTGAACAAGAGAAAAATTTGAGTGGAGAAAGGTATGTTTACTGAGTGCACAATTTTTTTTTACAACAAAAATGTATAAAAAATGAATACTAATTGAAAATCAAGCGATTTATGAATTTTCTTTATTGAATATTATATTTTTTTGCTTGTCATAAAGTAATAGTATGTGAGAATCCTTTCAATTAAGGTGTAAAGGTAAAGGTTAAATTAGATATGCGACCTAGTGATAAAAATACCATAGAATGACAAAAACTTTTCCAAGTTCATAACGCGAGTGCGAGCAAAGGGTTTTCCGAAGATAAGTGAGAGTGAAGTGATGTTTTCAAAATGATCACACAAAAAAGGGGGTGTAATTTGTCAAAGCTCTAAAATATGTTGGACGTATCTAAAAAGTTTTTATTGACTCCCACTCTATGAACTTTTCAAGAAAATCTTTTCATGTAAAACGAAGGAAACTGGGAAACCAATCGACAAAATTGTCAAAACCTACTAGGCATTGACGTAGCTAGAAATTTTTACTGATTTAGCCTTTTGAGAGAATTTTTATGAATATTATTGATGTATAGTGCGTAGTGAGTAGATTAAGAGCAAGTTCTCGAGACTCTAACAAGAGTTGTTTTGCGCCAAGAATTTGAAATCAAGTATCAAAGTTTTGTGAATAATAAAAATGGCGCTTCGCGAATTACTTACGAAATTCGTCACCATCGCTTGCAACTTAAATGGAAAGTTAGTTACAGTAAATTATTTGTCATAGTTGACAGATAATGACGAAACTAATTATTCGGTTTTCGGGTGTTTCGCGGGGAAGTGCTCTAGTACATTACTTTGCATTATGTACAAGCTGGGACATTGTGGCGGTAAGATTGACGAGTAATGTCATCTCGGGACATTTAGAAGTGCGTGACTTTTATGATCACGAAGAAGATAATATTGGGAGGTTACATAACCGACTTCAAGCGACGCATTACGTAGTAAGAGGTAAGCAGTGATAATATAATTTTTAGAAAAATCAAATATAAAATTTCACTAAAAGTTTGTTTCATTAAATTCTAATATTTAATTCACAGAACCATCTGTATTGTAGGATGTGTGATTCCACATCGTCGAGGACGTCCGATAAGTCGTCTCAGTTTGAGATGACGATGGCTAGCTGCAGAAGCGCTCGATGAAGTCGAACCAGCACTTAAATCGGAAAATAATAAAAATTAATTAGAAATAAAATTATTGGGAAAAATTATAAATAAGTTTCCGCCATTTGACAATCAATGGCGCTACCAGTATGTTATAGTTAAAATTGTCAGCTGTAAAACGTCATATCGTAAGGTTGGACATCTGGCAAGAACATAACCTTGAAATATTAGCAATTTTGCATCAGCATTTTATATCTTTTTTCGTGCGAAAATGTTGAGCCGAATAAGCATCATTTGCGGGAGCTTTTGATTTACTTCTTTAATTTGAAGAAATCTGCAGCTGAGGCGCATCGATTGCTTGTAGAAGCATATGTTGAGGCTGCCTTAAGTGAGAGAAGTTGCTTGAGTGGTTTCAAAAGTTTAAGAACGGTGAATTTGACCGTAGCAGAAGGCCGAAAGTGTACGAAGACGCGGAATTGGAAGCATTATTGGATGAAGATTCGTGCCAAACGCAAGAAGCACTTGCACTTACATTAGGAATGACTCAACCAGCAATTTCACATTGCTTAAAATCGTTGGGAAAATTCAAAAGCAAGGAAATTGGGTTCCATATGAACTGAAGTCGAGAAACGTTGAACGCCGATTTTTCACATGTGAAATGCTGCTTGCCAGATATAAACGAAAGGGTTTTTTGTACCGTGTAGTCACTGGTGATGAAAAATGGATCCACTACAATAACCCAAAGAAGAAGAAATCATGGGGGGATCAGCTGGCCATACTTCAACATCGACAGCCAAGCCGAACATGTGTATTTGATGGGATCAGCTAGGTGTCGTTTATTATGAGTTGCTCAAACCGAACGAAACCATTACTGGGGCTCTCTACCGAACACAATTGATGAGATTGAGCCGAGCACTCAAGGAAAAACGCGCCCACTACTACTCCAGACACGACAAAGTTATTCTTCTGCATGATAATGCTCGTCCACATGTTGCGGCGCCGGTCAAAACCTACTTGGAAACACTCAATTGGGAAGTTTTACCCTACCAGCCGTATTCACCAGACATTGCTCCTTCTGATTACTACCTGTTTTGATCGATGGCGCATGGCCTGTCTGAGCAAAACTTCACATCATATGAAGATACCAAAAATTGGGTCGATTCGTGGATAGCTTCAAAAGATGAAGCGTTTTTCCGATGCGGTATCCATATGCTGCCAGAAAGATGGGAAAAAGTAGTGGCTAGCGATGGACAATACTTCGAATAAAACATTAGGTACCGTTCTTTCACAATAAATGCCCAATTTTTGATAAAAAACGGCGGAAACTTATTTATACTCCTAATAAAAATTGAATTATGTATTTTATCTATAAAAATATCAATTTTTCTAGGAAGAGCACGAATCGAGGCCGTGCGGAATATATCGCGTAACGAACGAAACATTCCCGATCATATTATCATCCAGTAAGTCGCGAATTTTTAAAACATATCTTCCTATAAAATCAGTATTCGTGTGATTAGAAATATAATCTTAATGAAAAAATATAATTTTGTTTTAGATCATGATACGCGGGATTTCTTCGTGTACCCAGCTCAGCTGAAGAATACCCAAATATTTCGTCACGAGATAAGTTTTAAATAATTAGCAAAAAAATCTCATAGCAAGTTTACAAATAATAACGAAATGTTACTTTGCAGTGCGTGAAAATGAAGAAGAAGAAGAAGAAGAGACTGTATAAGACCAGGATGAGGAGGAAGAAGTTGCACCTGCGGAACGTGGTAGTAGAACAAATCGACTAACACGAAGATATAGCAAAACGCTCGATTTTGTAATTAAATAATTCTGACAATCTATATTTTCCACGTTCCCTCGTAGTGACGCGAACACATTGCGAACGAGGAAATCTACGTGGGTGAACTCTATGAAAAATGGAATTGCACAAAATGATAGAGTTCCTCGCTACAAATTGAATTAGCGAGAGAACTGACGAGGAACGTTGGCGTCACAATTCCCGAGCAGAGATGCGGTATGCGTGAAATCGAGCGTTTTCAATAATACTTCGCTGCCGAAAATATAGCAATAATTGCGTTCAATTTTAGCACTTTTGGGCGCGGTGTTTCGGATCGTGTTTTGAACGTAATCGCGCGAAAAGATTTTACGACAAACAATCCTCCGCAAGTATTTGCGAATCGGTTGAAATTTATAACAATTGCTGACAGTAGGATTAATATACGGATTCTAACTCAGGTCCTCTGAGGGGAGAGCGGGGCGCGGTGGGATACGCGTTGGCGCGGGGTGAGAGGAAGGCGCGGGAAGTATTCGTTGGCGCGGAGGAAGGCGCGGGAAGGTCCCGGCGGCATCGCTGTCATAAGACCCCATCGATTGATTACATAAACAATGCGTTTCTTATTTTGTTCGTCATCCGCCGCCGCCACCGTCGCCGCCGCCGTCGCGGACCCGTGTCCATCTAAAAAAATGTGTAGATAACAAGGGCTCGCACGTTAGAGAATGGCGCGACGATGTTGGAACACATATGAGTAAAGAAAGAATAGAAGAAATGAATTAATAGAATCCTCTTTTTTTATGACGTAGTTTTTTTCAATACGGTTTTTTACTAGCACGTCGAAGTATAGGATGGATGGGAAGCAAAGAAAGTACAATACATATGTAGTAATGCGGACGAAAAATGTTTTATTCACATGTTATTATTATACATCATTCTTTTTTCATTACAAACTAAAGTTATTTAATAGCTCGCAATCGATGAGCTGACGTCCATTAAAGAAGTCGCTGTCGTGTATGGCGTTCTCAAACATGATTGGAAAATCACGTATACTTTGCATCAACCGATTTGCATCAATCGACGAGTCGGGCTAATCGTTCGAACGTTACATCGATATACCCGTTAAAGTCAAACATACGGCGTAGCGTCGTTTCGGTCATTGTAATGCGTACGGACGAAGATCGACATACAAGCATAGCATCGTTCAACGTACAAACTCTGACGGTTAGCGGTCCAACACTTATAAAATTGTCCCTGTATTCGTTTCGAAGCTTGTAAATATTCCATCGCTGCTCGTAGAGACTCTTCCAGATTTCGAGAGACAGCAATAGTTTGTGTCCACGATGATCTTCCAGGATGATCTCCATGTATAA
>NW_017305715.1:450848-451588 GCF_001594115.1 Trachymyrmex septentrionalis | reverse complement strand
AGATTTCGAGAGACAGCAATAGTTTGTGTCCACGATGATCTTCCAGGACGATCTCCATGTAAATCGGTGGACCAAAGTTGATTTCAATTTCCAAAAATTTATAGCCCGTATTCGTCAGATCGTAACGTTTGCTCAGTAAACGCATCGCACGATGCTGTGGACTGCATACATACATAATGTTAAAAAAACGTTTTTTTTTGTGTATAGAGTGTTGAAATTTACAAGTTATATTCCTTCTTCACGTCGTACGATGCGCTGCTCTCTTTGGCGAAGTACATTTTTTTTTAACGTTCGTACAAGAGCGTATTGCAAGATTGCATTCGCGTAAATTATGACGTACATAATACTTCTGAAATCGAAGTGGGGAGACAGATCCTCCCCCCTCTTTCCAAAAATTTCGTACTCTTTCCAAAAACGTATCACGACATGTTTTATCACGTTTTCTACGTTTTTTTTGTCACAAGCTTATACGTACGTTTATACATATATACATTTATACATACGTTCATATATACGTTTATACATACATTCATACGTACGTTTATATGTACATTCATACATACGTTTATATATATATACACGTTTATACGTACATACGTTCATACGAGTACATATATTACAAAAGAAGGGAAAAGAAATACATAAATACGTTAACGTATTTTTATTTAAAAAATTTTTTTGCAACCACCAGTTATATATTTTCAATACATTTTATAACGCGTGTTGTCCACATCGCATAA
>NW_017305715.1:434699-450748 GCF_001594115.1 Trachymyrmex septentrionalis | reverse complement strand
TTTTTTGCAACCACCAGTTATATATTTTCAATACATTTTATAACGCGTTGTCCACATCGCATAGCAACATCCAGATTAGTTAAAGATTCCATGTCTTCGTAAACTGCATCCTAATCTCGATGTACATGCATTCTCGCTCATCGTCCAGAAGCAAGTTCCACAGCCACGTTCGTTTCTCGCGTCCCTTGACGTACACAATAGTATCATCTTCAAATACAGCCACCGTGATCAGGCGTTTAGCATCGTTGTACGGGACCATCCCGTCTTTCCATCGCAATCCATGGTGATAAACACTCAACCAGGAAGCACAAGGAAGATCTGTCGAATCTTGTCAAAAATTTTCATGGCATGGGATTCGTAAAAATGTAATGCATGAGAACGGTCCTCTGTTTCAGCACCGTTCCTTCACGATGAATCCTTGCAGATCTACGAACGTTGGCACGGACATGCTGTCGAGAAGACCGCGATTGATTGCATATCGTAGATTTTATATCGTGTTGGAGATGCATTTAGGTGATTTTGCGCACAACATTGGTCAATGGATTATATTGAACCACATGATCGTGTATGATGAGACAATAGGCTGTTGTATTTGCGGGCACGTTTTCCTTACATTCAAAATCCAATCGCACGTCCACAGTGCCACTCTTGACCGATTCGTTCTGTCGAGAACAATTTATGATCACGAACGGACTATTACGTAAAAAAGTTGTAAAGGTGAGACTCAGTTCGAGATACTCGTATCCCTTGCAGAAACGTAGCGTACAAGTCGCACAGAATCGCACATCTGTTTTTATCAAAATCCAGATTCAAGTCATCGTACGGATAACATTCCGTATTCAGGTAGAGTTTTGCATTGGTTAATTTGCAGTGATCGAATCGACTTATATCCTCGGACATGACATTTTTTCGATCCGTTTGCATAGCGAAAATAACGTAGCTTCTCGAGCTGAGTAGCTGTGTAGCTTGATGGTCCACGAATGCTTGATTGTGCTCTGCAAGAGCGGAAACTCGTACAGATCCCACGAGCGAAAAGCCATGCTCAGTTATCGTCCGCTCTCCAAAGCGCGCAACATCGACAGCTTATTTATCTCGCTCAATAACACGTGCGGCATTTGCCACTATATTTTGAATAATTCGAGCGTCGGCTCTGTCGCCGGATCTCCCGTCAGACAATTGTCGTTGCGCGCTTGTATTAAAATTAATTTGACGAGTATTGATTACCACACGTTTGTAATCTTCACAAAATCCCAGCAGTACGTAGAACGGTACACAGAAATTAAACTATCCGGCCGCAGTAGTCTGCGCATCCCAGCCGGCATTCCGCAGAATCACGCTTTTGTCGGATGACACTGTTATATAGTTTTTAATTGTGCTAGTTATGCCCACGTTTCTGTTACAGTCAATCTCCACACCGTTGAGTTCATATCGAATCTCATCAAATATGAACGCGACGCAATTATTTCCCAATGCCATATTAACACCCTGGACAACTTTGTTCTTCGTCAGTTTTCCCTCGACGTATAAAAAGCTTTCGTACGGCAGTGTGTACAGATCCTGTTGCTGTATGGATATTCTTATCTTGTCGCTGTACCCGAACGTTGTGTTAGCGAACGGGTTGTACGTGTGAGTCTCAATCTTGACGATGCGATCGTCGAAAATCGGCTCATCTTTAATGTTTAGGATATCAATCATCTCAAATGTTGCGCACCGCGAATCCCAAAGACTTAGAATGTAATGTTCGACGCGCTAAGCTTCTTTTTCCTGATGCAGTTGGATGAGCGAGTGTTATCGAGCTTGTTGACGTCGTCGGCCTTGTAAAGAATACGTTATCTCTCTGCGTGCGCTCCGTTCCGTTTAGCACGAGCATTTCACGCTCACGTTATCACCATTGACGTCGTACAATCTAACAGTGATCTCTTTTCCTCGAAAATCGAGCAATCGCCCGTTCTGGTCGACGACGCGTATCGCTAGATCCGTGTTCCGTGCGATGATCGGTAGGTAAATGATCTGCGCCGACCTTTCCGATATCTTATATCCTGGCGGCATGCTCGGCGAAAATTTGTGTATCTTATGCGCGTTTTTACCGTTCCTGTACACACCCGCGATCACGTTACACTCTATGCGGATAACGTTTACGTTCATTATGTATCGACATGTCCGATTCGTGCCATCTTCGCGGTCGCAGTATACGCTTTGACGAGAATTCCAGCAGCGATCCAATGCTATTGGGCTTGTCAAAGTTTATTCTGTATGCACATTTAATCTCGCATGTCATCGTGTTGCAGTTTGCGCGGAGCGTAATCGAATATTCTCCACCCTCACCATTATTGTCATCGGCGTCATTGTTGATATTGTTTTCACGCACTACGTTAACAGTTTCAACTGCTTCGCGGTGTGGACGTTTCCGTAAAATCGCGCGTTTCATAAATTCATTTATGTCTTGCACTTCGTACGAACCCTCGGGAATTGTAATTTCTGTGTTATCTTTGGCAAAATAAAATTTGTTGTTTGATTCATTCATGTTCGGTATCGTGTGATAAGTCTCAAAAATCGCTAGATCGAGCTCGTAATCGCCGTCACTCAAATCTATGACGGGAAAGTAGTTTGCCGCGAGAACAGTGTTCTTCCCGCTTTGCGTAAGCGTCATGACGGTATTAGACTAATACTGAGATTTCACAGCATCTCGTCGAGCTTTTTAAATTCACGCGCGTCGTTGTAGAAACCACAGGCACATCTGTCCGCAGAAGCTCTGATCATACGTCTGATAGGATGGAATATGTAACTCGAAAGGAAGCGCGTTTACCGCTCGATTTAACAGACTACCGCCCGACGCTGACATTCGTTACAATCTTTTATCTTAGGGATCGTCGATGTGCGTTCGCTGCCACGGCTGATTATAGTGCTCGTCACAGCGACGATAGGTTCGAACCTCCGAATCTGCCTTCACGTGTTCCGGAAGCTTGTCCCAGACGTTCGATGTAATCGCCGTACACGCGTAAGAATATATATTGTAACTGCTCGGCGCTCAAGTCTCGAATATCGGAAGAATGATACATTTTGCGCGAGATACATTTTGCTACTGCGCGATTCGCACGTCTTTAAATAATTGTTCGAGAGCGCACAGCCTGTAGTGTGAGTATGAAATTCATGCTGCAACCGCTGACGATACGCATCACGAACTGCGACGCGAAATCGCGAATGATGGGAGGCAGCGCGGAGAAGCGCAAGCACGGTGAAATATTGCCGAGTATTATACGCGCGATCATTTGCGGCCTGTCAAATTGTGGTAAACCAACGTTCTCATAAGCTTACTCGAGAGCCCGAACGGTGTACGTTTCGAGAACGTGTACTTCTATTCGAAATCGTTGCAACAGCCAATGTACCGAGATCTCGAAAATTCGTTTACGTCTATCGACGAAATCGGCTACTTTACGTTCTCCAATAACAGCGACTTCGTTCCACTGAGTGAGGCGCGTCCAAATTCTATTTTTTTCTTTGATGACATGGCATGCGACAAGCATGATGCGGTGAGAGAATACTTTTCGATGGGTCGTCACGCGAACGTTGACTGCTTCTATCTCTGTCAAACGTTCGCGAGGACACATAAACATCTGATACGCGACAACGCGAACCTTCTGATCCTGTTCAAACAGGACGGTACCAACTTAAAACACGTTTACAACGATCATGTGAATACCGACATGTCGTACGACGAATTTTGCGCGTTGTGCCGCGCCTGTTGGCAACAAAAATATGGATTTGTAGTAATAGACAAAGACAGTGCGCTCACAAATGGACGACACAGAAAAAGATTTAACGAGTATCGTAACGAGACCAGTCGCTGTCGATACTTAGTCGGAGATGAACATGGCAGATGTGTGCGAGCTTGAAAAATTCACGAGGACGATCGAGAAGACCAGTGAGTCGATCCGCAAGAAACATCGCGCTCTGAATACTGATAGAATCGAGGAGGGCAGACATTTTAAACCTCTTATCGAATCGCTGCGACTTTTCACCGACCTCAGCCCCGGCGTGCGCGCGACAAAGAGAGAGTTGCTCGACGAAGATACAGGCGTCTGCCCATAAACGTGACAGAAAGGAGGAAGAGGAACAAGAGGAGAGAGAAGAAGCGAGCGAGACGTTCGATCGTTCCACGACTCTGCATAAATCCAATAATCAATCGCACGATGATGTACAACCAATAACCTCCACCCCGCGTGTCAAAATTATACCGACGATAGAAGCGGTGGAGAACGTTTTCGAAACGACGGGAGACTCGCTAGTGACGAAGGTTCAAAATCAGCTGCAAACGTCGAAAAGTCGAGAGGCGTCACGAGCCGGCTTGGGCCCGCTGGGTCAAAAGTACGTCGAGGCTGTCCTGAGGGGAGCGCAAGATAAAGAGAGCAGTAGATCACGTGTACGGCGTTTACCTACACAAGGATGGGCTAAACGTTTCGACGTGGATGACGCGGACAACATAATTATCAACGGCGTACGATACGCTGGTACACCCGGTCTTTACGAGTTTTCAAGAGAATTCCCGACGATATCCTCTACACGGAAAACGATATGCACAAGTACAAGAACATGCTGTTGGTGACGGACGCGCACAAACACAAGTATCATTCGCAGGGTCGATTATTGAGCAACAGAGGATACAAGTAATCGCGCCGTTACTGTCAGTCACACCCAAGAAACCGAAGAAGAAATCTGAAAAGGGATTACCTCACGCAATGACATTGAACGACAACGCGAACGATTACGTGCACTGGAATGATCCCAACAAGCTGGTGGATCGTCTACGATTGCTCGACGCTTCACACCGAGCAGGCAACAATGCTCACGACAACGAGATGCTGTCAATCATCGAGGAATTTCGCGAAGCCGGTCTTATTATAAATTAAATCGCATTTCCATAAAATGAGTCAGTCGAGTGAAACCAGCGAGAAAAAATACATTATTTTTTTCTACTCTGTGTACTACACGTCGAATCGTGAAAAAGAAATCTGATGAAAAGAGAAAAAATTAGCTCCGAGAGATGTCGGCTCGTCGAGAAATTGCACGCTCCGGCGAGAAGAAATTTTCCGCAAATTATAGTCCGGGGGTACGATCTGTGGCAGGTTGATATCGTTGAGATGCGCTCGTACTCGGGTTTCAACAGAGACCACCACTACATACTCACTGTCATCGATGTGTTGAACAAGTACGCGTGGACCGTGCCGCTCAAAAGCAAGGGTGGGAGCAAGACGGCTAATGCTATCACTGAGATCGTACGAGAGATTGGAAGATGTCTGAAAAATTTACAAACGGATATGGGGAAAGAATTTTACAATGCCGATGTGCAGAAAATCTTGAAAAAACACAACGTTAATCACTATTCCACGTATTCGACGTTGAAATCGTCAGTAGTCGAGCGGTTTAATCGCACGCTCAAAAATGACATGTGGAAGATGTTTACACTCAACGGAAATTACAAGTAGGTCGACGAGCTGCCGCGTCTCGTGTCAGATTACAACGCGCGCAAGCATCGCACCATCGACATGCGATCCGCCGACATAACTTCCGCGATCGCCGAACGACTCTTGGGCACAGTGTACAGCGAGATAAAGATCACGTGTTCTGCAAAATTCAAAGTAGGCGATTCGGTACGCGTGAGCAAGTACAAAACGATTTTTGAGAAGGGTTACACACCAAATTGGACCATCGAGGTGTTTACGATCGTTAAGGTGCAGCGTATCAATCCCGTAACCTACTCGAGAACTATCGTGGAAAATCTGTCACTGGAACGTTTTACGAGCATGAGTTGCATCGCGCTACTCATCCGGACATATATCTCATGGAGAAAGTGTCGCGTAGGAAGTGGGACAAGGTATATGTCAAGTGGTTGGGATTCGATGGATCGCATAATTCATGGATACAAAAATAATGTTATTAGATAAAATTTTAATTGATATATTTTGTATACATATAACAAATATAACAATATAAGTATATAAACATATAAAATATATTTTTTTATTATTCTTTCAATTTTTTTTGTTTTAGAGTATACAAATATAAGATATATATGTATATAAATGTACGATACATGAAATGAAAAAATAATAATAATATATAATAAATGGCATTACATAAAACATAATAATAATACTTATATAAAACATGAAAACATACATAATGTGTAAATTATAATGATAATAGTAATAGGAATGTAGATTGTATGAAAATATTTAAAAAAAATGTAGAAAGACATACACGAAGTGTATTAAGATAATACAATATAAATCATAATAATAGTAATACATATACACTGTTTGAAAATATAAAAAGATGTAAAAACATAATAATAATATAAATGTTGATATATACATATATATATATATATATATATATATATATTACAAAGGTATCCGCCAATGCTCCCACTGTAACGTCTCTGTCGAGTCCGGTACGATGTATTGTTTGTCGTCGTATGGACTCAGAGCGATTTTCGGTTCGGATATCGTGTATACTGTGCAGTTTAGATCGTATACATGATTGACGACGAGTCATTTCGATCTCGTTCAAACACCGCGTGTAATCGTCAAACATTATCGTTCGCGCTACGACGTTACTCTTTAAGCCTTTCGCCTTTTTAGTGTCCTTCTTGCCATCCACCCTCACCGCGTACATCTTCGCTCTGGGACCAACGAATTCGGTCATTATCGCATCGGATACTTTCGTCCTTCATTACATCGGATATTTTTTTGTTTGCGAGAGGTATACGGTACGCGTTGTCCGTGGGATAATCGCTCGTGTCGAATCTAGCGATATCGCGTTTCATAGTCTCGTAAACGTCTTCGCACTCGACGCGGTATATAAGATTGTCTGTGTCGGTGTACATAATTTTACATTTGTCGTGAAACAGTGGTAACATATACTCGTGGTGAAATTCGTACAAGCAGACTTTCGATATGTCGAATATACACATACCTACGTAAATCGACTTGTTGAATTTCACCTCGAGTTTGCGCAGTTCGACGATTAAATTTTCCGCAAAGAGGCTGTGGAAATTCGGTTTTGCAATCATTGCTCCGCGCCGTATCGTCCGTCCCATTTTGTTAATAATTTTACGTCGACGTGGTTGCGCACATTCTCCATAGTTTTACCGAATATCGCGTTGTTCATTAGTTTATACAAATTTTTCTTGAAATCATTTTTCACGCGCGTTCTGAAATTTGTATTAAGTTCAATGTAATCGCGAAGCCATGGAGATTGCGCGAATTGTAGCATCCGATAGATCTTTGTTACGCGAAGACAAGTACATTGCTGCAGGTTGCGACAGTGGATGACGTAACGCTGTTTATCGTACAACGTCGCTAAAAATTTATGTTCGCGCTTGCCGGGCGGCTTATCGCGCGTCGGACAGAACGGTAGGTCAGTGTGTCGGTCATGTAGATGCGGATAGTTGAGATCGACTTCGAGAATGTAACCGGTGGGCGAATCGAGAGGAATTTATATCCAATACGTGTCAATGCGTATTTCCTGCCTAGTATACGAACCGCACGATGCATGGACGCGCTATAAACAATATAAAAAACATTAAATAATTAATTAAGTTGTTAAGTTGAGAAAGTATAAAGTGGGAAATTCTTAAACTTACTTGGCACATCTTTTCGTAAATGATGTTTCATCATTATTCTGAAGTGGAACGTAATAATTTTGTGTGTGTGTGTGTTGCTTTCTACAGCGGAGTACATTGCTGCTGCTGTTGCTGCTGTTGTTGCTGCTATTGGACTTTTCGTATAAGCGACTAAAGCAATATTGAACATGTAAAGATTGCGTACAGCTCTAACCAAAAACAAATTGCGAGGGAGGGGATAGCGGCGGCGACGGATGACGAAAAAAATAAGAAACGCATTGTTTATGTAATTAATCGATCGGGGTCCTATGACAGCGATGCCGTCGGGACCTTCCCGCGCCTTCCCCCCTCTCGCGCCTTCCTGCGCGCCAACGAGTACTTTCCGCGTCCCGCGCTCCCCTCAGAGGACCTGAGTTAGAACTCGTATATTAATCCTACTGCTGACAATTTGTAAAGTCAAATCCAAAACACGAATGCGAAATATCCTATTATAAAACATATCGATTGCATCAGCCTTCGATTCATTCTTGCTTCATGCAACTTCTTCGATGTCGTTACACGAGAACTTGGGTGAGGGTATGAGTAGTGCAACGATACAAGAAGACATGACACATGCAAGTGAGCCCGAAGTTAAAGCTAACAAATTTAAGAGACTGCGTCGCATTCGTGTTCTATGATTTTGAAACGCGACAAGACGAAACTTCTGAAGGTATCGAAAACGTAAAAATTCACGTTCCAATTCTCTGCGTTGCGCATCAGATTTGCGAAATTTACGGAGATAGACGATATGTCGGTGCGATGTCGTTGGTACGGAGATTGCGCGAGTTTATATTTCAGGATAATCCCGTGAAACAGTTTGTTGAACTCGTGACGATAAATGTTTTAAAAAGATTATTTGTGTTGCTCATAATGCTAAAGCGTTTGATGCTCAATTCATTTTAAAGTATTTAGTAGAAAAATCCGAAATTACAGAAGAACCGCGGAGAAATTTTGAACGGGACAAAAATTATCGTGATGACGGTCGGGAATATGAAACTTATAGACAGTGTTAATTATTTAGCAATGCGTTTTACCGACTTACCCAAATCTTTCGAGTTGAAGAATACATCGGACAAAGACAACTTTCCTCACCTATTCAATACGAGTTAAAATCAATTACATATCAGTCTGATACCCAACGCACGATATTATTCTTTCGATCAAATAAAGCTCGAAGAAGGAATGCGATTTATAAAATGGCACGAGGAGATGATACGTGCAAATTTTATTTTTAATTTTTAACATGAAATAGTGAAATATTGCCGTAACGGCGTAAAAATTCTCCGACGCGCATGCATGGCGTTTAAAAAAATTTTTTTGGAACGCGGTAATGTGTATCTGTTCGAGGAATGTACAACTATCACTTCCTCGTGTTGAAAGTTTTTTGCAAAAACTTTTTGCGCGAGAAAAAAATAAGAATCATTCCTTCGGGCGGATATAGAAATGCGGATAAACAATCGCAAAAAGCCTTAAAGTGATTAGTGTGGAAGGAGCGTGAGCTCGGTCATCGTGTAATTCATGCGGGACGAGGGCACGAGTACGAGATTGATGGCAGGCGCGTTGACGGATACTACGAGTCGGAATCGGCAGACGGAATACAACGCTACGTACTTCAATTCCATGGTTCTGGCATGGTTGTTCAACGTGCTTTCAGATGACTCGCGATAGAACTCTTTCTTTCGCAAATCATGGTAATACGATCGACGAGCGTTACGAATGAACTCTTGCATCGACATATTGTCTACGAAAACGGGGATAGAGAAATGGGAATGTAATTTCGACCAGAAAATGCGTGAAAATGAGATGTGTGATTTTCTAAAGAATCACACGTTATTAAAATCCGATCCTCTCGACCCGCGATGTGTTTTTTGATGGTCGTACGGGAAACATCGCTATCCGGTATAAAATTATAGTTACAGAGAAAACGCTATGTGGATATATGCTCTTTGTATCCGTATGTGTTAAAAATGGATGCTTTCCCATACGGTCACTCCGATATTTATGTTGGCGAAGACTGTAACGAGTTAATTGGCGAAGCGACAAATTTTAATTTTTACTCCGTCGAAGATCTTGTACGCTGCAAGTTACTCCCGTAATCTCTTTCATCCGCTACTCTCATATCAAGTAAGAGGAAAGCTGCTTTTCGCCCTGTGTCGAAGCTACTGCGAAACTTTCTCGCAGGAAACGTGCATTCACGATCGTCCCGACGAGCGTGAATTCGAAGGTACTTGGGAATCCTGCGAATTACGCAGAGCCATCGAGAAGGGCTATCTCGTAACGAGCGTGAGTGAAATTTGGCAGTATAAAGTCACACGATACGATTTCAATACTCGGTAGGGAAGTTTGTTTGCCGAATATATAAATACATTTTTACAATTAAAGCAGGAAGCTAGTGGATTGCCGAGCGAATGCGGACATAACGACGATGCTAAGAAACATTACTTGAGAGAATACGAAAAAACCGAGGGTATCGTTCTTGATAGAAGTAACATTGCTCGAAATCCCGATTTGCATTTGGTCGCTAAGCTTTGTCTAAATTCATTTTGTGGAAAATTCGACCAGCAAACCAATCTGCCTAATCGTAAAGTCCTACCAACGACTAATGACTTTCACGAGTTCGGAGCATGAGATAACTGATATATTATATTACTTATCAATAACGAGGTAATATATGTTTCATGGCGACTACGTAAAAAGGCGGTTGCGTCTTCTCCGACAAACGTCGTAATCGCGGCAAAAATGACGGCGTTAGCGAGATTAAAATTATATGATTATTTAGAAAAATTAGATAAATGCGTTTTGTAATATGATACAGATTTATATATTTACTTAAGTACCGGTGAACCGAATGAGTACAAACCACGTACAGGTAATTTTCTGGATGATATGACGGATGAACTCGAAAGCTACGGTCGCGGTTATATCGAGTCGTTTGTTTCGGGTGGTCTAAATTTTACGCGTATATCGTTTGTACGCCAGAAGGACGCGTGAAATCTGCAAAATAAAGGGAATAATACTTAATTTAAAAAATTCGATTATTATTCTAAATTTTAATAGTATTAAGAAATTAAGTGAAGAAAATGAGAGAAAAAAGCGAGAAACAGGAGAATAATCGGAGGGAGCGATGATAAATTTGCATTTTACAATAATTTGGCGCACTGAGTTTTATGAAATTATAACAGGACTAGAACATAACAAGCGCGCGTTTCGCGCGCGCTATTGTTAAAGACAAAAATACATAAGCAAATAATAAAACAGGAAGAACAAGGAGGGAGGAGAAAACACAATCGTTAAAAAAATATAAACTTATATAATTATAATTTTCATTTTTCTAAAAATATGTAAAAGTAAAATGAAAAGAATAAGATAAATAAAAAAACATCTTTTAATAAAAGCTTTTGAGAGATATATAATATCTTTTTATTCTTATTATTATATGATATATCTTATACTCTATATTATAAGATATATCATACAATACATATTTTTTTTTATATATACAATAAATGCAGATTTGCGTATATATATATATATATACATACACATATGTACACATTAATATTTTAAAATTACACAATTCGTGCTTTTTATGCGCGTTTATTTTTTAATATATAATATAATATTTAATAATATAACTGCATATATAATTATTTTTAACAAAAAATATTTTTATATAAAAAATTATAAAAAGAGTTATTATATATACTTCTTTATACATATAATTTTTAATTTGTTTATTATTACGTTGATTATTAAAATAAACTTTCAATGCCTGCCAAGAACGAACTCGTGAAAAAGCAACATAAAACTGTCCATGATTAAAAACATCTTTACAAAGATCTATTCTTGCTTTATCAAATGTTTGACCTTATTAATTAATATAGCAAAATATAATTTTATTGGAAATTGTCTTCTTTTAAAAGTAAAAGGATATTCATGCCCGCAATAT
This sequence comes from Trachymyrmex septentrionalis, assembly GCF_001594115.1. NCBI lineage: Eukaryota > Metazoa > Arthropoda > Insecta > Hymenoptera > Formicidae > Trachymyrmex > Trachymyrmex septentrionalis. The sequence continues at coordinate 439,136 of NW_017305715.1, read as the reverse complement.
GTTATATGATTAAAAAAAAACAATATCTCCTACTTTATCACTTGTTATGATTTTACGTTTTAATAAATGATCAGTAAGTTCTACAATCATTAATCTGGTTCCATTTGCATCCATTAATCTGCATCTATTGCAAAGACCTTCATTAATATTAAGATTTTTAATTAACATAACTACACAATTTTTTCTTAAACGTAATTAATAAGGAGGAAGAGATAATGGAGATAAAGTATTTAAATATTCTAGTAGTAAAATTTCACAAATGTTACCATTATCTTTACAATTTTCAATACTACCTACACTTGTGTAAATTCGTTCTTCAAATATATCTAATAATTCAACAACTTGTTTGTTAATTTCATTTACATCAGCATTTCTTGCAGAAAGTATCACATATTTTGCTACTTTATTAAATTCTTTATTTTGTATTAGAAAATCATATATATCTTCTACAATATCAGCATTCAATGATGCAATACAACAATCGAGAAGTTGTATATTATCGTTAGAATCATTCAATATTTCATCTCCAATAGAAACTTTGCAAACTCAGTTTCTTCTGGCAGAACTCGTATATTTTCCATTAAAGAAAAATTTATAATATATCCAAATTACTAAATTTAATTGAGAAATTAACAATTTTATTTCAAGTACATGTTCTTTAATAGGAAAAAGTTGTCTAAAATCACCTAATATAATAATTTTTAGTAAAAAATGTAAAAAAGCCGATCAGAGCCTACATCAGTTGTCCGGATGCACCAAAAATTTCTTTATTTTCGTGTGAATGTAACAAAATAAATACATAACAGAATAAAATATACGTTTCGATCTTTCAATTTGGATCCTTATCAATATAAATCGAAATTACATAAATAACGCGAATTCCAAGTTGATGGTTACGACAATTTCGTTCTTCTTTATCCAAATGCCAAATTAGCTATGTAATGAATAGCCCAATGATTATCAGAAATAATAATTTATACAATAATATTATAAAAATTTACATAAAGTAAAACCGAAGTCACATACATTGCGCCACTAAGTAGAATCACATCGCTCATCAGATTGTAAGATTTGCTGTGTAATCATTCAAAAGAATCACGAAAACGGAAAATTAGGGAATTATTAAAATCATTTGTCTGAATCTTGATTATATCAACTTACATGTAAGCGTTTTCTCACGACTCGACGTAAAGGTCTTGCAGTGTCGACAGTCAGAGATACAATAAGAGTCAAAATAATAAATAAATGTAGTTATTGAAATAATAATAAAAATAAAAACAAAAGAGAATAAAATCATACAAATCCGTAAACAAATTCATGTACAAGTAGGTCTAAAGAAGGTACGTACCATTCTGTAAATTTAAACTTTGTTTCTGATGTTTTATATGAATTGCTTCCGAAATCAGTCTTTTATTAAGTACCTTTTCCTAATATCTTGACATTTTCCCAATCAAATTCATGTTGATAACTAATTCTGTGTTTTGTTATTGCTGTGTAGTGTTCCAATTTATGTGATTTCTATATTCATTTATGCGTGTTTTCAAATATCTACCTGTTGGCCCACATATGATGCTTTACAATCTCGACAGTTTTATATACGACGTCTGTATGAGATAACTTGGGACGAACGTCTTTATGATCCATGATGAACCCCCTAAGATTATGAATTCCTTTATATGCCATGTATATTACGGAGACAATATCGTGGAGACTAATTTACCTGACGTGCTTAGCGGCAATTCTCACATAAAATTTTAGTTCCAAGATAAATAAAAACATAAACAACGAAACAATTAAAGTAAATCTTCCTGCTTCCCAATTTAAACATATTTCACATGATATCTTTAAAGTAAATGACAAATGGCTTAAAAATCTCGGCAATACTATTATACCATGGGAAGTCAAAGCATTGTTGCAATTAGGTGAGGATTCTGCTTGCCAACGTTAAAAACACCATGACTGAATTTGTTAAACATATCGAACATAATTTTGTCAGATTAAAATTATCCAACATCAGAGAATTTAGGAATAGAATTTATTCTTTATCTTAATCAAGGGGATAAAGCATGTGCTCTAGTAAGACTGACATAGAGAAGAGAATTTTTTCTTTAATCAAGACTACGAAATCATTTGTTAAAAACAATCCACATATTCTTTTTATAAGGGCAGATAAAGTGGTGGCATTTACCTTCCACTTGGACAAGATGGAATAAAAAAATGGAAACTTTACTGTCTGACACTGAGACTTATAAACTATTGTCACACAATCCAGTTAATAAAATGTTAACACAACTTAAGACATTATTAAAGAGATGGGAGCAGCGTGGTTTTGTTGAGAATTCTGTTTATAACAAATTGAACGCTTCTAATTCTGTTGCGTCTCTTGCATATGGTCTCTTCCGAAAATACACAAAGTAGGTTATTCACTTCATATTATAGTTTCTTCAGTGGGGAGCTTTCTCTATAATCTAGCCTCCTTTTTAAATGACATATTACTTTTTAAATGACAGTATACCAGTAGCAAACAGATTTATCAAGAACAGTTTTTATTTGACTAAACACATTTTTAATTTGATAATCTCTAACAACGAAGATCTTTTATCTCTTGACGTGGTTTCGTTGTTCACAAACGTACCTATTGACTTGGTTTTTGAAAGCATACAGAGCAGATGGCATCTCGTTGAAAGAAAAACTTTCCCAAAAGGGAATTTTTTAAAGCGTTGGAATTAGTTCTTAATTCAAGAATTTTTTGTTTCAATAATAAATTTTATAAACAGACTTTTGGTGTTTCGATGGGTTCACCATTATGGTTCACCCATTGTGTCGGACATTGTTATGCAAAATATTGAAGTTAAAGCACTACAGAGATTACCAATTATACCATCTTTTTATGTGAGGTATGTTAATGACATTGCGTTAGCATATGATGCGTCACACATTGATACGCTAGTTAATACGTTTAATTCATTCCATTCCAGATTGAAATTTACAACTGAAATAGGTGGGGACAAGTTAGATTTTCTTGATATCAGCTTAATTGAATGTGGGTGAAGGAATGGTTCGGTTTAACTGTGACTCGGTTGGCGCGGACACTTGTACTTTATTCGTTAGACAGAAGTCGAAAGCGTGGTGCATTCGAGTCGACAAGTAAAATATGACTGACTCTTCTCGAGATTCTTGCGCGGTTCCTCGCGCATCACACGCGAGCCTTCTTTGTTTCGAAAAAGCTCCAGGCGTACCCGATTCGAGGAATAAACAAAAGATAAACCGAGTTACGGTGATAAAAGACGGAGGAAAAAAATATAGAGAAAGCCAAACAGAAACTCTACACTGAGGGCGACGCCGAGCGCACGTGTCGCTACATGAAAAAGGAAATTCTCTTATTCAAAATTGATACCACAAACCTACTTTTTCTGGTCGTTATCTAAATTATTTTTCTAGACATCCTTTAAGCCAAAAAGTTGGAGCAATCATCGCTTTAATTGCTAAAGTTCTCTCTTTGTCCCATCCTGTATACCATCAAGAGAATTTTCAATTAATTATTAAAATCCTTTTAAACAATGGATATCCACTGATACGTAGGCTGGAAAAGTTTCTGCAAACAATATGAAAAAAAAACATGTAAAATTCGATAAATGGCTTTATTATTTTTCGAAGTATTCGCCTTTAAGATCAATACATTTTTGCATGCGCTCGAACCAATTTTTGAAGCATTTTTTTTACTCTAAGGCTGTAACCTCAGAAATTAGTGTACGAAATGTTTCAACAGCTGCTTCAGGCGACTCAAATCGCCATCTTATTTTTAATGTATGGGAACAAAAAGAAGTCATTAGGTGATAAATCAGGTGATTACGGACAATGAGTCATCAATTCGACATTATTACTGAATAAAAAATCAATGGTTTGACGTGCTGTGTGACAGCTAGCGTTGTCACGATGAAGGATGATGCGACGATTTCGGTTTGTTCTACGCAATTCATTTATGACTTCTGGCAAACAAATTGTTGTATACCAATCAGTATTTACAATCCTTCGATCCTCTAAAGCCACGGTTGTCACTTGTCCGGTATAACCGAAGAAACAAGCAATCATTTGCTTGGCAGCACTGCGTGAACGAACAACTTTTGTTGGTTTCCGTTCATTTTGAAATACCTAAACAGTGGATTGTTGTTTACTTTCGGGCTCATACGAATAGATCCATGTTTCGTCCCCAGTAACAATGTTGTAGACCAAATTTGACCGACCTCGGTTGAATTTCTTGAGTATTTCTTTGCCCCCTTTAACACGAGCCTGTTTTTGAGCTTCGATCAAATTGTGTGGGATCCAACAACTGCAAAGTTTCCGTACGCTCAAGTGATCATGCAAAATCGTATGTATTGCTTTCATGTCAATGCCTAAGGATGCCTGAATCTCGCGGTATGTTATATGCCGGTCTCG
>NW_017305715.1:426535-431788 GCF_001594115.1 Trachymyrmex septentrionalis | reverse complement strand
ATAAACACTATTCACATTTTCAGCCGCCTGGCTTGCGTTTTCGCCTTTATCGAAGAAAAACTGTAAAATATGGCGTATTTTCTCTTTGTTGGTGTCCATCTTTGACACGCGCTCAAACAATACTGACTCAAGCAATCACAAAACTGTCTGAGAAGTTTTTTTAGTACGAAATCTTATCTTTCTAACGCCATTTGGCGTAACCCGATCGCACTTATACAACGCGAGATACAGATTACTAAAGCCATCTATTGGAAAAATAATAGATTTCTTTTTACTACACCTAATATTTTTTCACAGCCAATTTCACACTTAAGCCACATAATCATTATATATTTTGACAGTTGATATAGCAAGGTTTGTTTGTGAAAAAAGTTCGATTTATTCTACGCAGTAGTTTTTGGTTGGTGCCCTATCAAATATGGAAAGTGAAAAGCAGCATTTTCGGCATATTTTACTTTTTTACTATCGAAAAGGTAAAAATGCTGTTCAAGCAAGAAAAAATTATCCGATGAGTATGGAGAAGATGTATTGACAAGAACGCCAATGCCAAAACTGGTTTGCAAAATTTCGATCCGGCAATTTTGATGTTGAAGATGCACCACGTTCTGAAAGGCCAGTTGAAGCTGATGAAGACACAATAAAGGCATTAATTGATGCAAACCGGCGAATAACAACTCGTGAGATCGCTGAGAGATTAAATTTATCGAATTTGACCGTTCATAATCATTTGAAACGCGTCTGATTGAAAATCGTCTTTTATTTTCATAAGAAAAAACGAAATTACTTTCCGAATAACCTAATAATATATGTATACAATAATTATTTAGGGTTATACATTTCGATAATATAATACATTTCAATAATATAATTACACGACCTTTTTTCACAAAAGTATTCGATAATGTGCCCATGGTAATGTTTTGATTGAATTCGATATAACGTATCGTCGTATTTGTCATCGTAAGGATTTAGAGTGATTTTCGTCTCAGATATCGTATATACTTGATGATGTAATTTTAATCTTATGCATGACTATTGACGCGTCATTGTCTGTGTACATAATTTCACATTTTTTGCCATACAGCGATAACATATATTGTGGTGAAATTTCTATAAACAGACCATCGATATATCAAGTATACACATTCCTTCCGTAGGTTTGTTGAACTTTAACTCAAGTTTATGAATTTTAATGGCATCAGATTTTCAGAAAATACATTTCTGCTGTGAAAATTCGGCTTTGCGATCATTGCCTTTGCGCCGTATCGTCCATCCCATTGTATTAATAATTTTACATCGATGTTATTGCGCACGTTCTCCACGGTTTTGCCGAATATTGCATTATTCATTAACTTAAATAAATTTTTCTCAAAGTCATTCTCCGCAAGCGTTCTAAATTTTGTATTAAGTTCTATGTAATCTTGAAGCCATGCTGATTGTGTGCGAATTGCACTACGTGATGAATCTTTGTTACATGAAGACCGTGACGCATGTACTGCTGCGATAGTGTATAACGTAACGTTTTTTTGTCATACTCGTACATAGTCGCTAAAAGTTATCCTGCTGTTTGCTAGGTTTATCACGCGTTGGACAGAATGGCAGGTCAACGTGCTCGTCGTGCAAACGCTCCGGATATTCTAAGTCGACCTCAAGAACCTAACCTGTGAGCGAATCCTGAGCAATCGCGTTAACGTCAAAGTTCGAGACGTTTTCGACCCATCGAAATTTGGCGTATGGCAATGGTTGACACATCGTCTATTCGTATAGAATTACGTATAGAATTACGTGTCTCGAACCGGTTTTGGCGTATGTGATGGAGCATTGTCATGAAGAAAAATGACTTTGTGTTGTCTCTTTTGGTATTCTGGTCTTTTTTCAAGCAGCGAACGGTTCAAATCGATCAATTGTTGTTGGTAGCGTCCAGCATTAACCGTTTCACCAGGTTTTAACAGCTCATAATAGATCACACCCTTCTGGTCCCACTAAACACAGAGCATCGTCTTTCTGCCAAAGCGATTCGGTCTTGCGGTCGATGTGGATGGTGTGCCTGGGTCTACCCATGATTTTTTGCGCTTGGGATTCTCAAAATAAATCCACTTTTCATCCCCACTAACGATACGATGCAAAAACGACTTCCTTTTGTATCGTGCAAGCAAAATTTCACATGTGTTTTTGCGCCTCTCCATCTGCCTGCCGTCCAACTCATGCGGTACCCATCTTCCGGTCTTCTGAATCTTTCCCATCTCTCGTAGGCGATTGGAAACAGCTTGTTGACTAACGCTCAATTGCTCTGCGAGTTGTTTTTGTGTTTGTGAATCATCTTCGTCCAACAATGCTTGCAATTCCACATCTTCGTACCTTTTTGGCGGTTTTCCGTGTTCCTTGTTTGCAACATCGAAGTCATCACTTTTAAAACGCCGAAACCATCGTTCACATGTATCTTGCGATGGAGCATGTTCACCATAAGCTTCTCGAAGTAATCGGTATGATTCAGCAGCAGTTTTCTTCAAATGAGAACAAAAAATTAATGCTGTCCGCGAATGCTCTTTGTTTGGTATAAATTTCGACATATCGAACACAGCAACACAACACTATGCAAACACTTTGTCAATTTATCACTCGTGCGCTTCTGACACTTGTTGATGGCACTTCAAAATGACATAACAGTCAAATCTTTATACCACACACTGCATTGATGCGCCATCTGTTTTCTCAAATCCGCATTTCATACTTGTACACCTGGTATTAACATCAAAGTACATCAAGTACATAGAAGGTTTTGACGAGTCGTATATATTTGTTGACGACTGCATGTATTTGTTATTGGCTCACGCGTATCTGCGGAACGTTGACCAAGACCGCCGCGTATATCGCGCTCGATAAATATCACCATGTTAGTGAACAGTTCGAAATTTACGCGTGTATGTTTCAGCATAACATCCCACATAAAACCTGGTAAAGTATAATAATATAGACTAGGGTTAGGATTACGTCGATACAATACAGATACGATTCGTTTAGTAAATCGATCCCAACATTTGTGGATAGTTCAGTTCTTTTTACTCTCAACTCTCGGGAAGATTCTACATTGTATGTTACTAATCCTTCTTTCAGTTTGACTCCTAGTTCCTTTATTTCCATACATCCTAATGCCTTTTCTTCACAAAGATCATTTTCCTTAACCACAGTCACAGATGGATGGTTTTTAAACTTATCTTCCTTTGACATTCCTTGTAACATACAATGTTTTTTACAATTGGGAGAAAATTTCGCTTCCTTTTAATAACAAAAATAAGATTATCTTCGAATGTATAAAGGGTGTTGAGAATAGCACACAAAGAATGCCCATTGATAGGAGAATTGCAGTTACGAATCATTCGATTCCAATCTTAAATAAAATCATCTCTTCTCCTGTTTTTACTATGGACAAACAATTACTAAAAATGGAATCTGACACACGTACTTTTGTATCGACGCATCCTAACATTATTTTTACGCACGTTGACAAAGGCAACGTCACGGTTGCTATGAACAAAGACGCATACATGTATAAAATGACCACTTTATTAGGTGACGTAGATATGTATGTTCCGATTAAAAAAGGTCCAAGAAATTCATGACAGCTTTAAGGTCTATGCTCACTAGATGGAAAACGAAAGGTTATATCAAGGACTCTACAAAGCATTATATTGTAGTGACGGATCACTTCCGAGAGTCTATGGATTGCCGAAGATTCACAAACCTGGTTGACTTTTAAGAATTATTGTCTCATCAATAGACAGTCCGCTATATTCATTGGCTACATATTTACATAATATACTATTTAAGACTATTTCTAAAGCGAATAATTACGTTAAAAATAGTTTTGAATTAGTCGAAAAATTAAAAAGATTACACTTTACAGATGAACATAAATTAATCTCTTTAGATGTTACAGCTCTTTTTACGAATGTTCCAATGGAAATAGCAGTCGATTGTGTGAATGAACCATGGAATTTTATTTCTAAGAAGTTTTCTCTGTCTAGGGATGAGTTTTTGGGAGCGATACGGTGTATTTTAGATTCCATATTTTTTTTGTTTGGTAATAAAATTTATAAGCAAAGCTTCGGCACTCTCATGGGCTCTCCTTTATCACCTGTAGCAGATCTAATAATGAGGAGATTAGAGACGGTGTCCTTGCTGTCGTTGAATTTGGATATTGTGTTTTATTATAGATACGTAGATGACATTTGTATTGCGGTTTCTCCCTCTAAAATTGATGATTTACTAAAACAATTTAATTCATTTCATCCGCGTCTCCATAGAAATAGGAGGAGATAAAATTTATTTTCTGGATATCACTATATATATTAATAGGAATAGTTTTATTTTGATTGGTACCGTAAACCGACCTTTTCAGGGAGGTTTTTAAATTTCAATTCAAATGATTCCCTTGCACAAAAAAGGGACAATTTTTTCGCTAGTTGACAGAGCTTTTTTACTATCTGACTTTATGTTTCATACACAAAATTTGACATTTATTATTAACATTTTACTAGATAATGACTATCCATTGACTTTTATTTTTGACACAGTTAATCAACGTATAAAAAATTTAATTAAAAATAGACACATAACACATAAAGATTTGGATGACAATGTCTGTGCGAACGAATCTGCTTCTTGGCTTACGGTACCATTTATTCCTCTTCACACGGAAAAATTTAAACGATTCAATAAAAACGACATCAGAATATCTTTTCATAGTCCTAATAAAATGGGCAAATATATAACAGTACAGAAGGATATTTGTCCCCATACATCGAAGAACAATGTAGTCTATAAGATATCGTGTAATAATTGTGATGTGTCGTACGTGGGACAGACGGGCAGACAATTAAAAACCAGAATTGCAGAATATCGTAATCATATTAGACATAACACTTCTGTCCGTTCTATCATAAGCATCAGGAACATAGGCTACAGTATGATCACGATTTCCAATAGGATAAAGTTAAAAAATTTTAGATGAAGAGCCTTGCTATAAGAAACGCTTAATTTCCGAGATGCTCAATATTAAGAAGCAGAAAAACAGTTTGAATTTACAAACTGATACTGAAGGTCTTTATAAGGCATACATACCCATTGTAAATAAAATTTAACTTTTTGATACTGTACAGTCCGTCTCTCAGTTGGCGATCCGTATCAGCGAGCGTACACAACATGTCGACACACATGTCCGTCTTTCATATATGTGTTTAGCTTGTCTTTATA
>NW_017305715.1:417210-426435 GCF_001594115.1 Trachymyrmex septentrionalis | reverse complement strand
TATATTCCAATGGCTATTTTCTATACTTATATGGACACACTTGTTTGAGTAATTTACACATGTTTTGATGAGTTTTTATTCCTTATTAGAATTCCGGTATGTTAATTTATTTGCGTTTTATTTTTTCGTAAGAAGTCTTTTTACTTTTGTTTTATTAAGTACAACTTTTCCAAGAGATATGTTACACTTTTGACTGTTCAATCATATGTGATTAATGTCGAGTTCTACATCAAGACTCATCCGAATTATGAATATTATGTATATGCGAACATTTGCGATAATTATTTGCGACAATTATTAATTGTACTACTGTTTTTTTATATGTTTAATGTCTGAAGAGGGCTCAATCTGGTAGTCGAAACTTGTTATTTTTGCATTATGTAATTTTACTTCTCTTTATTTATAATATATTCTTTTAACCATGTGATTTTTTAAAGAAATGTGTTGACTCTTTGCCCTTTATTTATTATTATTTATTTTGTATAGAAAAAGTCCTTCAATCTGTTAACACTGGGCAACCAAATTAACGTAACACCTGTTGACTCTGTAAAAATAGACAAATTTCAAGATACAATAATTTCGTCAAAAATTGTCGTATCGGGATGTTTAAGAAAGTATTTTACAGGTAGAAACCTCTACTTTGCGGATCGCTACTAAAAAAACGGTCTCATGGAAATTTCACGAAGTTACACAAATATAAATCAAGATATATCAGACTCCAAAATTTTTTATGAAATTTGCGAAGCTCCACATCATTCGAAAGAGCGAATCTTTACCTGTAATTTATTTTTTTACGAAGCTCCGTACGATTTTTTTTCATCGAGTTATTCAACGTTGAAGGAAAAATGGTCCTTTTGCTTGCCACTCCGTGGAATTCCACAAATTTCGTAAAAAATTTTGAGATTTTATATCTTTATTTATTGTGTAACTTCATGAAATCTTCATGAGATCGTTTTTTAAGTAGCGATCTAAAAAGTAGATATTCCAACCTGTAAAATGCTTTTTTAAACATCCCAACATGACAATTTTTGACGAAGTTATTGTTGAAATTTGCATGCAGCTATTGAACAAAATTAGAGTCACTTAAAATCAGCGTTAAAAAAAACCAAATTCAAATTTCACATATCTCCGCGAAGAATGGTCGCGAAGCGATGTATGAAAAAACATTTTAAAGTCATAATTTCTTTAATTTTAAGTAAAGTTTAACATTTTCTCTTTAAAAAGATTTTTTATCATTATGCTACAATTTTTTTCACTAAGTGATTTAAAGTGAGTAGTGCATCATGTAGTCTTTTCTCTGAAAATTTCTAAAAATTTTGCCGCCGTATTAGCATTACCCGAGGTGTACTATGGGGAGGTTACACAGTTGGACTTACACCTCGTGTATGCGTGTGTGCGAGCGTGTGTGTGTGTTGGGGAAAGTGCGTGAGTGACATTTACACTTCAAAATCTGATATTTTTGCCTTGTCTTCAAATATAAATTGTTAACTTAAGAAATGTAGACTCAGAAATTGCGGAAGCTGTCCTCGTCCGATAAGCGGAATGTTGATGGGCTAACGCAGAAGTGCCAAGGCTATCGCGAAAAGCTATATAAGCGCGACCGCGAATACGGTCATCGCTCAGAAAATTGAAAGACTAATTTATCGCGTTACTTTGCTCGTCGTCTAAACGAAATTGTAACAGTATTTACCGCGACATGAATAGTGCTAAGTGAAATTGTAATGGGAAACCACTGATGATATGTGTAAAACTAAATATATTACTAAACAAAAATAAGAGCTTTTGATCTCATCTCCCGAAATCCTTTGTGGATCCGCAAATTGTGCCGTGAAATACTGGCACAACAGAAAAAATTAAAAATACACACATATATATTGTAATATAAAATCATAAATATTTAAAATAATAACTGAATTATACATTAAAAAATAATTAAAATAAATTTATACCTATCACAATTCCTTTGGAAACATAAAGAAATATCTTTTCTGTGTAATATTATAATTGCACTCCTTCATAAATTTGATATTTTGGTCGACATCCTCTTTCCTTCTTGATTTTTCTGTATCTTCTAAGAAGCAGCACTTACAACAAAGCTAAGATCAAATGTGTTTTTTGGCAGAGAATTGAAAATCTGTATAATATCTTTATACAAATTAACTATTCTCTGAAGTGAACATAACCTTCGTTCTCGACACCGTCAATATTAATTTTTACTTTTTTCACTTCTTTTACTGAACACTTTACACATTTTATATTAACACAGCTTCGATTGTTCACTGTTCACCCCAATTTGCTCCGATTTCACTACTACGTTTTATGTACCGTTAATTTTACTGTTTATACAGACATTTAAATGTGATCAAGAGAACTATAGAAAACTAGAGAGAGAAAGTGTGATAGAAGATCAGTTATATGATTGGTTACCTACTTAGCTCGCGCATGTGCAATTCGATTTTGTACACGCTAGAATCGGAAGAATTGCGCTACTGTATATACTGTGGTATTACGCTACTTGTTGGAGTGGTGGGGGGGGGGGAAGGAAAGAAGAGAATTGTGAGTGGGCAGGTGAGGGAACTTAGTCGGTTTTCAATAACCGGGAGAACGGTTTTCTATATTTTATTTATATTGTAGCCATTATCTCTATTTAGATTATTAGAGTGTTTTTGTATCTTTATGGCTTCTCTATATGTACTTTCTTGGAAAGTATGATGTAATGTTGGCTATTATGGTCGTTTTGTCAAACAATAATTCCTGTTTCGATATTGTATTCTGATAATGCTAACTGCGTGGCGTGTTTTAATCTGACATCATGTTGGTATTCTTTTATCCATAGGTTGACTATTCTCCCGGTTTCTCCAATGTATACTTGCCCGCAGGAAAAAGATATTTTGTATACTCCTGCGGAGCTAAAGGAAGATCTTTGATCTTTAGGATTTCTTAAGATTTGTTCTATTTTATTGGGTAATTTGAAGATAGTTCAGACATTGTGTTTGTTTAATATCCTGCCAATTCGATCTGTTGTTCCTTTGACATTTGGGAGAATGGATAGGATCCTGTCGTCTAGTTGTGTGTCAGAGATCGTTGTCTTGCATGCATGTTTATTGATTATTTTGATTATGTCTTTTTTTGTCGTATCCGTTTTTCTGTAAGGCTAGTTTTAGGTGGTTGAGTTCTGTTTGTAGATATTCTGTGTCAGTGATTATAAAAGCTCTATGTACAAGTGAGTTGATTGCAGATTGTGCTGGGTGGTGGTGCGACTCGGCATGTAGATATCTATCTGTGTGTGTGGTTTTCTGTACACTTGATGGTCTAAGGTACTGTCAGCTTTCTTAGAGAGAAGAACATCTAAGAATAAACTCCATAAATTTTTTATTTTCCTCAACATTCACTTCATTATAGACATAGAGAAAAAAGTCGGAAAAGTCCCCTTTCTAAATGTGCTTCTCTCTAAGAAAGCTGACGGTACCTTAAAAAATCCTAAATATCAAAGATCTCCACTCAGCTCCGCAGGAGTATACAAAACACCTTGTTCCTGCGGACAAGTATATATAATATTAGAGAAACCGGGAGAATGGGGTCAATCTACTGATAAAAAAACACCAACGTGATGTTAGGCTAAAACACGCCACATAGTCAGCATTATCAGATCACAACATCGCAACAAGACATCAAATACTGTTTAACAAAACGATCACAATAACTAACATTACATTATATTTTCTAAGAAAGTATAGAGAAGCCATTGAGATACAAAAATATTCTAGTAATCTAAATAGAGATAATGGCAATATAAATAAAATATGGGAATCCATTCTCCTGGTTATTGAAGACCAGTTTCCCTTACCTCCCTCCCCCACCAATTCTTTTCTTTCCCCCTACCACTCCAACAAGTAGTATAATATAAAAGGAACAGCCCGAAGGAACAGTTCAGTATCAGACTGCTCCTCGCTTTGATGAAGTAGACTGCAAGATTTACGAAACGTTGGCATTCTAAGAATGGATCTGGACAAAGAAAGTCCGCGAAGCGCTCAATCTTTATATATAATTACAATCTTTTATTCAAATTTGATCAAATTACACGAAAAAGGGTTCAAAAGCATTTGGAAAACTAAAACAAACTTATATGTATTCATATTTGAAAAAAAGCCTCACTTGTAGTTCTGGTTTTAAGAAAAAAATTTTTTTCTTAAAAATTGACATTTTTTATTGGTGTCAAAGAATTATTCTTAAATGGTGTGTTTGTGTCAAATTATTCCACGAAATATTGTTTTTGTTTAACATTAATTAAATTAAATCGACTCTCTCTCTCTCTCTCTCTCTCTCTCTCTCTCTCTCTCTCTCTCTCTCTCTCTTTCAATTATTTTAATGCAAAGTTATCCATTCTAACATTTAATGTTCCGCTATTGCTATCCGAAATTGTGACATTAGAAGCGAGAAAATAAAAAATAAATGCAAGTTATATTTAAATACTATTCAATAACAGATCCCTTTTTTATTCCTGTTCTACATTGCATTAAAAAAATGCGCGCGCGCGTACATACACTCCAAAATAATCTGACCACTAAGTTTTTTTACAAATTTTTAATATTTTCAAATAGCTATAATTTAATGAAAAATCATCGTAGCAAAATGTTTGAAAAAGTCTTTTAAAGATTAAAATCTCCACTTTCTAGATCGGTACTTTAAAAAACGGTCGTACTGATATTAAAGTTACACAAACATAAATGAATATGCATAAATTCTCAAAACTTTTTATAAAATTTGCGAAGTTTCACGGAGTCAACTAAAAATTGCGCACAAATGGGGTTTACAGCTTTCGAAAGAGTGAATCTTTACCTTTAATTGCTTTTTTATAAACCTCTGCATGATTTTTTTTTCACCGAGTTATTCAACGTTGAAGTAAAAACGACTCTTTTTGTTCAATGTTGAATAATTTGATGAGAAAGAATCGTACAGAGATCTTTAAAAAAGCAAACTAAAGGTAAAGATTGACACTTTCGATTGCTGTAAACCGCATTTTTGTGTGATCATTATTTCCAGCCATAGACATTTGTAAAATTTGTACAAAATTTTTTCATTTGACGGATATCCATTTGTGTTCATATAGCTTCATAAAGGATCAGTTCAATTGAAATATCAATTATCGATTTCAAAAGTAAAGATTTCAACCTATAAAAATGTTTTTTTTTTAATTTCGTTACGATTATTTTTGACAAAGTTATTTTATTTTGAAGTTAATATATATAATAAATATATAAAGAATCATTTAGAATTAGCTTTAAAAAGGTTAAAATCAAGGTTTACATATCTCTGCTAAAAATGATTACAAAACAATGTTTGAAATAAGCGTTTTAAAGTTTAAAGCTAACTTTCGAATGCTTCAAATCATTTTTGTATGCAAAAATTTTATTATAAGTCTTTATCTTTAATTTGCTTTTTTTATTCAACAATGAAGCAAAAGTGATTATTTTGCTTCAATATTCAATAATTCAGTGAAGAAAAACCTACAACGCTTAATAAAAAAGCAAATTAAAGTCTTTAAATACAAAGCGCCTTCCCGGTCCGAGTGTTAAGATGTTGAATTACTATCTAATATACATTCAATTAAATTGAATTAATATTTCAGAAATAAATTGAGAAATAAGTTTATTACAGTTTTTTAAGATTTGGGAGAATTTGGGGGGATTATTTGTTTCAGATTGATTGTGTGAATCCGATAATTTCATCGGCTCTCAATTTATTTCTGAAATATTAATTCAATTTAATTGAATGTATATTAGATAGTAATTCAACATCTTAACACTCGGACCGGGAAGGCGCTTTGTATTTAAAGTCTTAATATTTATATAGACGGTCTTGTTTCCAATCATATTAGCAAATTAAAGGTAATGATTCACTCTTTCTATTATAGTAAACCGCATTTTTGTGTGAATTTTACTTTACAACATAGACCTCTTTAAAATTTGTACAAAATTTTCACATTTGATGGATATCTATTTGTGTCCATATAGCTCCATATAAAAGATCAGTCAGATTGAAATATCAATCACCGATTTCGAAAGTAGAGATCTCAAGTTTTAAAAGGCTTTCCTAAAAAACATCTTGCTACAATAATTTTTTAATGAATTATTGCTATTTGAATATATTATAAATTTGTGAAAAAAACTTAGTGGCCAGGTTTTTTTGCATTTAAGTGAAAACATTTTGATGGCAGTATTTTACGACGACAGAAACAGCTATAATGAAATCTTTTTGAGTGCAGTTGTTGTCTTAGAGCTGATATATATATATATATGTTACGTCCGGCGGACTCGCACGACTCTTTTCTTTCGTAGAGATTTGGAATTCATCGAAACACTAAAATAATTTTATCTTCCTTCCTTTTTTCTGTACACTAACAACTAAAACAAGGAATTCGTTGTCTCCTCGTGAATGTCGCTCCGAGATAAACTAAATCAATAACAAATAAGAAACGGCACGCGGCGTTCAGGGATAGATGCGGGGTGGCGACGATGCATGGGCGCCTTCTTGGCGCACGTGCGTTTTCCCATAAACCTTGAGATAATAAAATTTTGGAGACACTTTCCCATACTACAGATTCCTGTCAACATCCTTTCCTCCCCCAAAATCTTGGCCAATCCAAGAGCAAAGGAAAATCCTACTACCAGCTAACGAAATCTATTCCACCAATCCAAATTTGAGTAATCAGAGGCGATTAGTATAAAAATCGCAGTTCCGCAGTCCTCGATGCATTTTTCTCCAAGTTTTCTCAAGCTACACTTGTTATGCGATTTTCCTCTAAGTTTAGAGAAGTTGTCGCGATATTCGAAAAGTTCCACCCGATTTTCGAAGCCCTTTTTCTCCAGTAGAGTCAGTATTAAAGAAACATTACTAGCCTTGCACATCCTGGCCGGAGGACCTCCAACAATAAGCATCTCAGTAGTACGTCAGTATATCTCTATTCTCTGGCTCCCTCCTCGCTTTATCTTTTGGTAAATTTATTTTAATATTTCATTTTATCTTTTTTTATTATTCATTTGTTTTATTTTATTTTTATTCTTTTCTTTCTTTCTTTCTGTCTTTTGAGCTCCTATGTACAAGAAAATGAAAACATGCAGTCCGTTCACGTTATAATTTCAATCTGTCGCCGTCGCCCCATAATTGTTCGCCCGCTGTCGACCGGTCGTTCGTGTCCGCTAACACTGTCATCATCCGAGGAAAATTAGGCCAAACCCTCTCAAATCCACTCACCAAAACCTCCTTCTCTTTTTATTCTCTCGTTATTCTCTTCGTAACTTCTCCCTTCCATTCTGCCACAATACTTTTCACACACACGCACACACACATTTACACATGTACAAATCATAATTATTAAAATTGTAATATTCTTATTGTATTTATTTTCTTTTATTTTTATTCAAAATGTATGATCAATATTGTTTTTTATTATACTATTTTTTATTATACTTTTTATTATACTGTTATTAAATTAATTTCCTAGTAGTCCACTTTTTTCTAATATAATTCTCTCCTCATATTCTTAAGTTCTCCCGTGATTGCACTTTGCCCTCTCCCCGGTCACTTGGATTAAGTTCCATGACCGAATGTCAGGGCATACTGGCGCAGCTGGCTGCCCTTTCGGCGCACTGATCCAGTTTGGGCCCTTTAAAAGTACGTCTGACTCGTATATCCGTTTAGCGGAGCACGAGCAGAGGTTTCCACTTCGTCCTCCGTTTGACCCTCGGCTCGTTAGGAGCTTCAGGACGAAGCGAAGCGCCTTCCGATTTGCGTCGGTCCTTCCCCACGACTTCCTTGTGGTCCGGAGCCTGGACACGACCAAATTGGTCTAACAATTCGTTTCCTTGTTACGTTCATCCCCTCAGCTCCGCATGCGCGCGGAGCTTGGACGTAACATATATATAGCCTTTCGGAATAGTGCAGTCAGTTATAAAAATTTTTTCGAGTAGTCATAAGTAAAATTCAAGATCAGTCGACGAGTTTAATTGTACTAAATACGGAGTTTTTGGCTCAGTGCAATCCAAGAAAATCCAGCAGTTCATGTTGAAGATCTTTCATCCTTAGTTAAGAGGCATCACTGAGACATCACTGAGACATCGTCGGGGACTCCTGCTATAATTCGTCAATACCTCCAGCAAAAAAAGTAAGAACAAATTTTCCTTTTTTCTTTTTCATATTACTTTAATTTCAAAGTTATATGACCATCAATATTCTCACGCTCTCTTATTCTTCCACAAATTTTTTTTTTATTTAACCACAAACACAATTAGCCCATCTTTTCTCCTAAAAAATTACTTAAGCGGTAAAACGCTTCAAGTAATTTATCCCTTTCTCTACTCAGAATTACTTAAGCGGTAAAACGCTTCAAATAATTTTAATAGATGGTCTGCTCCGAATTACTTAAGCGGTAAAATGCTTCAAGTAATTCTTCTTTTCCGTATTCACAGTTACTTAAGCGATAAAACGCTTTAAGTAATCCATGGTTACTCTCCCTAGAACTAAATCATAACCACTGGAAAATCTATCTCCTCCTCCCTTCTCTTCGGAATCATTTTCTCCTTCTACGTTCTTCTAATTATTCATCATGGGCACTAAGGAGAGAAAATTTTAATAGATGGTTTGGCGGAATAGACACAGCAGGACGCAAGAAGCGGATCAAGCTCGAGAAACTCAGAAGGGCTAGCGTCCCAATTATTACGCGGATACAGACCAGGCAGTTTATTTCCCCCTAAGCCCATTGTCAACTTAAAAGAGCCCATTTGCGCCAAAAATATCGAGATCAAGGCTCTCCCGAAGTCCCTGTGATAAACTTTCGACAACCGATAGTAATACACCTTCCCCTAGTAACACACCTTCGGCCCCTTCCTTAGATTTTGAATTCCCTTTCCCCTCCTATTCTCCTACCCTCGATAATTTCCAAAACTCAGAACTTTCTGCTCCCTCTTACTCTCCAGTCCCTCCAGAAGACAACACATCTTATGATGAGATATGTACGAGGTCTGTTCAAAAAGTGTCGCGAATTTTGTGTTTTTTCAAAAATCATTTATTTATTCATGAATATCTATTTTGTCCCCTTCAAAGTAATCCCCATCAGATATTATACACTTGTGCCAACGTTTTTTCCAATCCTCGAAGCACTTCAAAAAATTATTTTTTGTGATCTTGTTCAGCTCCTCCTTCGATGCCGTCTTTATCTCCTCAATC
>NW_017305715.1:412201-416482 GCF_001594115.1 Trachymyrmex septentrionalis | reverse complement strand
TATATATATATACAATATATAATAAGATAATTGCAAAAATCTTAACTTTTTTTTATAAGTTCTTTAAATATTCAAGATGTATTATGTAAAGTTTTAATAATGCAATAGTTATAGAAGGAAAATAATATTATCCTTTTAGCTGAAATGCATATATATTCTATTAGGTTGTTCGGAAATTTCGTTTTTTCTTATGAAAATGAAAGACTATTTTCAATCAGACGCATTTCAAATGATGATGAACGGTCGAATTCGATAAATTTAATCTCTCAGCGATCTCACGAGTTGTTATTCGCCGGTTTGCATCAATTAATGCCTTTATTATGTCTTCATCAGCTTCAACTGGCCTTCCAGAACGTGGTGCATCTTCAACATCAAAATTGCCGGATCGAAATTTTGCAAACCAGTTTTGGCACTGGCGTTCTGTCAATACATCTTCTCCATACACATCGGATAATTTTTTCTTGCTTGAACAGCATTTTTACCTTTTCGATAGTAAAAAAGTAAAATATGCCGAAAATGCTGCTTTTCACTTTCATATTTGATAGGGCACCAACCAAAAACTACTGCGTAGAATCAATCGAACTTTTTTCACAAGCAAGCCTTGCTATATCAGCTGTCAAAATATATAATGATTATGCGGCTTAAGTGTGAAGTTGGCTGTGAAAAAATACAATAAGTCCTCTGTTGGGAAAAAACGAAATTACTTTCCGAACAACCTAATATTTTTGTTTAAATTGACATTTATATCACTTGATAAAAAATAAAAGCATAAAGCAGCGTTTCAGCTTTAGATGCATGGTTGTATTATTCTGTAAATAAACAAAATATTTCAGATTAAAACTCTTGAGTCTTGTTTAAATTTTTGTGTATAAAAATTTATAATTACAAGCATACATATAATTAATCAGCTTGGTTCATCAACTTTTCCTTTAATTTATGTTATTATTATTAAAATATATTGTTTTCTTATTTAATTAAATATCTAATTTTTGCGTTGCAATGAAACTCATATTTGCATTTTAAATACTTAAGGTACTTTATAAAAGTTATGCGTTTCGCGGGTTTCGTCCGTGTCCAGATCCATTCTTGAAATGCCAACGTTTCGTGAACCTTGCAGTCCACTTCATCAGGGCGAAGAGCAGCCTGATATTGAGCTGTTCCTCCGAGCCGTTCCTTTTTATACGCTACTTGTTGGAGTGGTGGGGGGAAAGAAGAGAATTGTGAGTGAAGGGGAGTGAGGGGGGGGGGGATTGGTCAATCTTCAATAATCGGGAGAATGGTTTTCCATATTTTATTTATGTTATAGCCATTATCTCTATTTAGATTGTTAGAATGTTTTTGTATCTCTATGACTTCTCTATACTTTCTTGGAAAGTATAAAGTAATGTTTGCTATTGTGGTCGTTTTATCAAATAGTATTTGATGTCCTGTTTCGATGTTGTGTTCTGATAATGCTGACTGCGTGATGTGTTTTAGCCTGACATCAGTTGGTGTTATCCGTAGGTTGACCATTCTCCCGGTTTCTTCAATGTATACTTGCCCGCAGGAATAAGGTATTTTGTATACTCCTGCGGAGCTGAGTGGAGGTCTTTGATCTTTACGGTTTCTTTAAGATTTGCCCTATCTTTTTGGATGATTTAAAGATAATTCGGATATTGTATTTGTTTAATATTCTGCCAATCCGATCTGTTGTTTCTTTGACGTATGGGAGAATGGATAGAATCTTTTCGTCTGGTTGTGTGTCAGAGACCGTTGTCTTGTTTGTATATTTATTGATTGTTTTAATTATATTTTTGTCGTGTCCGTTTTTCTGTAAGGTTAGTTTTAAGTAGTTGAGTTTTGTCTGAGATGTTCTTTGTCAGAGAAAGCTCTATTTACAAGTGAGTTGATTGTAGACTGTTTCTGTGATGGGTGGTGGTGCGACTCGGCAAGTAGGTATCTATCTGTGTGTGTTGGTTTTCTGTACATTTGATGGCCTAAGGTACCATCAGCTTTTTTAGAGACAAGAACATCTAGGAAGGGGATTTTCCGTTTTCTTCTATATCTATAGTGAAGTCGATATTTGGATGTTGATTGTTGAGGAAAATAAGGAATCTACGGAGTTCGGCTCTGCCGTGTTTCCATATCACGAATGTGTCGTCTACATAACGGAACCAAACTTCTGGTTTCTTAGGTGTTTTTCTGAAGTTTTTTTGAAGAACTTAAAGTACTTATACAAAAAAAGTTTAGATTAATTTTGTCATTATGTGCTTTTTAAATTTTAGTATTATAATAATAAAATAATACAAATAAAGTAAATAAACTATAAAAATGTATTTAATAAAAATAAAATAGTTGAAATATAGCTTAATTCATATATAGCTTATTTAAAATATAAATATTAATACATTTGTAAAAATAAATAAATAAACAAATTCAAAGGACTCTTTAAAAACATAATAACAAAACTCAATCAACGGGCGAAGTAAGAGTCAACCACATTTTTTAATTTTTACATAAAATTATATATTGTATTAAACGCGATGAAACATCACGCCAAAAAATAATAAATAATAAAACTATAAACTAATACATTACAAGTGACAAGTTTCGGCTACCAGTTTGAGCCCTCTTCAGACATTAGTACAATAAAAAATAACAGAATAAATTCAATTGTCGCAAGTATTCGCATAATCCGAGTAATCACAGTTCGGGTGAGTCTCGATCTCGAAACATTATTTCCGTATGGTTGTACAGTCAAAAGTATTAAAATTGTCATTGTTGAAGTTCTAGTTAATAAAACGGATAAATTAAAAACAAAAAAACGTAACGGACAAATACGTATAAATAACATAATATAAACTACCTAACGATCAAACAAATTTCATAAAAATCATTTCATAAAAAACTCACCAGAAATCATGTGTAAGAAGTTTGAATTAATCTGTCCAAAAAGAACCAAAAAACTTTCGAAACGTGTACAGAGAGAAGGAACGCAGATATGTAAAACAGACATAATGTATCGATTATCATGTACGTTCAGTAGTGAGGATCAACACAGACTGAGAGAGGAGACGGGCTGTCCGTAACCGAAAGTCAAACTCTATTTATGATTGGAATGTACGCTTTGTGGAGGCCTTCGGTATCTGTCTGCAAATTGATACCATTCTTTTGTTTCCTGATATTAATCATCTCTGAAACTAAACGTCTCCGATAGCTGGGCTCTTCATCTAAGATTTCGACCTCCTCCCATTTAAATTCGTGGTCGAGTTGTCTTCTATGTTCCGTTATTACCGATCGTGCCGACGTGTTGTATTTAATATGATTGCGATGTTCTGCAATCCTTGTCTTTAGTTTTCTGCCTGTTTGTCCCACGTACGTAGCGTCACAATCATTGCAAGAGATTTTGTACACTACGTTGTTCTTTGATGTGTGTGGATGAACATCTTTGTGTACCTTAATGTATTTTTTGAGTTTGTTCGGACTACGGAAAGAAACCCTGATGTCGTTATTCTTGAACCGATTGAACTTTTCTGTGTGGCGCGGGATGAACGGAACCGTAAGCCAGGACACTGATTCCCTCGCTTCGTACTTGTCATTCATACTGTTCTGTGTTATGTGTCTATTTTTATTCAAGTTTTTAATTCGTAGGTTGATTGTGTCAAATATAAATGATAATGGGTAGTCATTGTCTAATAAAATGTTAATGATAAGTGTCAAATTTTGTGTGTAAAACCGAAAGTCCGAAAGTAAAATTGTTCTGTCAACCAGCGAAAAAATCGTTCCTCTTTTTTGTGCAATGGGGTGGTTAGAATAAAAATTCAAAAACCTCCCTGAAAAGGTCGGCTTACGATACCAATCAACTCCAAACCCGTTACCAATGATCGATATAGTCACATCCAGGAAATTAATTTCATCACCCCCAAATTCAGAAGTGAATTGTAATCGTGGATGGAACGAGTTAAATTGTTCTACTATTGCGTCAATTCTTGATGGTTCCACCGCAGTACAAATATCATCCACGTATCTAAAATAAAATACTGCGTCCAAGTTCAACGACATCAAGGACACCGTCTCAAGTCTCCTCATCACCAAGTCCGCTATTATAGGTGATAAGGGGGACCCCATAGGAGTGCCGTAACTCTGTTTATAAAAATTGTTGTTAAACGAGAAAAATGTAGAATCAAGGATGAACCTTATTGCCCCCACGAACTCCTCCCTAGGTAGAGGACAGTCTCCGGCAACATACATCCAATGTTCATTGATGCAGTCTATGGCTATATCCACCGGAACATTCGTGAA
>NW_017305715.1:359421-410826 GCF_001594115.1 Trachymyrmex septentrionalis | reverse complement strand
GAACTTCAACAATGACAATTTTAATACTTTTGACTGTACAACCATACGGAAATAATGTTTCGAGATCGAGACTCACCCGAACTGTGATTACTCGGATTATGCGAATACTTGCGACAATTGAATTTATTCTGTTATTTTTTATTGTACTAATGTCTGAAGAGGGCTCAAACTGGTAGCCGAAACTTGTCACTTGTAATGTATTAGTTTATAGTTTTATTATTTATTATTTTTTGGCGTGATGTTTCATCGCGTTTAATACAATATATAATTTTATGTAAAAATTAAAAAATGTGGTTGACTCTTACTTCGCCCGTTGATTGAGTTTTGTTATTTGTAAAAATACTTGTATAATATAATTTTAATGTTAATACTTTTAAGCGAAATAAACATCACGCGCATGATCGATTTATCATCTGAAGTTGAAAAATGGACGTATTATCTCTAGAAATGTGGACGTATTACCTCTAGAAAAGTGGACATATTACCGTCAGAGCTATGTAGTTTACATTCACTTTGTCAGGGGGCAGTAGTGCGTGGCAGCATTTTGCGGTTACAGATTATAGGCAGGCATGTCTTCTCTCAGGTTTCTCTCTGATGATACTTATATTTATATTTTATTTTATACTTATATCTATATTTTATCTAAGTTTCGTGCAATGTATGAACTGATATTATTGGAGTGTTCCTTCTTGAACTGATTTTTGTTCCACCTATACTTAATAGTAATAACTACAGACAATTTTTAGAAACGTAACTCTCTCTAATATTAGAAGACGTTCCACAGATACGCAATCAAATGTGATTCATGCATAATGGAATTCTAGCACATTTTAGCCGCACTGCTCGAGAGTTCCTGAATAAAAATTAAATCAAAAGATGGGGGGGGGGGGATTGGTAGAGAAGGACCCATTGCTTGGCCTGTACGTTCTCCTGATTTAAATCCTTTGGATTTTTATTTATGGGGATATCATAAGACCTTCGTGTATGATACTCCTATTGCGACTGTGGAAGTACTCTGAATTTGAACGTCTTCGACAATCCGTGCGACATCGGTGCGCAGCTTGCATCGATGCGGAAGGACATCATTTCCAGCAATTTCTATAATAAAGATATAAGTATAAAATAAAAATAGATACAAATATAAAATAAAATATAAATGTAAGTATAAAATAAAATATAGGTTTAAATATAAAATAAAAAAATGTTTATAATTTAGAAAGAAAGCATTTTCGAAACTATGTTTATATGACTTTTTTATACTTACAATGAGTGGAATATGCTCTTATAGTTTGGCCAACTATTTCTGAAACACTCTGTATAAGTATTAAATAACACGTACGGAACATAAATAATATAACGAATACCCCCATTGGTCCCATTTCGATATCTTGAAAATTGGCTAAGTTCGTTATATAGGTGTTGCGCAAAAATTGAAAAGCGCTGTATTTCCGAACCTTTTGAGGTATAAAAAAAAAAAGATGTACAAATGGGTATAAACGATTCTCTTTCGAATGATATAAATGAAATTAAAAAATCTTAAAGTTGAGCGCTGATTATTTTTTCATTTTTACTTTTTGTTTAACTGTTTGAGATACGAACGAAATAATGATGGGTACAAACAGGTACAAATAAAGTACAAACGCGCTATGGTGTTAATTTTTTATTTTTGATAAATTTGGGCGCCAGGTTCACATCGGTTGCTCTCGGACATCCCGTACATCAGCAACGCACGATAATGGAGTTTAGAAAAGTACTTACGAAGCAAAGAATTACTCAGATGTTATAAAGTATTGCACTAGTACGAAATACTCTGCACAAGTAACAATGCGTCACAGCGAAAGCTGAAATAAGAAATATCGAACAGAAAATCTACACCTCAATATCGAAATTACGACTCAAAACTCGCGAGAGACAGACGGAAATGTTTACAGTATGACAAGTCGCGACTGATTCGAATTTATCGTAGTGATAAAATAATATCACTTCGAGCATTATTCTTTAATTTGACACAAAACACTTTTTCTTTAGGTTCGCGTACTTTTAGCGCTCATTTTTAATGATAATTTTGTACTGATTATGTATAGTATATACATGAAAATAATTTAAAACATTTCTAATTACAGTATCTGTACACATCCTGTTCTTACTTTACTGCAGTACGCATCATGGTCAATAAAAATACTATGAACTAAATTACAAAGAAACTCTTAAAATACAATATGGCGTAAACTTATTCAGATTGCACACTATGTAAGTATTGAATAAAATATTTATGGCATTGAAAATTATGTAGTAAAATTGAAAAATTGAGTTTTCGCGAATTTTGTATACGAGGGGGGACCCATAAGTTCCGGGAATTACGCTGTGGTGGGGAGGGAGAGTGGGGGAACCTATTGTTTGACCACATGTCCGTTAGTGTCACGCCACCTGCGTCAGTGTGCGAAGTTGTGTCGCTGTGAGTGCATCGGTTCGCCTGTGAGATTTTTTTTAGTAAAACAACTTTTTACATTTCGGCGAAAACTGGTTCTTCCATCATGACAACGCGCCGGCCCACACCGCCCTTTCCGTGAAGCAATTTTTGACCAAAAACGCCATGACACCAATTGTCCACCCCCCATACTCACCGGATCTAGTCCCCTGTGACTTCTTTTTGTTCCCCAAATTCAAAACGAATATGAAAGCACATTGTCGCGTTCTATGATTGTTGCGACAAGAATTATTTATTTATATTTATTTATTTTTTTACTATTTTTTATTCTATTCACTTTAACATCTGAAGAGGGTTCAATCCGACAGCCGAAAGTTGTAATGGTATCTTTTCTCCGAATATTTTTTTTTTTTTTTTATATATTAATATACATCATTGTTCATCGTTCACTTTATGTACCTCTGATTAATGTCTTTAATTATATGTGTTCTATTTTATGCGCTGACTCTTATTTCGCCCTTTAGTCGTTTTATGTATGTTACATACGAAGAGTCTTTATACCATTGTTATTTACAATAATTTACGACCTATTTTACACCTTATTCTGGCTGTAAAATACATAGTTGCTTTAAAAAAATATGTATGCAAAATGAATAATTTTTTAAATAAGCAGCTATATATTTTTTTTTCCAGCAATTGATTCATCTCATTATTCTGTTCATGAAAATATTAAAGTACGATTATCAAAAAATTAATAGTTTACGATGTTTATTTAACATTTTATGTCAATATATACCAGAATAAGGTGTAAAATATCTCGTAAACTATTGATTTTTTGATATCACTACCTTAATAGAGGAGATCAGGGACCAAAATAAGAAGGGGACAATAGTAATATTAATATTATTTCTTAAACTTTAATAGATATGTATATGCGGCTGCATGGTATGATTCTGTAGACAGATTGGCATTGAATCGTTACATGCTGTTCTCGCGGAACGTGTAGTACAGGAGCGGAAATTACTTTTTTTCATGCATCAAGTAAACTTTATGTGCAAGTAAACTTTTGCGTGCACAAAATTTAAAATATTTTTTTGCTTTATAATAACACAGATATAATGTATTATCTTAATATGTTTTAATGATTATCTGGTTTGTACATTTGAGTTAATTTTTATCTAGGTTTTTACTTAAAAAATTTAATAATAAAGGATGTCCCAAAATTAACGCAAGATTTGAATTTGCCGCCATTTGTGCAGTAAAGTGTTGGCAACCCAAAAAAAAAAAACAATTTAACAGCTGACAGTTTAGGGTTAGTGAAAATGAGTTCGTTGAATAGATTATTGAATCATCAACAAATGGATGCTGATTTTTCGAGCAAAATCATTTTCACCTTGAAGGCTTTGTTAATCGCCAAAATTGCCCCCTAGATCGTGTGATTTAACATCATTAGATTTCTTTTTATGGGGTTATTTGAAATCACAGGTCTATGTCAACAAGCCCACAACCACCCGTGCATTAAAGGAGGAGATTCAACGCTGCATCAACGAAATTCAGCCACATTTATGCAAAATGGTCATGGAAAATTTCGACAAACGAGTGCGTATGTGCATGCAAAGCCGTGGAGGCCATTTGCCCGATGTGTTATTCCACAAATAACCCTATCCTACTTTATGATTCAATAAAAAAATAACAATTAAAAGACTAAAAACTGTGTTTTCTATTTAATTCAAATCTTGCGTTAATTTTGGGACACCCTTTATAAATTTAATAATATAAATCATAAAATATTATACAATAGTATATACAATAGTAACATCGAGGACCGCAGTTGTAATGTTACAATTGTCCCCGAACTTGCTTGATTTTATTTTAGTATTATTTTGTACAATGTTATTTTTGTATTTTTCTTCATAGAATGCTGTTAATAAGAAAATGCAAGACATAAGAGAAAAATTATAAAAGAGTTTGTATCTGTATACAAACAGACATTTTTAAAGAGATTATAAAGGACTAGTTATCCATTCGTGCAGCTGCAACAAAAAGTATGGCTTATGTAGTTGTGTTATCTATTTCTGACAAATGTGATACAATTATCCTCCTCTACTTCTACAATCGTTCACGTTGGAACGATAGGAATAAAATTCCTAATAGTTTTTAAACAAACATAATTTTTTTCTAGTCGCATAAAAAAATTTAACCAAAAAAAATTTTGCAGCTAAATAAATTCTACATCTAAAGATACATATTTTTTAAATGTAAATATTATATTTTAACACTCCAAATGTTATTTTTATCCCTGGTCTCCCATACTTTTATATTCAGAATAATTAGAAGAATCACATTGTGTAAAAAATTATAATTCTATTTAAAAAAGAGGAGATAATCTTGAAATTTCAAAAAATATAACTTTGAAAAAAATTTTTTTTTTTCTAATCATAATATGTGCCTCTTTGAATCAAACAGCACTGTAAAAAATTTTTGTATAAAATTTATGTAAATTATTATAATGGGTAATTTTGAGACTAACTATAATAGTTGTAAATGTCCACGCGTTTGTAAATTTGCAATATGCAAATAAAAATAATTTCTTGGAATATGTAAAATGCCAATTTGAGCCGAGCATTAATTGAGTACTACGAGGTGTGATCAAAAAGTAAGGTGACTTTTCACTTTTATAAAAAAATATTCATTTATTCATCCAAAATTATGTTATCCCCTTCAAAATAATCCCCCTCTGATACAATGCACTTGTGCCAGCGCTTTTTCCAGTCGTCAAAACACTTCTGAAATGCACTTTTGAGTATTGCCTTGAGCTCCTCCAGCGATGCAGCCTTAATCTCCTCAATCGTCGCAAATCTTCGTCCTTTCATGGGCCTTTTCAATTTTGGGAAGAGGAAAAAGTCGCAGGGGGCCAAGTCTGGTGAATACGGTGGCTGAGGCATGATGATAGTATTGTTTTTGGCCAAAAAACTACTCACTAGTAAAGAACGTGTGCGCAGGTGCATTATCATGGTGCAGAATCCATGAATTTTCTTTCCACACTTCCGGACGTTTTTTTCTTATTGATTCACGCAAACGCCGCATAACCTCAAGGTAATACTCCTTGTTTACCGTACGACCTTGTGGTAGGAATTCTTGATGCACAACGCCATGGTAATCAAAGAAAACTGTGAGCAAAACCTTCACATTCGAACGAACTTGGCGTGCCTTTTTCGGTCTTGGCTCTCCTGGGCTCTTCCACTGGGATGATTGGGCTTTGGTTTCGACGTCATAACCATATACCCATGTTTCGTCACCAGTTATAACCCTTTTGACCAGATCAGGATCATCATTGACGTCGTTCAACATGTCTTGGGCGATGTTCATGCGACGCTGCTTCTGATCAAAATTAAGCAGTTTTGAAACGAATTTCGCTGACACACGTGTCATACTCAAAACATCCGTTAAAATTGATTGGCATGAGCCAAACGATATGTTAAGATCATCAGCTATTTCTCTAATCGTGATTCGACGATTTTTCAACACAATTTCTTTCACTTCCTGAACATTTTCGTCGGTTTTTGACGTGCTGGGGCGTCCAGAGCGAGGTTCATCGTTAACATTTTCTCGGCCCTCTTGGAATAACTTATACCATTTATAAACATTTTTTTGCTCAAAGTTGACTCACCGTACGCCACTGTCAACATTTCAAGAGTTTTTGAACACTTAATACCATTTTTTACACAAAAATTAATACAAACTCTCTGCTCCATTATTTTCAAAAGCAAAAAATCGCCGAGCATGCAAACACGAGTCTAACCTTTATGCCTCTTACATAAAAACAACACATGCTATATAGTCAAAACTGTGAACATATGATCGTGACGAGTGTACCAACACAACAAAAAAAAATTTTTGAAATTAGAGTGTACAGAGCGCGCGAAATTCAAAAAGTCACCTTACTTTTTGATCACACCTCGTACATATGAGAATTTATTTTATTGGAGGTTTACATAAATGTTATCAATATGAACGTTTCTCGATCATCAGTTTTGGATCCCCTTCAGTACATAAATACATAATAAAATGTGTTACAATGAAATAGTATGATCAATTTCTCGCACATCTGATTTCATGATTAACTACATAAAATAATAATTGCAAGAACAGGCTATAAACTCTTTTTTCCTAAAAAATTAATTATACTTACAAGGGAACCTCGCGAGATGTTAAATATTGATTTTAATAAAGCTTTGTGTACTTGGAACTTACATAAAGAGATAAATTTAGAAAATCAATTGCGGCCAAAAAACGATTTGAGGGGTAAAATCACTCCTTATATGTTAAGCGGAATTCAACTTTTTCCGTTATATTTCAAAAACTATTAGAGATATCAAAAAATGTTTTATACAAAAGTTTTACAACAAAATTTGCTGTATTCATTCGCGTTAATAATATTTTTAAAAAACAATTATTTGTCAAAATTAAAAAAAAATTTGTTAAAAAATATTCTAAAAAAGTATCATTGACGTGAATAAATAAAGGCAATTTTATGGTAAAACTTTTGTATAAAATATTTTTTTATATCTTGAATAGTTTTTGAAATATAGTGAAGAAAGCTAAACATCGCTTTAATATGAGAATTGATTTCATCCTTCAAATGTTTGGCAACGACTTTCAAAACTTTTTTAAAAAAATGATTATTTTTTAAAATATTATTGATAATAGAGATAATTTTATTATCTCATACAACACAGAACGTTGAAAAAATGTTGCTGAGATGTTGCAATGTTGAAGTGTTAATGTTTTATCAATGTTGTATCTATATTGATTCTTCAACTTTCATTGTTAATGTTACTGCAATGTTGAAACGATATTGAACAAATTGGACCACAAGTTGAATTTTTATTGATTTTTCTACATTGTTAATGCAACAACAAATTGAAATAATGTTGAATAAATTGTATATCAACATTTATTTTATTTTGTAAAAAAATGAATAAAAAAAAGAATATCATGTAAACAGAAATTTAAATCATCCAAATTGATCTTTTGACGAAACTTATCGTATTTCTAAACAATATCTAAACGATATCTATACGATATCTGTTTACGCGAGCATTGGCCGCGTGTGCAGAGTACTCGTGCGTATGAGATTATTTGTTTGTCCGATGCATCGACTCGTACATGCATCTTTGTACATATAACTATATGTTACAATTATACATCCACTAACATTTAGTATTCATAGATCATCGAAGTAGCAGTTCTCGTACAATCGCAGAAGTCAAGCATGTGAAGGTACAAATTTCGGATGAGTGACCGCTTAGGAAACTAAGGAAATTAATTCTCAAATAAGGTCGAAAACGTTTTTTTCTTAATTATTTTTCAATATTTTTGTCGTGTGTGTTCCGGAATATGATGTTAATCAATAATACTTATTTTAATAATAAAATTGAATTAATTAATATAGCGTTGCGTGCGCATGAATTGCAATGTCTCACAGACATTGTAATTCAACGAACATTAAACGCAACATCTGTTTGACATTGAATCTACATTTCGCAATGTTACTGTAATGTTCGCAATGTCACAATTCAACGTTTCTGAGATATTAATTCAATGTTAGTGTGTTGTATGGATATAAAACTACAAGTAGATTTCTATTACAAGAAAATAATAAAATGCTGTCATTTTTACACTATTCATCATAAGATAGATAGCATGGTGCTTCTTTTATAGTGATTTTCTGAATAGACTTATTCCACTCTCATTTTTTTATGCAAGAATTATTCCAAATACTATCCTCCCTCTCCTAACCCTTTGAAACATACATCTTTCTTTACGTAGAATTTAGTTGAAATTTTTTAGTCGGGAGTTTTCAAGGTCACTGATCACGAATCTTAGATTTTCAAAATTCAAAATGGCGTATCTAATACGGCGGACAAAAAGCAAAAAATTTCTTGATTTCAAGCAATTTTAATTTTAATTTGATGAATTTTTCCAGTTTGTAAAATACATTTAATTTATAAAATACATTTTGTCAACCATATAGGAATGTTTCCATCGTTTTTTTATAACAACTAATGTTCTACAAAATTGATAATGTTCTTTTTATTGTAATAATTTATTAAAAACTGTATAAAAAACATAAAAATTGAGATTAAAAAGGTGTCACATATATGGGACAATTGCACAAAGGGTTAAATAGTTTGAGATATGTCATTTGAAAAATGTGTTTAAAAGAATATATACTATTACTATAAAAATTTACTTTGTAACTTTTATATGATAAAATATTTTTTGCGTTATGATGCTACAAAATGATGAACTTTCTTAATTTTAATCTATGCAAATTTTGGCATGTCCACGATATCAAGATCACTGTGTTAAATTTATAATATCAAATTATACCTAATTTATATTATTTTTAATTATTTCTATAAATCGCCACTGCTCCTACTCGATATGTCATTAATTTAATTAAAATAATGGAGTTACATAATATTATATAACTCAAGAAATTAAATTTGACTCAAATTCAGTTTATTATTTACGTACATACGTTGATATGAACATTGTTTATACTGAAATTAATTCCAGAAATAGATTAAATGAGAAAACATAATTGTTTCTTTAAAAAAGTTCTGAAAAACGCTAACAAACGATTTGAATGAAATTAGTTCTCATATTAAAGCGATGTTTAGTTTTCTCCGCTATATCTCAAAAACTATTCAATATATAAAAAATGTTTTATACAACAGTTTTACAATAAAGTTGCCTCTATTTATTCACGTCAATGATATTTTTTTAGAATATTTATTAAAAAAATTATTTTTTAATTTTAAAATAATTGTTTTTAAAAAATATTATTGACGCGAATGGATACAGCTAACTTTGTTGTAAAACTTTTGTATAAAACATTTTTGATATCTCGAATAAATTTCAAGATATAACAGAAAAAATTGAATTCCGTTTGACACGTAAGAAATGATTTCACCCCTTCAAACCGTTTTTGGCTGCAACTGATATTTTCTAAATTCATCTTTTTAGGTAAGCTACAAGTACTCAAAGTTTCATTAAAATCAGAATTTGACACTTCGCGAGTTTCTCTTGTTAGTCTTATTATTTATTTTTATTTACATGCGATTGCCGAAATACAGCGAACCATTGAGTTCATATACTACAATAGATTTGCAGATTTATTGTGTGTCATAAATTGAAATTATTTTAGTCAATTGTAATAGCTTTGGTTATAAAGTTAAAATTTACATGGAATGTATTACATGAAACGTATGTCAATGTTGATGGCTCGTCTAACATAATAACTGAGAGACAAGATCGAAAGTACATAGGTAATATACAAAAAATCTTAAGAAGGGAGCATCTTGTTTGTGTAAACACATTATCATATAACGGGTTTAACATTAATGTCGTTTTTTAGATTTAGCCCATTTTTCTGTTCTTTAATGCAAATCATCTTCAACATTAATCTCTTATTATAATTCTTTTCTTCGTCTAAAATTTTTATATTCTTCCAATCAAAGTCGTGTAATGATTCTATTCTGGTATTACGGAATTTTGCGTCGTGTTTCTATTAATATGATTTCTGTGTTAACTAATACGAATTTCTAGATATCTGCTCGTTTGTACATATGATACATCGCAGTTCTTGCAGTTAATTTTATAAACTACATCGTAGTGTAACCATCTGGAAAGAGAATCTTTTTGAATCTTTATGAATTTCATTTGTTGATACTCTTGTAGATCATTTTAGCACAAGAGTTATTTCTGAAAAAATTTTTTATTTTTCTTTGTAAAATTGGAATAAAAGGTATAGTGAAGAACTTAATGTAATAATTAGTTCTCTTCTTCATGTTTACTTTCGGTCATCTACTGTTCTAAATTGAACTGTTTAAGTTTATTGTGGAGTCTTTTTTTTAAAATCGAAAAAAATCAAGTTGAGTGAATAACTATTATTTAACAAAATTTATATGATCGTATCTAAATTCTTTTGGTGATATTTAGATGGTTACACTACGATGTAACAGAAAAATTGACTGCAAGAACTGCATATCATACAAACCAGCAGATGTCTAAAAACTCGTATTAGTAAGCACAGAAATCATATTAATAGAAACACAAAAAAAACTAAAATTCTTAAGACTTTTTATGTTACGTATATACTTTTTTTATATTATCTATATTTTATATTTTTATATATTATCTATATATAGATTTTATCTCTCAGTTATATATTAGACAAGCCAACATTGACATACGTTATTTCATGTAAGTTTTAACTTTATAACTAAAACTATTACAATTAACTAAAATAATTTTAATTTATGACACACAGTAAAGTTTAATGATAGCATATGAATTCAATGATTATGATTCGCTGCATTTCGATAATCTCATGTAAGTAAAAATAAGTAAGAGATTAAGTATAATTAATTTATTGGGGAAAAAAGTGTTTATAGCTCATTCTTGCAATTATTATTTTATCTAGTTAATCATGAAATCGGATGTGAGTACTATTTGGGCAGCCATATGTGAGTACTATGGGGCGTCAAAACAAACCCTCTCCACGTCTCCCTCCGGCGCCGTGGGCGTGGCCTAGATGGGTCAGTCTGGAGAAAGGGCACGTTCTTTCATTGGTCGAGGAAGACAGAGGGTAATAGGGTAATTAAATGGTGTGTTCTGATTGGTTCGCCCTATACTTGCCCAAGATTTGATTGGTTCGCTCCGTACCTACCCAAAAGGTGATTGGAGAGGGTGGGTGGTAGAGGGCCTTAGACAAAATGGAGGTCTGAAAAATGGTGAGTGGAGATTGGGACTTCAGCATTCTTTTGTCGCGAGGACAGAATACGAACAACGGAGGATGAATAGCGGTCGAATTTATGACGGTCGCTTTTTGTTGTCGCGACGCAACGTCTCTGATGTATAGGCGTTTCAGTGAATGTTATTAATGTATGAGAAAAGAGATCTTATACGAAAATTTGCGGGTCTAGAAAGTCTTGCTTTTGTTCGGAAGAATTTTGGAGGAGGTAAAACAGGAACGAACATGTTCAACTGTTGCGGCGCGTCGTCTCCGAACATGGCTTTAAAAAATTCTATCTATATTTTATGTATTTAATGTACATTATCTGAGTCTATAATTTCGGGGGAAAATGTATCTATTGTAAATGAGGGTGAAGGGGTAGGAGTAAGAAACAAGGCAATATTTACAAGTTCAAACACGTTTATTTAAAAAGATATTACATGAAATAAATAGTTATTTTATTTAGTTATTTTATTTTTTTAAAAGAGTACACGTTTAAACATGACAGCATATAGCATGAGAATTTACGAGTTTATGTTTACAATGAAGAAAAATTTTATGAAATAACTGTACAATCAATCGATTATTTCGCTTACAATTAGAGGTAACAAATCAAGAAACTGATTAAGATTACACAAATAATATAGAAATACACAGCAGTATTGTCTGCAAGTTTGAGAAAGTATTCCTTGCAGCGTTACCGTATTCCAACGATACGTGATGGAGTTTCGTTGAAGTCGTAAGAGGAATCTTGGATCCAAGGGCGGCAAGCCATAGCTATCGAAATACGTTCCTGTTCCGTGTTTATCGATGTAGAAGGCGACCCAATGTTGGCCGGGTCGATCGTGATCGTCCGTGTTAGCGACAATGGCGGTCGACCTCGTCCATACTCTCGACAGTCGATCGGCAAGATAGATCCCCGCATGTCGTACACGGAGATGATGTAATGCGTTTAAAACTTCCAGCAAATTCATTTCTTGTCGTCGGAGAGCGTGAGAGAGGAAATGTTTGCGTAAATTCAAAATGTACCTCTTTTGTTGGCGTATGCAATGTGGAGTTCCCTAAAATGCTCGATGCTTGCGAGACGTTGGTGTTAGCTTTATCTCTGTCGGTCCACGAGTCGAATTTCGAGAGATCTTTTTTCTCCTCGTCTGTTACTTGTTTGTCCGCATTTTGATTCGTCTTTTCCGTCGTGTTGTTTTTCCTCCACGCTTCAATATTGCGAGCGATATCGTGTTTCTGATTTTTAAATTGAGCCGAAGAATTCTCGCTGTCGGTTTTTTCGCTCTCGACGACGCTCTCGCTCCAATTTTCCGAGGAAAGGTTATCATAACTTAAATTACTGTTATAGTTAGCTAATGTTTCAATTTGTAAGCGTTGCATAAGGCGCAACGTGATTCGATGCTGGTTCGAAATCCGTGATGCGTGCAGCGTTGTCCACGGTTTTCGAAATCTGGTAGATTTTTGAAAGTCGGAGAAATTCCCTCCAGATTATATACGTTTCTAGAAAGTAGATTACTCAGATAACGAGCCTTCTCTTGTCCTCTGGTATAGATGTAGCGCGCGTATCGTGTAACATAATGTCACGCAGATGTATCGTAAAGTTTTTCGGATTGACGTTTCCATCGAACCATTCGATTCCATAATAATTTCGTGTAAGTTGTTTCTCGTCTTGCTTTCACGGGTAAATCTTTAAATGGACAGGGCGACATAATCTAGTGTCCGGTATCGTTGCGTTAATCGCTAGAACTGTGACTTCTTTCGGAATAAAGTTTTCTTTGACATCTCGAAAATCTTGTATGTCGATGACTATATCCATTATGATATTATATTCGAATTTTCGCTACTCTTTTTACGTCACGAAACGTTGACGTTGGTGTCGCGAACAAGATTGAAGCTTTTTCGTATTCTCGCGTCCAATTAGATAAGAAAAAATGTGTAGTAGAGGGAAAAATAATTTTCTTGCGAAAGCCGTAGGACTAACCGGAAAAGTCGACAATGACTTGACACGAGGAGTCGATTTCTAAAACATTATCAAACTCGGCATAGACGATATAATTAATAGTCACAGAAAATTTTTCGAATCTCACTTCTAATCGTAAGCTTCCGTGTTTTACGAGATTCCAATGTCTTGTGCAATTAGTGGATAGATCGGGAGTAAGATCGAAAGCGAAAAGAGTGTAGCCGTTGGCGTAATCGTTTCTACTTATAGAATTACCCTCGTTCAGAAAGTGAATGCCGGAGAATAATGTGTGATAAGCCTCAACGTAGAGCGGTTCGTTTTTCGAAAAATTTGGTTGTATCGATCTACTCGGAATTTGTATGCCATCGGCGTGAAAAGAAATTTATTCCGTAATTTTTGAAATTAAATGGGTTTAATTTTCTATCACCGTTAAACGTCTTGTTATCGACGAAGCCGACTATTATTCGTTTTGGTAGCTGTCCGAGTATTGTGTTGTCTATCGATTCCTCCACGATGCCGGCGTGTATCGTGAATGTTTTAACTTCGATCCTCGTAAGGGGGTACTTGGCGATAGTTTTACTCAGCATTTTGGCGTGTGTGAGGAGCACGCCCGGGCTTATTATTTTTGCTTTTCTTACGAGTAGACTGGCGTCAAGAATGCATATTTTTGATAGCGTTTTATTCTCCATAAGGCAAAATGGTTGTTTCGAGCGTACGAGTTTCATTCTAACCTCCACTCCATTAATTAAAAATTTATCTTCATTGAAAACGTCGCAGTGAAGGTGACCAATGAGATCTAGCGCGCGATTTCCTCGAATGTATTGCGCGCGTCTCTCGAGCGCTGTATTTGGATTTGACGCGTCTAACGTGTCGTCCATGTAACCAGGGATATGACGCGTCCCATAAACAAGAGATTAAGTGGGAGGTTTTTGCGGGTGAAGCATAATTTAATAACACTTCGATGTACGTGCGATACGCGTAAGCGTTGTTCGGCAATACGAGCTTTTGATTGAAATATATATACGTCTATTTGGTTGAACATGGAATGCGATAAATGATTTACGAGGCCTACTTTTGCCCCACCGTCAGATGCGACCGATGTGCTCTCCTCGCGCTCGCTTTCTACGCGTATGCAAAGGCAGAACATGGTGTGAGTGAAGTCCAGATAGTCTTCTCCATGTCCGGATATGACGAATTCTATGGGCGGGTCGTCTGCGAGCGAAGTTACGGGTTTGTACAATAATAAATCCATTGCGAACTCTCAATGTTGGTTTGCGTAGATGGCAGAGAGAAGAGATCGAGTTTGCTCTTTATACAGTCGCTCGAGTGGGTATGAAGAAAAGACATGCTTTTCTCCAGCTGTGAAATCGTATCTCAATTAAGAAAATATGTCGGATATGTCGCGTTTCTTGCCACGATGTTTCCTAGTGGATGATTTTTTCTTCCAGCAGCACGAATTTTCTTTTTCTTAGTCACTTTCTTGCTCTTCTTCCGTGTGGTACTTCTCAATTATTTTCTTTTGACGTCGTTTACAATGCGCAATACGTTTATCTCGACTACCGAGCGGAAACTGAAGCGCCGCGGATTTCGTGGATATTTTATATCCAGATCCCCTTATCAGGGAGCTTATTTTTTCTTTGGCTTTTCTCTTCAGATTACTCCTCGATTCCGCGAGCCGACTTTTGATCGCTTCCTTTGACGGTTTGTTATTATCGACTTCTATCACGTTAATTCCAGCGCGTAAAGCTTCTTTTCCTACAGCACGCGCACCTTTATTTAGAAAAAGTAGTATTTTTCTAAATAATCCAC
Source organism: Trachymyrmex septentrionalis (assembly GCF_001594115.1). Taxonomy (NCBI): domain Eukaryota; kingdom Metazoa; phylum Arthropoda; class Insecta; order Hymenoptera; family Formicidae; genus Trachymyrmex; species Trachymyrmex septentrionalis. The sequence goes on along the minus strand of NW_017305715.1, from coordinate 395,820 downwards.
CGAGAAAACTTCCGATTCCGTGCCCGCGTTGATAAGGTGAACTGACGAAAACACGTGGAATTCCACCTCTGCTACCGATATCCCGCGCGTCAAAATACTCCTCATATTCCATTGTGAGTTAACTATAGACTGGCGTTACCGTCACGCTCGCGTACACGAAAGAAAGTTATTGCTTACGTTTGAAGTGCAGTGTCACAGTCAGCGTACCGAATTCGAATGGAATTTTATTTCCAAGATGATCTCTTATATCTATTTCGATCGTTCTGACATTTATTCGTTGCAAGGGGATATAATTTGGAAATGAGAAATTCACCAAATCTTCACCAAATTTGCACCAAATGCGTAATTATGATTGCGTATTTCGATCGGTACTATTATGAAAAGAGGAGTACGCACATCGCCTGTTATATAAGGCGCACAAATATCGCAATATACGAACATTTTATCAGGGATAGCACGCCACAAACTATAGGGTTCGACACTCCAATAATCGACACTCCAATAATACGTGGTTGCCCCGTCTTCTTATTAAATCCATGAGTAAGAAAAGTTTTCTCTTCCGTCTCATTGGAATTAGGTATCGAGAGCCTGGAATATAATTCATTTTTATTGGAAATTGCTACTGAGAAACTTAGCATTCGTAGATTATTGGAAAAGTTTATATGATGTAACATTTTGCATTTTTCGTCGCAGTTAATACTTATGTAGACTTTGCCGCCAGACGCTCTTTGCTGTTTGAAATAAAAATACGATTCGACATTTTTACGCGATATTAATTGCCTCAATAAGCTCATGGAATTGTAAATTCCATTTGGAAATGAAGCTTCTTTTGCCGTAAACGGGCCATTCGTCTTCTCATCGGGTTTAACATCGACGAATTTGATCACATTTTCGTTATGACGTACGTGTAAAAAGGTGCAAGGAAATTTAATCTTACTTATCGCAACCTCTCATTCTCCATGCAACACTATAGAGGTAATTCCGTGATGAAGGACGACGTTGTATTATTCGGAAAATAGCGCATACTACTGTTACTCGGGAGTACCAGAAGAAATTGTTCCTCCTCCATCGCTAAGAGAAATTAAACTCGATGCCGGAATCCAGGTATCAAACTTACTGGGATAACCACGCCAGCTAACTAGCACTTGCTTATTAGCTCCTCGCCCTCTACTCTTTATAACGCGATCAATATCACGATAAATTGTTCTTCCTCTAGGTTCTTCTCAACTCGAGCTAATTCTTGCTCATAAAAAATACCGTCTATGATGTCGTCTGCTAAATCTCGCAGCTCGTACACGTGAGGATTTCGCCAATCGAGAACACGATAAATTTGAAATATTTCCTCGCTCCATTAAGCCTTGTAATCTTTCTCGAAGGCTGCTTTCGCCCTACTGATATGAACGAGATCTCCAACGCGATATTTAATCTTTTGCGTTCGTTTCTTTAATATGTCGTTTTCAACGACGTGATATATTTTCACGTGCGATTTCTCTCGTTACTACCGCAGATTGCATTCTCGCGGACGAGTGACGCTTGTGATTGTAAGCACATACAACATCCTGTAGAACATCGACGTAGCGTCGCGTATTTTTATGCATGAAATAACGCCACATTCGCTCCTTCAGTGTTCTATTGAAGCGCTCGATAATGGCGGCTTTAATGTCCGGATTGCGTGTTACTCGAAAACGAATATCGTTTTCTTTAAGAAATTTTTGCATTGGGTGCGCGACAAATTCTTTACCCTTGTACGTTTGTAAGTATACAGGTACTCGTCCTTCGCTTTTTGCTAATACGCGTTGAAAAGCTTTTATCACGCTGTTGCTCGTTTTGTCACGTAGCGGTTCTACCCAGACATATTTGCTTAATACATTGATAATTTCTAACAGCTAGGAATAACCATCGTTGTAACTTTTCAGATTTCGGAGTTCGATCAAATCTGCCTCCCACACATCGTCAATGTTTGTCACGTTGTAATGTACTCGCGGAAATTTTCTGTACAATGGCCTGTGCAACGTGTACGCTTCTTGCGATTTGAGCCAGCGTACGATTTCTCCCCGTGAGAAATTCGGTTTAACGGCGCGAGTTAGATTATCCACCGCCGAATAACCCGCATAATTCGACGGATCGTAGTATAGTTTTTCAAACGTCATCGTTATCGTAATTTTTTCCAACCGGCTTTTCCCTGTTTGTAAAAATACGGGTGTATCAGTTTTTCGTGTGCGAGAAAAAATCAGCGAGCTTTCCTCTATTTCTTGTTCGTAATTTTTACGTTTTTCTCCTTCCTCGGGCTCTCGATACAATCGACGTGGAACTAGCTCTTTCGATGTAACAGATGTGGAACTTGCTCGCGGTCGAAGTTTTACGATGTTTACAGCATCAGCGTGCGCGGACAATAAACTTTTATTTCTCATCAGTGTAGAAGGTATGTTCAACACACGGAGTAATCGTGCAAACTGATTTCTACCCACTGCTTTTACAGTTTTTCTCTCGCGCATTGCATCGTTTATTAAGTCAGTGATATTCGAATCTTTCACGACGTTACCATCTATAGTCACGATTCCATGCTCGTCCCAACTAAATCTATCGAGCATAGCTTTTCGAAGCAAATGTTTCATCAGTAAGTGTGCTTACGATAAGATTTCGGCTTTCCAATATTTCTTCGATGCTTTTCATCGTATGATTATGCTCGCTCGAAATTTCGAAATTTTTCGCTGTAACATCTGTGTTACTAATGGAATGTGATGGCGGTAGTATATCGGATGTTTGCGTGAGATCGTGAAAAACGTTCGTCTCGTTATCATCGGAGGCATCTCGTAGCGTTGTCTTCTACATTTTTGTTTTCGTTATGTACATCTTTCTGTTTATGTACGTCTTCGCGTTTCTCAGATAAACCGTATCGCCATAATGCTTCTCTGTACATTTTCCACCTCTCGCTTTCGTCACGAGGCCATCTGGAATTGAGAATACGACTCATCTCCGCATCGAGTCGTGTTAGATGAGTTCCCGGGGTTTGCGTTGCGTTATTAGAACTCAAGGCGTTATCCGAATTTTGCGGTTCTGCTATTTCTTTTGACTCTCCGTCAACGAACGATGTCGGATTCTAACGTAGCTGATGTTGCATTCTCTCCAGATTTTCCGTCGAAATTAAAACCATTTTTTTAGCTCTCTCCATAACGTTTTATCTCTACTATTTCGTTCCTTCGATAATTAGTGATAATAAGGTCGATAATATAGGTCCGATAATATAGGGTAAAAATCCATCTCGCTGCACCAACAGCTTTCTTCTATCCTTCCAATTACCGCGTTTTGCAATGACGCGACGCAGAGCTTTTTTGTATTTGGTTAATTACGGTTTTTTTCACTCCGTTCGAGCGAGACGTTACCTTTGAGTGTATTAAAACACATTCACAGATACAACGAATTAGTTTCTCAGCGCTACGTAAGGAGGTTGTGCGTTGATTTTTGTTCAAATGATAGAGCGCCGCAAGGAGACAGGCGTTTTTCTTACTGATCGAATGTGTGGCGATTTTCGTCGCTCTGTGCGATTTTACGTCACCGACCTTCATCGCGAGAAAAATCTGCAACTGATACATACGATTAGCCGTACTCAACTTTTATACGTATCCGCTGAAAAATGATCTACGCGGCACATAGACGTAATGAAACGTATCCTCGGGAAAAATACACGTTCGAAATCGATACTCGTCCGAAGTTGATTGTTTCAGATCGAGCAACAAATACCCGTGAGGCCTCGATGTGGCGTCGTAGTATGCCTCTTCTAGAAATTTCGAATCTCGTGGATTTTTGAAAACGACGATGTAATTCGCGTTAAGCGATATATCACGCTGCCCACGCCCCTGGTGGAATAGACCCTGCGAGATAAGAATAACACTCTCACATTCTTGCGATGACTGCCTTTGGTAAAAAGATCCATGATCGCGTCGCACGACGACGATTCTCTCATAAAATCGTCGATTATCACTAATTTCGGAGAAAGCGGATCGTTCGAATAATCTTCCGGACGGAGTAATCCCTCGCGAAATTCAATTATATTCTTCTTCTTCGCCGTTTTAGTATTGCTGCATCCCCAGCGCTGTTCTTTTACACGCGTATCGTATTGTAATCGACGATAGGCTTCTTGCCATTCCGCCTAATAAAACAAAATTCTCTCGAAGCACACGTCGGACATGAGATATAAATGCCTGAGAAAAGCCTTTACAAAGACTGTCTTCCCAAAACCAATCGGTCCGCATATGATCGACGTTCAAGGATGTTTTCAACGCACGAAATGAGCAAACGGTCTTCGTGCGCGACTTCAAAAGCAAAAAGAAAAAACATTATTTTTGTTGATTTCTAGAACTCGTGAAAAAAATAATTTTAAGAGAAGATAAGCTGATCAACGCGACGGCAGGACCCCCTTTACGCGACGGACGAGTGCTCGTGCCAGTGTACCCTCGCGTGAGCTTGTCAGCGAAGAGCACCGCGGCTGGCGAAAAGCTGAACTCACCGCGACGCGACGCGCATAAGCTTATCTTCGCGCGCGTCAAAGAGATTTGCGATCGGCGTATATTTCTATCGTTAAGTGAGTACGCGACATCGCCGTCGATAAGCTTACCGATGTCACTATCGCGATGTCGCTGCGAGGGAAAGCTTTCGTAGAAATCGGAAAGGTTGGTTAGAATTAAGTAATAAATCACTTCTTGTTTTCCTTCAAGTAAAAAAATATTTTTATTCGATACTTTTCTTAAAAAAAGAGGAAAGGAGAAAAGAAAACATATGTAATTTTAAATTTTTATGTTGTTTATATTTTTGCTAACTCTTATATATAAAATTTAATTATTTTTAGAAACAATATAATACATTTTTATTATAATTAAATATTTACATTTTTATATTTTTACATTTTTACATTAAATTATTTGATACAATTTTAATAAAATGCTTTTTTCGCAAAAAAGAGATACTTAGACTATTTATTATTTACAAAAAAAAATTTTAATTTATGTTTTTCTTACATAATGCTTAAATACTATGCGAATAAGCGGAAAACTCACGATTAAAATATAAGTGAGAGAAAGAAAAAGAAAAAGAAGACGTTATTCTCTTCTGAAGCCATACGGAAGGGAATAACGATTATTAATAAATTTACGTTTTACCAATACCGGTGCGCACGTCTTCGTTTCGTTTCGCGTTACGATTTCGTGAAACGCCGTGCGATGAATTGCGCTAAAACGCAAATTTTATTTTATATTGCTACTCCGCCCGTTTCTTCTTCTTCTTCATCGCGTCTTTCTCTCTCATTATCTATTATTAATTTCCTAATACTATTAAAATTTATAATACACGAGTTCTTATAATTTAACGTTATTCCCTTAACTCTACAGATCTCGTATCGGCGACCTTCCGGTGTACGAACGACGTACGCGTAGAATGTCGGACCTCCGGACACGAACAACTCGATAAAACTGCCCCGACCGTAGCTCTCGAGCTCGTCCGTCATATCGCCCAGAAAATTCCCCGTACGCGGCTCGTACTCGCTCGGTTCGCCTCTGTTTACATAGATACACGAGTCTGTATTACAATATAAAACGCGACTACCTAATTTCTTTAAATATTTATATAATATTAGTCGCGCTTGTGCCGTCGTCCAACCCGCGATTATCGGATTGGTTTGCGGAGAAGGAGCGACCGTCTCTTCGCGTAGTCGTCATGAAACATATTGTGGAATGCGCGGTTCGCGCCCAAGAGACACGCGTAACCCGCGTGCAAGGCATCGCGGGAGCGTTTCCGTTCACGTGTTCGGCCGTTAGCTTTAGTCTTTGTTTCCCCCGTTTGCGCTCATTGTGCCGTGCGCCGCGATACGCGAACAAAGCGAGACTAGACGAGGTTATAGTTTGTAGTGAGAGTCAGTGGATTGCGTTGTCGAACAAAGAGCGTGCATATTCACCGAACAGTATTTGAGTGTCTTATTCTTCTTCCTGCGATCCATCAATTTGGCGCAACAACATTCTGGGGACCGTGACAGGACTTCGAGGCTTCACGTTGTTGGCCATTACGCAGCAAGTAAAGATTTACAGAAGAAGTCATGGACAGAGTGAAGCTCGCACAAAAAGTAACGCGCATTGCGTTTACGAGGGCATACGCTGTTTTCCAAGCGGAAAAGGCGAGGCAACCGCTGGACATAACCTCGCTACAAGTCGCGTACGCGCTGGTGCAAGATAAAGCAAGCGAACTCAAGGAGTTGAGCCTGAAACTACGGAACTTGATGATCCAAGCCGAAGAATCCGAAGAAGCCCTCTGCCGAGAAATAGAGCATGCGGACGAATATGCAGCGAAGTATCATCAAGCGAAATTTGAGGTAACCGGATTGATTGAGAGGCAAGAAGCTCACGAGTCCACGCTGCCGGCACAGTCTCCATCTCGACGGTCGTATTCTGCACTCGCGATGACACAGGAAAGTATGCGCACACTAAAATTACCAAAGATTGAATTAAGAAAATTTGGAGGCGATATTAAAGATTGGCTACCGTTTTGGGGGACGTTTAAGAAAATTCACGTGAATCCAGAATTGGCTAAAGAAGATAAATTTCATTATTTAGTACAGTCTATGGAAACGGGTTCGCGTGCATGTGAAGTAGTAAGTAGTTTCCCGCCAACGGCGGAGAATTATGAGAAAGCCATACAGAGCCTCGAGTCACGTTTTGGCAAGAAAGAATTGTTGATTGAATTTTACGTGCGTGAACTTTTAAAGTTAGTTTTGAATAAGAGTAAAAAGGTGTCGCTTGCGACGATTTATGATAAATTAGAAACGCATATGCGATCGCTTGAGACTCTAGATGTAACAACAGATATGTGTGCGGCGATGTTATTTCCGTTGGTAGAATCTGCGCTGCCAGAAGAAACTTTGCGAACGTGGCAACGAGTAATGACGTCGTCAACGCTGCAAACAGATACATCTAGTATAAATCGCACAGCCAAGGATCGTCTTATTAATTTGATGTCTTTTCTAGGAAGAGAGGTTGAGAACGAAGAGCGTATTCTAATGGCTAAGACATGTTTCGAGAGTAGCGATACCCAGGCATCTAAAGATAAAGATAAGAAGAGAACGAGATGCGATCAAGGTCAAGGAGTAGCTACAGCAGCTGGTTTATTATCCGTGAAAGAATCCAAGGCACAACCATGTTTGTTCTGTGGAGAGAAACATCATAGTTCGAGTTGTGAAAAGGCGAAAGGCATGGATATGGACGAGAGATCTAAGATCGTTAAAGAAAAAAATGGCTGTTTCAAATGTCTAAAGGTAGGACATAGCTATAAGAAATGTTACAGCAAAGAAAAATGTCCCTGGTGCAGTAAAGGACACTGCCTCTTGATGTGCCGAAATCTTTCGAGTAATAGCGGCCAGAAATCGGTTGATGAGAGGCCCAACGGTTCAAAATTCAACGAGGGAAATAGTTGTTTGGCTAATATTTCAAGTGCCAAAATATTTTTACCTATACTGAAGATCAGGATGCGTGGACCGAGAGAAAGTGTATCTGTTCGTGCCATTGTAGATACAGGCTCACACAGATCCTACATTTTGAAGAGGTTAGCAAGGGATCTAGGATACGAAGCAGAAGGTGAGCAAACGATGGTGCATTTACTTTTTGGAGGAACGAAGACTAAGCCTCAAAAACACAAAAGCTATCGGATCCACATTGATAACTTGGAAGGAACGTATAAGTGTGATTTTATAGCCTTACAACAAGACACTATTTGCCAAGATGTTCCCAACATAGGCACCGGCTTGTGGACGGAGGCGCTTAAAGAGAAGAATGTCCATCTAAGCGACACCGGTGAAAGTAGAGAGTCTATTTCTTTGTTGATCGGAGCGGACGTTGCGGGCAAGCTATTTACAGGCAAAATCATACAACTGAACCAAGGAGCGACGGCTATCGAGACGAAGCTTGGATGGACGATTTTAGGCAGAAATTCAGAAGAAAGTAGTGACACAGACACTACGCTGATGGTCGTCTCCATGTTTTCTCAAGAGGCCAGCGTGTCAGATTTATGGAAACTAGACACGTTAGGAATTACTGACCCGATCGAGAGCATAAGTAAAGAGGCACGACAAGAAGAAATTAAGGCATTGCTTCAAGAGACAACAAAGATTACCGAAGAAGGACGTTTCGAAGTCATCTTACCCTGGAAGGATAATCATCCGCCCTTGCAAGATAACAGGGACATGGCTAAAAGAAGATTGAATGTCGTCACGAAGAAATTGAAACAAGAAAACTTATTCGACGATTACAATACAATCTTCAGCAACTGGCTCGAGGAGGGTACTATATTATAGGAAAAGTACCTGTGCATGAAGTTGACAGAGAGAGTTACTACCTTCCGCATCGATCAGTTGTCAAGAGAGAAGGAACCACTAGGATTCGACTCGTTTTCGATGCCTCGGCCAAGAAGAAGGAAACGCCGTCGCTCAACCAGTGTTTAGAAACGGGACCCAATCTTATTGAGCTTGTTCCAGCATTGCTGCATCGATTCAGAGAAAAGAGGATAGGAGTAACAGCAGATATTGCTAAAGCCTTTTTACAAATTAGCGTTTCTCCATCAGATAGAGATGTCCTAAGGTTTTTGTGGTGGGATACTAACGGCGAAATCGAGACTTATCGTCATCGTCGGGTTGTTTTCGGAATAACTAGCAGCCCTTTCCTTCTAGGAGCCACCATAAAATTACTCATTGAGAATACGTTAAATTCTACTGTTTCGACACACGAGAAATTAATTTACAAGAAATTGCTAAGATCCTTTTACGTTGACGATTGCATCACCAGTGTCGATTCTTACGAGGACTTCGAGATTTTTCAGAGAGAAGCAAGTTCCGTTTTGGATAAAGCAAGATTCGACTTAAGAGACTGGAAGTACACAGGCCTGAGATGCAAGACTCGATCGACAGTACTTGGACTAATATGGAATACTGAAGAGGATACTCTTTCGTTGTCGGGTTTCCCCCTACAACCCACCGCAGAAAGGATAACGAAGAAAATTGTTTTATCGCACGTGCAGAAGGTTTTTGACCCATTAGGAGTGATCTGTCCTGTGTTGATGAAAGCAAAACTACTGCTACAGCGCCTTTGGAGCGAAGGTTTAAATTGGGACGCGGAAATTGATCCGGATAGAAAAAAGGAGTTCTTGGATTGGGCGCAGCAACTGGATCTTCTCCGGATCTTGAGGTTCCCACGCTGGATTTTCGGTGAGATAAGAAATACAGATACATTGTCCCTGCATATGTTCGTAGATGCAAGCAAAGATGCATATGCCGCTGTTCTTTTCGTGCGTATCGAATCAGACACGGAAGTCAAGGTTCATCTGGTGGAAGCTAAATCGAGAATAGCACCCAAAAGCAAGAAAACGATACCGCGTCTCGAATTACTGGCTGCTTCCATTGGAGCGCGGATGATGCATTCTTTCGACAAGGCAATGGATTATCGAGATATTAAAAGATATTTTTGGAGCGATTCGACTACTGTTCTAGCATGGATACGACAGACAAAGCAATGGGCTGTATTCGTGTGGAATCGCGTTCAAGAAATAAGAAGTATCACAAATGTCGAGTCTTGGAGATATGTGCCGGGGGTTATGAATCCTGCGGATTTACCTTCACGAGGATGTGATGCCAAGAAATTACTCGAGTCAAGATGGTGGGAGGGGCCCGAATGGCTAAAGCTGCCCCCGGAAGAATGGCCGTCCAAAGAAGAAGAGATTAACGAAGAGATAGTCAATATCGAGCTGCGTAAAACTTCAAGTCGACTTAAAGAAGAGACTCCCCCTAAAGCTACGACAGAAGGAATCGCTATGATTGCTGGTGAAAAAGACGTCCCTTGGTACTTGGAAAGATTTTCAAGCTACGCGAAGATCTTACGAATGATAGCATGGGTGTTAAGATTTACTAATAATTCCCGAAGAATCCACGCATCAGTCGGAGGAGAGTTAAGCGCGAAAGAAATCAGTACAGCAGAATTACTCCTCTGTAAATTAGCTCAGAAAGAATCATTCATGGGAGTAAATGATCCACGGCTGCGAGGATTGAACGTCTTCGAAGAAAAGGGAATTATGCGTATTAAAACAGCAGTTTCTAATCGTCAAGACACTTTCTGTTTTAGATATCCTATAGTGTTGGATTCAAAGCACTTATCGACGAGAAGAGTTATCCTGTATACTCATTTGAAACTCAATCACGCTGGAACCGAGATTGTAATGAACAATCTACGGGAGAAGTTTTGGATTCTCCGGTACCGACGGACGGTGCGTTCCATCGTTCACAAGTGTACGGCTTGCCGTCGACACGCAGCGAGGAACATGGAAGCGCCATTTACACCGCTGCCAGAAAATAGAGTACGAGAGGCAGCAGCATTCGAGGTGGTAGGCATCGATTACGCAGGTCCTCTTTTCTTGAAGGAAGGATGTAAGGCCTACATCTGCTTGTTTACGTGCGCGGTCTACCGTGCAGTACATTTGGAACTGGTCACATCGTTATCAACGGAGGAATTTATAGAAGCCTTCAGAAGATTTATAGCCAGACGAGGAAGGCCTTCTGTAGTATATAGCGATAATGGCAGAAATTTCGTAGGATTAGCGAATTTACTACGAAAAATTAATTGGCAGAAAATTCAGCGATATTGCTCTCTTAGCCAAATCGAATGGAATTTCAATCCACCTTCAGCTGCTTGGTGGGGAGGATGGTGGGAGCGCCTCATCCGCATCCTCAAGGATTTGCTAAGGAGAACGCTGAGGAGAACTTCGTTGAGTTACGAAGAGATGAACACGGTCTTGTGCGACTGTGAAGCTGTTATGAATTCAAGACCGCTTACTTACATGACAGAAGAGAGTACTGAGACCATGGCAATCACTCCAGACATGTTCATTAGAGACGTCAAGGAAGCTGGCGTTCCCGATTTGGACCAGATCAGCAAGACAAACTTTGCAAAGCGGATCCGCTATCGCCAAAGTCTAAAGGAAGAATTGAGAAGGCGTTTTCGCATCCAGTATCTAGGACTATTATCCAGACGGACGAAATGCAAGAACAGTTTCACGCAGGTTGCAGTTGGCGACGTAGTACTAGTCGGAAACGACACCCAAAGACGTTTGGATTGGCCGCTGGCAATAGTCAAAGAAGTCTTTCCTGGAAAGGACGGACATACCAGAGTTGTGAGACTGAAAACGGAAAAGGGAGAATTAATTCGCCCAATACAAAGACTGATCCCGTTGGAGGTGGGTCATCACGCGGGAAAAGCTAGCAGAGTCCGTGAGTCAATCAAAGCTTCGCCTCAGGATGGAGAGAGTCCGGAGTCTGCCCCGCAGGAGAAGCAGGAGTCGGTCGTCGAGGAGAAGCCGGAGTCTGTTCCTACAGAAGAAACGGATCTAAGAACTCGGAGCGAATGACTTATTAAGAAGCCAGAACGATTTGAAGCCTAGCTTTATTTTTCATTTTTTATTTACTTTGCCTTTTAAGATAGGTTGAGTTGCACCCAGATCGTGAGGATGCAACTCAAGGTGGGAGAGATGTGGAATGCGCGGTTCGCGCCCAAGAGACACGCGTAACCCGCGTGCAAGGCATCGCGGGAGCGTTTCCGCTCACGTGGGGATGTAGAATGTGCGGTTCGCGCCCAAGAGACACGCGTAACCCGCGTGCAAGGCATCGCGGGAGCGTTTCCGTTCACGTGTTCGGCCGTTAGCTTTAGTCTTTGTTTCCCCCGTTCGCGCTCATTGTGCCGTGCGCCGCGATACGCGAACAAAGCGAGACTAGACGAGGTTATAGTTTGTAGTGAGAGTCAGTGGATTGCGTTGTCGAACAAAGGGCGTGCATATTCACCGAACAGTATTTGAGTGTCTTATTCTTCTTCCTGCGATCCATCAATTTGGCGCAACAACACAATATATTACCTCGTCGTTGACTGGTAATATATTGGTTATTTCATGCTCTGAACTCGTGAGCAACGCTGCCAAACGATCGTATTTTTTTTTACGATCTCTGTATTAGGCAGATTAATTCGTTGGCCGAATTTACCCCAGAAAGAATTCAAGCAGAGCTATGCGACCGAACGTTAACCAGGATTTCGGACAATATTATTTTTATCCAGAACAATATCTTCGGTTTTTTACTGTTCCCGAAGATACTGTTTCTTACTCTCCAGGCATTCGCTCGGCCATTCGCTAGCTTCCTGCTTTAATTTCAAAAAACTGTTGATATATTCGGCAAACAAACCACCCTGCCTCGTACGAGGATCGAACCGCGCGACTCTAAACTGCCATATTTCGCTCATATTCGTTACGAGATAATCTTTCTCGAGAGCCTTGCGCAATTCGCAGGATATCCACACTCCTACGAATTCACGATCGGCAAGGAGATCGTGAGTGCACTCGGCCTGCGAAAACGTTTCGCAGTAACTACGGCACAGCCCGAACAACAATTTACCTTGTACGCGGTACAGGATAAAAAAGATCGCGTGGATGAAGTACCGAATGATACTCTCAACACAATCGAAATTAAAGTTCGGAGCTGCGCCAATCAATTCCGAACACTGTTCTCCGATATAAATCGTTGACTGGCCTAACGGAAAAGTACTTTAAAAGTACCTTTTTAATACGTACGGATACAGAGAACACACGTCTACGTAGCGTATTTTCCCCGTACCTGTAACTTCGTATCGAGTTACGATATTTTCCGTACGACCGCCAAAGAACGCCTCGCGAGGGTCAAGAGAAGAGTTGATCAGTATCGGATATGGCTTTCGAGAAAAGCGCGCATCTCGTGATTTTCGCGCTTTTCTCGTGAAAATTCGCACTCCCATTTCTCTATCACCCTATATCCTCATTGTCTAATGTCGCCCTGTCATTGCGAGTATCGTGCGTCGATTGTATCTTCGCACGACACTCCGGACGTAAGTTTTCTTTCGCGATTGATTTGATAACAGCTGGGACAACCGTGCCAAAAACAACCGTGAAATTGTAACACGTAACGCGACGTCTCGTTCGCTGATTCGACTTCGTAATATCCGTCGACGAGTGTACCGGCAATTCGATACTCGCGGCCTCGCCCTGCATGGATTATAGGATGTCCGAGCTCGCGCTCCATCCACACTAACCACTGCAAGGCTTTGTGCGAGTGATTATCTTTATATCTATATCCGCCCGGTGGAATGATTCCTATTTCTTCCTTACGTAAAAAGTTTTTACGAAAAACTTTCATACATGTGGAAGCGATAGTCGTTCTACGAATGGACACACATCTCCGCGTTCTAAAAAGATTTTTCTGAACGCTATGCACGCACGTCGAAGGATATCTACGTCATTCTGGCAATATTTTACTATTTCCTGTTTAAAATTAAAATCGAAATTCGAACGTGACATTTCCTCGTGCCGAACCATAAAATGCTCGTGTTCCTCGGGTTTCATTTGTTCGGGCGAATAATATTGGACCGTCTGGTATTGGACCAATATAATTTTGATTTTTCAACGTATTAAACAAATGAGGAAAAAAACCTTTACCCTGCAGAGTATCCTGCAGCCCGAAAGCCTTGGGTAACTCCGATAATTTCAATGATGTACTTTAAAATAAATTGAGCGTCAAGTGCTTTAGCATTATGCGCGATACAGATAATTTTTTAAAAATATTTAGACGAGCGCGTCGCGAAATCGACAAACTCTTTTACGGAGTCTCTATTCAATACGAATTCGCGCACTCCACACCGACATCGCAATGACATGGTCTCTATTCCCGCGCACGCTTCGCAAATTTGTTGCGCGGAGAGTTGGAATGTGAATTCTTACGTTCTCCGTTCCTTCGAGCGTTTCGTCTTGTCGCGTTTTGAAATCATAAAACACGAATGCGACGCGATCTCTTTTAACACGCTCGTCCGTGTCTTCGACGTCATTCGTATTTGTTTGCGGATTTTCTTCTCGCAATGCCATAGTACTTGTACCTTCTCTAGGATTTTCTACTGTGGCTTTAAGACAAAAAGGCCGCATGTAACACAAATGATTCGAAGACTATAACAAACGACACGTTTTGTAATAAATTACGTCGAAATCGTGTCGCGATTTTGAATTAATCAATCGCCCACAACCGTTCCAAATTTTAATGGATTCGCAAACGCTTGAGAGGGATTGATTATACGATTCCTGCGATCGATGACGATCGAAACACGGACGCCTGAAGAAGACGCGAGCGCACGAATCGCACTTAATCATCTCAGCGTCGGGGAGCTCGCAAGACGGGGTGGAGTAGCAACGTGGGCATTTTTTTGTCGTCGTCGTCGTCGTCGTCGTCGTCGTCGTCATCTAAAACAAAATTTATTTTATTCTTTATCGCATATTACATCTATATTATACGAACTAGATTTCTCGGTTATTTGCGAAATACCTACCGATTACAATAACGGGGACGTCATGCGGAGGCGGAATATTATTTTCCTCTTCGATTCGTGCTCTTCTTAGAAAAAAAAAATATTTTAACATTCGAAATTTCTATAATCGTTTAGTTAATATTTATTTCTCTAAAACTTACTCGCTGGTACTCCCTCCTCTTCTTCTCCTGGGCGGCGACGTCTCCTTGAATCGAATTATCCTACTGGCCGACCCCTGCGATGCCGTATCGCACGTCCCACAATACTGCTGGCTTCTATGAAATAAATATTATAATTTAATTATAATATTTATTAATTATAAAGTCAGCTTTTATTTCTAATACATATTAAATTCTATTTTAAGAATTATTATTGCTTACCTTTTAGTCTAATGCGTCGCTTGAAGTCAGCTATGTGACTTCTAGCGTCATCCTTCTCGTAACCAAAGCACTCACTTATTTCGAGATGACGTGCGATTATATTTTTCAATCTCTCGTCAGCAATGCCCCAGTTTGTGCATAACACGTACTAGTGTACTGGAACACTTACCAACAAAATTCCCGAAAACGGAATAATTTTTTTTCATCGTTATCTGACAACTTTGTCAGATAATCGCCAGCAACTAATTTTTTATTTAAGTTGCTAGCTACGATGAAAAGTATTAGTCCCTAGTAACCCGCGAAGTTTCATTTTTAAGCAAAATTAAAAGCACGCAAATAGTAAAATTCACTTCGGAGTTTGAACGTAGGACTAAACTTTAGCTCGATCAGGGCGTGTTATTTATGCCCGTAGCGATATTCATAAAAATTCCTCTCCCACGAAAAGATTCGCTAAAAATTCCTAGTCCCTTCATAGGCCGATAGATTTTTGACGATTTTGGTAATCGACCGCCTCCTTTACTAGAAGTGATTTTCTCTTAAAATTTAGAGAAGCGGGGATGACAAAAACTTCTAAGTTATGATCATCCCTATACTCGATCTAACACCTTTTCTGACCCCATACAAATTATCTCGAAAAGCATCACCCCCTTCGCCCTAACCTTTAGCTCTCGTTTCCATTATTACCCAGAAAAGTTTGGCCTCGCTTTACAATTTTTATTATTACGATGAATCTCACGTTTTAAATTTTTCCTTCTGCTTTTTGTATCTTCTTACTGGAAAGAATTCTCACGCAATATTAGTCTACGACTGATAAACATTAAACCTTTCAACAAAAAATACAATTTTAATGGAAATTTCTGTATCTCGCTTGACCGACAATATCAGTTGGTTTTGTTTGTTTTCTCTTCTTCAGGGTATCGTCATGAGGAAAAATCATGGC
Source organism: Trachymyrmex septentrionalis (assembly GCF_001594115.1). Taxonomy (NCBI): domain Eukaryota; kingdom Metazoa; phylum Arthropoda; class Insecta; order Hymenoptera; family Formicidae; genus Trachymyrmex; species Trachymyrmex septentrionalis. Next base: position 380,110 of record NW_017305715.1, on the reverse strand, counting down.
GAACATTGAACATAACTCCCCTGTTTAAAACTTTTTTCACGTTTATCAATAAAACTAATATTTAATTTTTGTATCCTATAAATTTCCGTACCTTATAATTTGTATCCTATAAATTTGTATCCTATAAATATGCTACACGTTATTTTTTCTCACGCGAGTATACACAAAAGTTTCAGAAAAGAGGAAGACGAATAAATTTCCTACATTACTCCAATTGAATTCAACATTTTTGTGCCGTACCTCTGTCACTTTAAATTAATGAATTTTCTACAAGCAATAAAACAAATCGTAAATTTACTTTAAAGCGAAGACGTTTCATAAATTTCTTCTAGTCTTTTTAGAAGAAACTCGTGGGTTATCGTTATACTAAATCTTATTCGTTAGAAACTATCCCACGAGCTAAACCCCCCCATTCTTTTTTCCTTTATAGCGAAAAATTTTCATTCTTTTTACCTGGTCAAATTCCTTCCTCCCCTGTCATGACGTAGAAAACTAGGAGAGGAATCGTAAAACCTTCCGTTTCGCGTCTGTTCATTCCTGTTCGTTCTCGTTTTATTTTGTTTTCACCCCCTCTCCTGATTTCTACAGGGTAAATATTATTTTAAATTTTTAAGAAAAATTTAAAGAAAGTTTATGTTTTTATTTCTTTCATCTGCGTGCGCAGAATAATTTTATTACGCAGCATCGGAGAGGGCGGTGATGTCGACGGTGCTAACGAAAATCCTTTTCATTCGAGTCTCGTCATCCGTAACTTCAGCTTCGCAAGCAAACAAGTACTGTATTTCTTGTGTTTTTATTCGCCATCTTAGTTTGCTAAATTTGGTATTACTACGACGTAAGAACAATGGCCAGTCCAAAAAATACTAATAATTCGGACATGGGCACGTACTCCATCCCCGATTCATACAAGCTACGTAACTACCATACATCGACGAGAGAAGAAAGCTCGATTTCATATGTTGTTAGCAACAACGTATGGCCTTAACAATTCTCATACGAAGACGATTCACGTAGGATTGCAAAGAACGAACGAAGAAATCTTCAAACCTGTTGTAAAATTGAGCGGACATAACGCAGACGGAATTTATTTTGACGCCGACTGCTGGCAACAGTTTCAAGATAACATGGAACTCATGAACGAGTATTTAAGCAGCGATAACAGAGTGAAACCTAACTTTGTTGTTATAAAAAATATCACCATCAGCTTTACCACATCTTACGGGTCAAAATCAGTATTGCTAGTGTATAAAGAAGAAGAGGAAAATTCCAACGGAAATCTTCGAAAAGAAGAGGACGCGCTCGATTCAACTCCTCCGGAAAAACGGACAACCTACGTAGCGGAAGTTGTAATGCAGAAAACCATCTTCCTCGGGCTGCGAAGCATTGTAAAGTGCGTCGATGCGCGTTTAAAACAATTAGAATCTTTATCTGATAATGTTAACGAGTGTGCTTTATATTTAATTCAAGAAATCGAACTGAAATTACCTGCATGTTTTATTAATCAGAAAATTATAAAATTATTGGGTAATTACGAAGATATAAAACGTAATGTGCGTATACAAATTAACAACTTAGCTTTTCTTGATATGTATTTCAATATAATATTTTTGGAATTAACTTCGTTAAGATATAACGAAATTTTTCATATATTGTAATTCTCTCGAAGCGAGAATCTTTGGCTTAATTTTACTAAAACTTTTTTAGTTTATTTTCATACAAACTATGTACCATATTTCTTCTTCTTTGAAAAAAAATTTGTATCAATAAATATATTTTTATAACATAAACCCTCGTTTCTTAATTACTCGTACCTTCCAATAACTAACTTTTTTCTCTGCTTATTTCCGTGTTATACATATAAACTTTTAAATAAAGTATAAGAAGTACAATACAATTCATAAAATCCTTGCCATACACCATAGAAATCATACTCTCACTCGAACGAGTGAGTCGTCACACCGGAGACGATGCGCCGCAACAGTGGAACATGTTCGTTCCTGTTTTATCTCCAAAATTCTTCCGAACAAAAGCAAGACTCTCTAGACCCGCAAATTTTTGTATAAGATCTCCTTTCTCATACATTAATAACATTCACTGAAACGCCTACGTCGGAGACGTTGCGCCGCGACAACAAAAAGCGACCGTCATAAATTCGACCGCTATTCATCCTCCGCTGTTCGTACTCTGTCTTCGCGACAAAAGAATGCTGTAGTCCCAATTTCCACTCACCATTTTTCAGACATCCATTTTGTCTAAGGCCCTCTACCACCCGCCCTCTCCAATCAACTTTTGGGTAGGTATGGAGTGAACCAATCAAATCTTGGATAAGTATAGGGCGAACCAATCAGAACACACCATTTAATTACTCTATTACCCTGCCTTCACTCCTCGACCAATCAGAACGCGCCCTTTCTCCAGACTGACCCGTCTAGGCCACGCCCACGGCGCCGGAGGGAGACGTGGAGGGGGTTTGTTTTGACGCCCCCTGGCTGCCCATATACTATTGATGCAAGAAATTGACCATACTATTTCACTGTAACATTATGTTTTATTATGAATTAATATACTGAAGAGGATCCAAAACTGAGAATCGAAACGTTTATATTTATGACATTAATGTAAAAGAACTACCAACAAAATGAATTCGCACATGTATATTATAACTGGTGCTTGGCTCAAATTGGCATTTTACACATTTTTTGATTTAATCTTGAGAACCTAAATTTAATTTTCTATAATAATTTTTTAATTTGTAATTAAGCAGATTGTGGAAGTACAATATGTATGTTGTAACGATGCATATCGTTACCAGACTGTAACTCGCGAATGATAGCTGTTCTGCTGAAGATTCACGGGCCTTACTGAGTGGTGCCGTTCGGTATCATTCCCACTCGTATTGCCGGCCGCCGAAGATTGCCGAGTAAGTCCGGAACAATACGAGCGGGAGCAACAACCCATATATAAACTCGCAAATCGTTGCTCGTTTTGCGATTCCTGCTATTCCGTTCCTAGACGAATCCGACTATCATCGACTCCTAACAATCGTGTCCGTCGTGAGACAAAGTGTTGGAGAATTCTCGATAGCGGTCGACTGGTGTTCCATCCGCTACACCGACGGGATAACTCCAGGACAGAGAAAACTCTGTTCTGCCGAGCATACTCGGCCGCCGACCAGCAGCAGCTCTCGCGTTGCACCGACAAAATTATCTCCAGGGCCAGAGTGCACTCTACCCCGCCAAGCTTTCTCGGCCGCCGGCCAACCGCCATTATTTCCTAGCGCCGCATCGGACATAGCCAAGGGATCGAGCGGGCTCAGTCTCCATCGAGTCTTTCTCGGCCGTTCAGTAGAAGTACCATCACCACATCTGCGGCAATCGACAATAGCACGGGGTAGTCTTTTTCGCCTCTGCCGAGAATTCTCGTCGATTGCCAAACACATTCAACTTCGCGCTTTCGCACTCACACGCAAAGATCCTCCGGAATACCGCGCTCCGTCCGCGTTCAGAATTTGCGTCTGATGTGTACCCGCGTTCGCGTCAACCAATCAGTCACGCGCTGCCGCGCATAGCTGATTGCTGAGTATACGTACCGCATATCAGCACCGCACCGCGTCAGAAGAAGCCGTTTATGGCATCCGGCACACGAGATCGCGTTCGCTAGAAAGCAAATATACTTATTCGCACGCGCACGCGCGCACGCACGCACGCCCGCACGCACGCACGCACGCACGCACACACGCACGCATGCACTCACGTACGCTTGTTGCGGTTGTTTTAATGTTATAGGAACGATAATATGACAATACATTTTGCACTGTATGCTATTATATATTTAATAGCAATACGTGAAAAATTACTGTTATATTACGTAATAGTAATAATACTATGGAGATTCTAATTCACGGATACAGCAACCAGCAAGTGACGCTTGCGTCGCAAGGAACGACGTCAATAGGCGCAGATTCTCCTTTCGAACAATCTAATACTCATCTCATTAAAATTACGTCACTGATTCAACCTCCATGGAGGCGTCTTCCTCGATCTCCTCGGCGAGAGCGAGATCCTTCTCCTCCTCCTCTTCCTCCTCCCCCTTCCTTCCTCTCCCCCTACTCTTTATCGCACTATGACGCAAACATATTATCCAAATATAACAAAGAAATAGTACAACGCTTTTACAATATTTATTTCTTTTTATTAAAAGATACTTTTTTTTTACTTATTGCACATTTTAGTAACTCTTTGTTCAGGATGATTTATGAAACTATAAAACTTCTTACCATACAATCCATATTATAATTTTCTTTGACGCACACTTCTACTTTTATCAATTCGACATGTAAACGATTCGACAGTCCACAGATTATTCACTATTGAAAAAATTCTTTCTACATAACTGTTACGTCTGGGTAATGGAGGAGACAAAGGGGGCGAGTTGAGAAAGAGAAGGGGGGAGGAGGCAGAGGGGGGAGGGAGTGAGAAGCGCGCAAGCTGGAACCTTGGTTTCCAACGGAGACGCCTATTATCATGTGCGAATTTTATTCACTTGAGGCAAGCCTCCATGGCCCTTTCGGGACTCTGTCAGCAGCTCATAATGCCGAGCAAGGGCAGTAACGTCGTTCTCGTTTTTGCGAGGATAGTTATCACCCAGAGTCCTTGAAAGGGACAGGAAAGTGGAAGAGGGAAGACGTAGCGAAAATAATAAACTGCGATCGGTTTTATTTAGCTAGTTTTATTTTAATGTCGCAAGATTCGACGGAGATGATCCTTGGCAGGGGTCTTCCCGTGACCAATCGGAGCCGCGTGAGGGTCCATATCGGAACGACAGAGGCGGAGGGAATCCTTGAATCTGGCGCGGCACGCAAGCAGTAGTTAGAATCGGAAGATCCCTGAGAGGCGCCGGAGCGGACGGATCTGCAGTGGGCTCGGCAGGGGGCTCGAGTTCCAAGATCCCGAAGACGGCCAGGTCGAAATCCTCGTGCGCGTGGAAAGCTTTCACCAATCGGCGAAGTTGGCGCTGCCACCCTCCTTTTCTTGAAACAGCTCATCTACGTCGTACATTGTGAGGACGAGAGAGAAGAGAAAAAAAAAAGAAAATTTTGTCTCTACTAGTTAGCCCAAATGGTCCTACGCGAGGAAGATAAGAGCGGCGAGGTATAAAAAAAGGAAGAGCGCTGAATGCAGCCAAGAGGAGCCAGCAGCGATGAGGGAAGAATACACTCAACGCTCAATATAGTGGTCGCGAAGTGCGCTGTTTAAGGGCCAGAGTGGACTTAGAGCATGTTAGGTCGCTCCGAATCAGAAAGGGGAAAAACGAGTAATGAGCCCCGTAATGAACGCTTTAAAGTCTGGAGAGGGTTAGTACCTTATTTCGCGAGCTATGGTACCGTGATCGCTGTTACAATCACGACGACTTTATAACTATGGAGTCAGCAAGGTTAAATTTAATAATTACACACTGAAGCTATTTGCTAGGACTAGTTTATTGTCAATAAAGAAATAATAACGCAACAGACTCGGCCTTATTTCTGACTTCAAATTTGTTAATCATTATTACATGTAGGCTAGAAACTTTGAGAGCTAATGAGTCTCTACAACGTACTTATAGCTACGATAGACTGAATGTAAGAAATTGAATGCAAGAGACTGAATAAACGATAATTAAATAAAATTCAAAACAAACAGCCTGAGGAGCTAACACTCTATGAGAGTCTTGTAAACACTACACTGTATTGTCAAAAATTATAAATTCTACTTAAATTTCGCTCTAATCCACGGATTCAGTCGCGAGAAAGAATTTACAGCAAAAGAAAAGAAAATAGATAGAACTTTGCAGATGTGTATATACAAGTATCTTGATTAGCAGAGCGCTTACAATTTATTGTATAAGTCCGAATTGCACTTGAGACTTAGCCACGGATCCATTTGAGCGCGAAAAGATACTTGGGTTGTTGCCAAACCTGGCGACGAATAATTCTAAGTTCGTAACGTAAAATAAAACTACCTTGTAAAACGCCTAAATCGATCCGAATTATACGATATATGTTGAAAATGAGCAGCTTTGCCGGCTCGCTTTATATACAGATACAAGGATAGCGGTAAGGGAGTTATGCCGCGATACCGTGATCTTCCTTATGCTGAATTTCGATAGATTTGAATGTAGAATTTTATTGGGTGGTGCATTCCCATGCACGATTTCGTACTTTAGCGCCTACATTTTTGCTCGTGCAGCTCGCACTGCAATTGTTAGTTTTTGCGCATGTGTCTATCTAGTAGCGCGAAGACTGCTCAGTTCTTCTCGAATAATTTTATGTTTTCGTTAATCGTCATGTGTTTATAGTGATTCGGCGACCTTCTTGTGTTTGTCCTGTTTTGTGAACGCCCTTGTAAGTTTTAATTGTGTAGTTTTGTGTTAACAGTTGTCAAAGTAATTGTTTAAAAGAAATGATTTCTCGTCTGTGTTGCCATATAAATGATCAAAATTATTTATATAATCGTATAATAGCTCCGGTGTTCACTATTTTATTATGAGCGCGAAAGAATGTTTATCGTCCATGCTCTCGTGGGCGTCAGCATACCGCTTAAATCGCGTTCGCTATAGTACTGTCGGCGCTTACCGTTACTATGATTACGGCCGGCGTCTTATTTTGAAAAAATTTGATCATCGGACGTTATAGTAAGTATTATTTACTGGTATTACAAGGATAATTTATAATATTTTCGGTAACTCAATAAACAAGTAGCAATCATTATTTAAAAATATTTTTTTCCGTTTTTTATTCTAATCATTAGAATCAATAAAGAGTGTTAGTAAGTTCTTCGTAACATATACTTCTTCATATAATTTATTTCCATTGACAGTTAAATTAAGATGCGCAATATTCAAAATATTTTCATAATTAAAGTTGTTTACCATCTAAATCAAGAGCTCTCATTACTTTGTAAATTGTTGCATTAAAATCGTATCAAGATAATTCAATGCTTTTTTATATACCGATAAAGTTTCATATAAATATTTCTTTATTTGACATGCATTTAAGTATAGAATTTATTGTACTTCCAAAAAATTTATCTTTTATCCTAATTTTTAATTTCATTTTTAGCGATCTCATTATTTTATCTAATTCAATACATGTTAAATGTTTTCTTTTCAATAGCAAGTAATGATTTTGTCATAAAATTCATAAAATAATGAATAAAATATAAATACAATTCTGAAAATGATACAGAATTTATGTTACTCTCTACTTCATCTTCTTGATCGCCTATAAAATCCCAAATTATTTTATGACAATTCTCTTTGTCTAATTTTGTAAAATGTATTTTTATTGCGGGCTAAGAAGGTAACAATTATTCAATTTGAAATAATGATAACCATTTTATACGAGGATATCTGATTACCCTTTCATATTTCATTTCCACAAAGTCAAAGTATGATTTTAATTCTTTTACTTTTTTGGAACTATGACTAAATTCTGTATAAATTTTTGCAACCAAGTTTTTTATTATATATTATATGATAAATTTTTTATTGCATGTCTTGCTGCATTACGCACAATATGACAATTGCCTTTAATCAAATTTTTATTTACTGTTGATTTTAAATTTTTATATACAGAAATTTTTTTTTTTAACAGAAATGTAGTTAACGAAATCTATATGACACTAAATTTTTTACATCTAAACCATTATCTTTAATAATTAACTTTATTTTTTTAATTATGGCTTCAGAACTTTTATCTTCATTTTCTGAGAAATCTAAAACTTTATGTTGAAGTCCTTTTTTTGGATAAAAATAACAAACGACAATTGAAAAAAAATTTTGTTTTTTTTTAGTACTAGCATCTATAGAAATCAAAAAAGATAAATTTTGTATTTCTTGCAATACCATTTCTATAGATTTAGGAAGTAGATCTACATTTTCTGTAATATAATACATTTTATTTTTGTTCTTCCACAATGAATTTGAGAATAAGATTCCTTATAAAGATTATTGTTTAAATATACTCCACATTTAGTACTTAAAAAACTATGATAATTTAATCCGTGATATATCAATGAAAGTTCAATGGCAGTAATTTTTAAATTTATTATCAAATTTGAAGTAGGAATAAAATTCGTTAAAGATTAATTACTTAATATACGTTTACATGACTCATGATATACTTTTGTAGCAAAATGATTTTTTAAAGTCCTTTTTGCATCATATTTTACAGTAAAATGGATAGAACATCATTTACATCTAGCGTTATATGCATCCTCCTTAGTTAGCCATTGTTTATATATTTCTTGTTGAATCCAATTGTCTTGAAATTTTAATAGAGCTGTTATCAATAATATTCTTGAGGCTTCGGGTGCTTTCTATATAAAGATTATGCGTTTCGCGGGTTTCCTCCATGTCCAGATCCATTCTTGGAATGCCAACGTTTTGTGAACCTTGGAGTCCATTTCATCAAAACGAGGAGCAGCCTGATACTGAGTTGTTCCTTCGAGCCATTCCTTTTACATGCCGAGTCGCACCATCACACAGCACAAAAACAGTCTGCAATTAACTCACTTGTACATATATTTCACCATCTCTGATAAAGAACATCTACAGACAGAACTCAACCATTTCACTTAAAATTAGCCTTACAGAAAAACGGACATGACAAAAAAGACATAATCAAAACAATCAATAAACATGCAAACAAGACAATGGTCTCTGACACACAACCAGACGAAAAGATCCTGTCCATTCTCCCATATGTCAAAGAAACAACAGGTCAGATTGATAGGATATTAAACAAACACAATATCCGAATTATCTTTAAACCACCCAAAAAGATAGGTCAAATCTTAAAAAATTCTAAAGAGCAAAGACCTTCATTCAGCTCCGCAGGAGTATACAAAATACCTTGTTCCTGCGGGCAAGTATATATTGGAGAAACCGGGAGTATGGTCAACCTACGGATAAAATAACACCAACGTGATGTCAGGCTAAAACTCGTCACGCAGTTAGCATTATCAGAACACAACATCAAAACAGGACATCAAATACTGTTTGACAAAACGATCACAATAGTCAATATTACATTATACTTTCCAAGAAAGTATAGAAGCCATAGAGATACAAAAACACCCTAACAATCTAAATAGAGATAATGGCTACAACATATAATAAATAAAATATGGAAAATCATTCTCCTGGTTATTGAAGACTAATTTCTCTTACCTCCCCCCCCCCACTCCCAATTCTCTTCTTTCCCTCACCATTCCAACAAGTAGCGTAATATGAAAGGAACGGCCCGAAAGAATAGCTTAGTATCAGGTTGCTTTTTGTTCTGATGAAGTGAACTGCTAGGTTTACGAAACGTTGGCATTCCAAGAATGGATTTAGACCCGGAGGAAACCCGCAAAACGCATAATCTTTATATAGTTGTTATCAATGTTTCTCCGTTTTGCATAAGAGCTCATTTTCATTTTGTCCACTAAAATAAATAACGTTTATAATTTATAAAATTATAATGAAGTATAAAAGAATTAAATATTAAAAAATAAAATATATCAAAAGAAGTAGATTTATATTAATAATATAAAGTTTTCTATAAGAGCGTTTATGTGACTACACAACAATTAAAAAATAAAGACCCTGAACATATGAAATAAAAAAATTTTTCTTACCTCAGAAATTTAAGAAAAATAACAACAATTAATAATGGCTTCGTTTACAATAAAAGACTTATTTTATATCCTATATTTAAGACCTATATTTTATTAGGTTGTTCGGAAAGTAATTTCGTTTTTTTTTATGAAAATGAAAGACGATTTTCCTACTTAGGCATTTCAAATGATCATGAACGGTCGAATTCGATAAATTTAATCTCTCAGCGATCTCACAAGTAGTTATTCGCCGGTTTGCATCAATTAATGCCGTTATTATGTCTTCATCAGCTTCAACTGGTCTTCCAGAACGTGGTGCATCTTCAACATCAAAATTGCTGGATCGAAATTTTGCAAACCAGTTTTGGCACTGGCGTTCTGTCAATACATCTTCTCCATACACATCGGATTTTTTCTTCCTGAACAGCATTTTTACCTTTTCGATAGTAAAAAAGTAAAATATGCCGAAAATGCTGCTTTTCTCTTTCCATATTTGATAGGGCACCAACCAAAAACTACTGCGTAGAATCAATCGAACTTTTTTCACAAGCAAGCCTTGCTATATCAGCTGTCAAAATATATAATGATTATGCGGCTTAAGTGTTAAATTGACTGTGAAAAAATACAATAAGTCCTCTGTTGGGAAAAAACGAAATTACTTTCCGAACAACCTATAGGTCAAATCATCAAAAAACAAGGCCCAACCATAACCGTAGACAAGGTAGGTCATCTACTGTTTACACCAAGAAATCTAAACAATGAAGTCGACGAATTAACAAATCAAATTTTTGGTATATGCACAGTCTAAATGTACAAACTGCGTAACAATTAAATTTACTAACGGCTGCTAACGATTTCCGTAGGCAATGCAGGTAAACGTTGGTAGTTAGTATACTTCGCACACGAACATTGTTACAAATGGCGCAGGCGCGAACAGACTGCGCAGGCTAGATAGTGAAATTAATGAATATCTCACGCGAGCGAAAAACCAGAGATTTTTTCCGTTAGCTGGAGAACTAGAGATTGATCACGAAAATCTGGAATCTTTGGCTGAAAACTGGAGACCTAGCAACCTGACTATGCCATATACTTACCATATTTCTGTCGATATGTTGTCGTTTTCTTCTACTTCCCTTTTTTTACTCGCACATAAAAACGTTAAACATGTCGCAACATGTACAGACGATGACATCGTTAATATACAATAATTTGATACAACAAAAATGCAATGTTAGTAATTTCGCAAGCGTTAATGTACGACAACTTTATTAGATTTAGTGTAATATAAGAGATCTTTTTCGAGGACATTCTACATGTCACGACATCTCCGGGTGATGACATCATCAATGTAATTTTGATACAATTGCGACGTTGCCGAGTAGTGCACATAATGAAATAAAATGAAAGGATCGAGATACATTGCGACGTTACCAAATAGTGCGTATGATATAAAAATAAAAAGCGCATCGCATCATTAAATCAATCAGACAATACAAGTGACTACATGGATGCGTGATTGGTAGAGCATGCTGCTCAGCTGAAGAAAAGAAGAGTACACTGCATGGGAACACTGTTACGACCAATATATGAAATATCTAGAGGAGCCGTATCAAACGAAATTATCAATCGATAATAGACAATCACTGATCGCACGTATCACGCGGCTTGAAAGTTTACAGGAATCGATTCATGCATGTGAATGCCGGATACACCGCAGGACTCCGTTGATGCAAGATCGAAACGACATTCGAAAATCGTATTCTGATGTATTCTGGACGCGGTAACTCAATAGGATATATAGACGGAATCTAATTAACATTATGTTTAGTATACGTATATGCGATATGTGTGTGTGTGAGGGAGTCAGGGAGGGGAAAGTATACTCAGACGCTGGGTCAGAGAGAGGGGAAGCATGTCATCGGGGACAGTGTTAGAGGGAAGAGGATGGTTGATCTTTCTCTCTCTTCCACTCGTTGCACTCACTCTCTCTCTCCAACTCCCACGTTCTCTTTTCTTTTTTCGCATACGATTTTATTAAATAGCTATAATTTTTGTTTTTTACGATTTTTTATAATATAATTCGACAATAATTTTAATTTAGCAATTGATATGTTTATTAATACAAATTAGTAATATTTAGTAATACAAAAAGCCTTTCTAATTGTCGAATCATTATTAAAACTGTTACGGAGTAATTATCGAACACTTATTAAACTATGTACATACTACTGAACAACTATCATTACTGATAGATACTTAATTTTAAGGATAAGGAAAAAAAATTAAAATGCATTTAAAAAATCTCATACCTTAGTTTTTAAACTTGATATATTTTTTTCTAGCGTTGCGCCCACCATTTGTATATTTTAAATCCATTTTGTATCTCACAATTCTTAATATGTTTTACACATCGCATAGTATTAGTAACATTTAGATTACGTAAAGAATCTATATCTTTGTAATCAGCATCCAAGGTCTTAATGGTCAAGTTGTTGTTATCGAGTATATCAGCCATTTGTGTTCTTCACATCTTTTAATGTATACAAGAGCTTTCTTGTCACTCTCTTCCGCATAAATTACAGCCATTGTAATCAGACGTTTCGCCATGTACAGGATCATCTCGTCTTCCCATTGCAATCCATAGTGATAAGTATTCAGCCAGGAAGCGTAATACTTTTCTGACTTTGTCAAGAAATTCCATGGCATGGGACACGTAAAAATGTAATGTAAAGTGACAAAGAATGGTTTCTTTTTTCAACATCGCCACTTCCTTCACAACAAATTTTTTTCCAACGATAAATCTTTGCAGATCCACAAACGAAAAGATTAGTATAGTTATGGTGAACGACTTTTCGAGACTGTGCCCGATTACAAAGAATCTTGATTTTATCTCTTGTATTGAAAAGAGGGGGAGGATATTTTTTTCTTTCAGCAATGATGATTTACGTTATCTTGCGTACTACGTTAGACATTGAGCTATATTTGATCACGCGGTTATGTACAATGAGACAATAGGCTATAGTATTCGCGGGTACATTCTCCTTGAATTCAAATTTTAATCACACATCCACGATACCGCTCTTGATGGATTCGTTTCGTTGCGAGCAGTCAATGATAACGTGAGTATAATCGTGAAGAAAGTTTTTATGTTCAATAATGTTTTACGATTTTCCCAGGGAATTTGGTAATAAGATGTACAAAAACGTACATATCATATAAAATAGCAGTTTTGTATTTGTCAAAATCTAGATTCAGATCATCGTACAAATAAAATTCAGAGTTTAGATAGTTTTACGTTGGTTAACTTACAATGATCGAAGTAAGTTTTAGTTGCTTTCATGACGTTTTTTTAGCAGTTTGCAGAGCAAACAGAACATACCTATGTTTTTCCAGCTGAGTTGCAGTCTTGATAGCCTACGAATGGTTTGTCGTGTTTTGCAATAAAGGATACTCATACGAATTCCATGAAGAAAAATTCATACTTAAATATCGTCCGCTTTCAAAGGTACGCAGCATGAATAGTTTATTGACTCCGTTCAACATAACGTGAGATATTTGCCATTTATATTTTGAATAATTCAAGCGTCGGTTCAGTCGCTGGATCTCCCACAATGCAATTGTTGTTACGCGCTCGTATCAAAATTAATTCGTGACGAGCGTTAATTACTACACGTTTGTAATCCTCGCAAAAGCCCAACAACATGCTAAGCAGCACGCAAAAGTTAAAATATCCATCATTAAACTTTTCACATTAGACTCAGACAGAATAAGTCCAGCATTATGCATAATCAATGTATTGTCATTTGAAAACGATGCATAGCTCTTAAGAGTACTGGTTATTCCAACATTTCTATTACGTCAATTTCAGCACCATTGAGTTCATATCGAATTTCGTCAAACATGAATGCCAGCAATTACTAATAATTGATCTTTTTCCTTTGACGTCAATCTACCTTCGACCTAGAGAATACTTTTACACGGTAGCGTGTAAAAATCCTGTTGTTTTATGGGTATCCATATCTCGTTTCTATGTCCAAACGTGATGTTGACGTACGGATTGTACGTGTGAAACTCGAACTTGACGAAACGATCGTCAAAGATCACTTTCAATATTCAAGATATCAACCATCTCAGATATTTCATATAATAGAACCCAATGATTGTAAAAATTTAACGTTTGACATAGTAAGCTTCCGTCTACTGAACAATCGAATATTTTTCGTTGTCCCTTTAGTAAAAGTTATGTCTCTAGTCTGTTTTGCCTGCTCGTTCAGAACAAGCATCTCACGTTATCGTTGTCGTACCATTTTATTGCTTCGTACATGCAATCTAACGGTGATTTCTTCTTCACAAAAATCGTGTAATCATCCGACTCGATCCACAACGCAAACCGTCAGATCTGTAACGCTCCATAAAATGATCGGAAAGTAAATGATTTATGTTGATTTTTCCTATATCCTGATGACGCTTGGTAAAAATTCATGTATCATGTGCACGGACTTATTGTTGCTATATGCCCGTGGTCATACATTGCATTCAATACAAATGATATTTACTATGATGATATTTATCGATACGTCTGATCCGTGTTATTGTTGCGGCTGTAGCACGCAATTCGAAGAAAATTCCAACAGCGATCCAATATTGTGAGGTTTGATGAAATTTACTCGATAAGCGCATTTGATCTCACTCTTCATCGTATTGTTGGTGATGAATAGTCAATGGGTATTGTTCATCTTCTTTCTCGCGAAGCATTTTCTTTCTCGCAACATCATTAGGATAAAATTGTAGAATTGCACGTTTTAGATACTTGTTTATGTCACGTATTTCGTACGATCCTTCGGGAATGACAATTTCTTTGTCATCTTCGTCAAAGTAAATCTTATTATTCAATGAATTTACATTAGATATTGTATGGTTTTAAGTCCGTCAGATCGAGCTCGTAATCGCCATCGCTTAAATCTACGACCGGAAAGTAGTAGGCCGCGAGGACGCTACTCTTATCGTAGTGTAAATATCACTGACACGTTTAAATAAATACTGAGTTAAAAGAGTGCAACGTTAATTCTTAAATTGATCGGCAACTGTAAAAACTGTAGACACAGTTGTCCACAGTTACTTTGATTGTAACGTTAATAAGGCATGTGATTATATTCGATTTGCGTTACGTGCAAATATCGCACCAATTCCTTCGGTGGTCGAAGATTGCCGAAACTATCAAAGTAAACAGCACGATCTCGCCGCTTCGCGTACGCCACTCAATAAGTACCTGATCCATCAGCATTATTCAAATTTACGATACCACTCTCGTTTCAATACACTCCCCCTATTGGTAAGAAAGTACGTGTAAAAATACCTCTAAAATATGGAGTACGTATATGTTTTGTAGTTATTGCAGTTGTACGTTGGTAGTTACACTCTTCGGCATTTTTGGCAACTTAATATTTGTTTTTAATCTTTTTTATTTTTTTGTTGTGACCCCTCGTCCACGCTTGTATGGAGTGGGATAAACTCCGTGACCTTCTCTGACGCGGTTATGACGTTATAGTTCTTCCAACTGACGTTGCGCTTTATTATCGTTTATAGCTTTTGCGACTCCTGTCGCGCCACTGACCAATGAGTCGACGACGCCCAACAGCGGTAGAATAGGTAAGATACCATCGCGTTTTGCCACTGGTAATATTCGTTTTTTCGATGGCTTTTTCTTCTTCTTCGTTTTTAACCCCATATAAATTTTTGTTTTGGCTTTCATAACCGCCCAAACAGCTGCAGCAGCAATTTCCTCTCCAAGAGCCGAATTTTTTGCGGTAATCAGTTTCCGCGCCTCAGCGAGTATTTTGTCAGCTACATGTCGTTTCATAAGATCTTTGCTCCGCGAATAAGCTATATTGTGTCTGCGACACGCCGCGTCCAACGAATTAATGCCTCGATCGCCTCTAGCCAATCGCTTTTCTAAATGCGTACCTGGACCACAAAATTTATATCCGGGGATATGCAACTCGATCGGAATATGCGTTTATAACGTAATTTAAAAAGCCGCAGCCTTTTGTTGTTATTGTTGAAATTTGCTACAATTTCTTATAAACAGCACTGGACCATCAATATGCGATCGATGGCGGGGCAAATTATAATGTTTCAAGCATCGACGATGTTGCTAAACCTCTGAATCAGCGTTTATATGCCCCGTTATATAATCTATCTCACAATTCATCTATGTAATTCTAAAACTCTCGAAGCAAAATAATTCTTGATATATATTCCAACTCTTTGGCGGTTAAACTATGTACATTACAGTTGTTCGGGATGATAAGAAGCATTTTGAATACTGAGCCGTTTCGCTTTGTGCGCTATTATAAATACATCCATTCTCGATGTCGTTTTTCAATATTATCAGTGTCGTGAAGGGAGAAGATACGAAGTTCGTGCGACAATAGCAGACGATAAAAGTGATATCGACAATAAAGTACAGACTAAAAAATAACGCAAGCATGGAAATATGCTGCCGATTTTTATACGCGGAATCATCTGCGGTCCATCAAACTGCGGCAAAAAAACAAACGTGTTGATAAGTTTGCTGGAAAGTCCACATGGCATATGGTTTTGAGACGTGTACTCGTTGCAATAGCCAAAATACCGATACTTAGAGAATTTATTAACACCGATTAAAGAAATTATATTACATTCTTCAATAATAACGATGTAGTACCATCGAACAAGGCGTTTCCAAATTCCATTTTTGTCTTCGATGACGCGGCATGCGACAAGCAAGATGCGATCAGAGAGTACTTTGCGATGGGTCAACACGCGGACGTCGATTGCTTCTATCTGTGTCAGACATATGCAAAAATACTGAAGCATCTTATACGCGATAAATCTGTTGATCCTGTTCAAACAGGACGGTATCAATCTGAAACATGTATACAATGATCATGTGAACACCGACATGTCTTATGAGAATTTCTGCGAACTATGTCGTTGCTGTTGGCAACAAAAGTATATAGATTCGTAGTGACAAACAAAAACAGTGCGCTTACGAATACAGAAAAGAATTTAATGGGTATGCGATACATTAACGTAGTTAGTTGTTGTCAATACTTCAACTGCACAATTTTCCTTTCGAGTGCAACATAGACATAACAGCAAAGAGGATCGCCAGATGATAACGAAACAAATTGAAAAACGAGTGAACTTACTTCATAAAAAGTATTGTGCTTTAAAAACCGGCAAAATAGAGGAAGATATATAGCATTAGAGAAACAAGCCTATTGTCGAATCTTTAAAACAGATTGTCGAGAACATCGCTAATGATGAATTTCAACCAATTAAGAAAGAAGTCAACGTTGCAAAGGGTAAAAATATTACAAAAAGAAAACCTGAAGATAATGAAGATGTTCATGATGTAGATGATAATGACAGTGATGGCCTGTGGATGAATAATTCATGCCTTAAATTAACACCGTCGTCTAAAAAACATCGTACAAAAGAATTGAATGTTACGTCGAAGGTAGATAGGCTAGGTGAGTTCTAATTCAGGTCTTTTGAGGGGAGCGTGGGGCGCGGGGTGCGGGGGATACTCGTTGGCGCGGGGAGGGGGGAACAGACTATAGAATTTGTGACGTGACCTTTTCCGTCCGTCACAAGGGTCGCACGACCCAACCGAATAGTGCTGTCTGGCGTCCTGAGTCCCACATTTTAGGGGGCGGACGCATCTGCGTTTCTTCGTAATATTATTTGCGTGTCTCACGCGTTTCGCGTTACCGTTTTCGTTTCTTTTTTTATTTTTTTTTTGTTGCTTTTCTGTACCGAGAGTTATAGAAACTGGCGACTCCCACGATCTTGGCAGACTGACGTCGTCTCACCGTGAAGAGAGAAGAAGGAAGACGGCCGAGATTGGAAGTCGAGTAACGACCGCTGCTGACGGATTTGCCGGGACGCACGATACCTTGTCCCCCGGGTAGCACGCAGGTGATATCATTTATTATTTCGCCCTTTTTGTTGTCGCAAGACACCTTTTATCGCATCATCTTTCAGTCACAAGGCGGACCGAGGAGTGAAATGGCAGAATGGGGATGGCCACTCTACGCCCCAAGGACTGCGAGAGCCCTGAGAAGACGCCTCGGGGCCCCAAGGCGGCCCGAGAAAATCCTGCGGCCCTTCAAAATTCCGCGCGTCAGGACATGCGACACGGGCATGACGCGGTTCCCGCGATTAGCGGAGCACCACGCGCCAATAAGACGCGATAAGGTCCCCTCGCGGGGATAACGAGCCCTGCGTGCCCCCGGGAGGATCAGCGTCCGGCACTTGTGCTGTGGCCCGTCGAGAGAAAGCACGCGGGAAAGACCCAGAACGACAGCTGAGCGAGCGATCCGTGAGACAATCCGGACGAGGACACTGCAGGAGGTTATAGTGAGACGAAAGTGATCATTTTGTAAAGTCGCCAGTTTCCGAATCCGGGAGGCGCAATCTGAACGAAACATTGTTTTCAGGCATAACGTAGTGAGAGCACGTGGCATTGTCGTGTCGTAGATTACGAGCAAACGAGTCGCCTACCTGAACGGTCATTCACAGTCGGGGAAGTTTATTGCATCCGCCAAGGCCATAGCCTCGTCATTTAATGTAAGCGTGTCACGTGTCATGTTTTCGTGACGTGCCGTGTTGATGTTCCGTACGATCGTATTGCCGTGTGTCTTGTCGTCGGAATCTTGCAGCGTACGATTTGCATGTTTGAGAGTATCGATGCTTTGTGTCATGATAATTGCGATAATTGATAGTAGTAATTACTAGCGACTATTCTGCCGCATCGAGATTGCGTAGCATCAAGTTTTTACGTCTCTTCTGTCCTTCTCTGACCTTCGGTCGAGCGTGGCGAAGCCCCGCGAGCGCGCATGAGGTTACGCCGCGTTTTTAAGTTACAGTTCTTATTAAATTCTATCGCCGGGTGAAGCGGCGAATTATTGTTCGCATAATTCGCGAAAGTATCCTTGCGTGGTGTGAGCTCGTGCCACAGAATTCTAACGAAAGTGGTACCGCGTAAAGCATTTCAAGGCCGGTGCGAAACAGCTATTGTGGTTGGTTAGATCTTATCGTCACAATTTTGTCGGCAGATGAAAGGCAGATTTTGTCGGTAAATGAAAGTCGAAGACTTGTTCAATACACTTGTTATTTTTGTTATTATTAATTCTTGTGTGCTTTATTGTCGTTACTACTCCTTCAAACGATCCTCTATCCTCGACCACGAACCGCCCCCTCTGCCATTTCCGAGGCTGTGCTACCGGTTGAGAGCCCATCGACGTTCACAGCCCGTTAGAATATTGCATACAGAAATATCACGTAATTTCGAAGAAGAGTGGCACGCTCATTCGTACCTGGCGCCCAACTATTGTTTCGCGATTTTGTGTTGCCCTTAAGAGTGGCCGCGTGAAGACGCCTTTCTGTCGCGTTTCGTTTAATGTCACCCGTAATCCGATTGCATAAGGAAATCTGCTGTGAACGCGACGAACTTGCACCATGCTCGTGAGTGCGGTTGCAAACTATAGAATTCTAGATGTCACAAATAATGTAGGTAATAAGGGCTCGCATGTTAGGGAAAGAGAGCACGACGATGTCGAAGCGTGTAATATAATATGAGTGAAGAAAGGACGAAAGAAATGAATCAATAGAGTAAAAGTTCTTTTTTTTATGGCCCAGTTTTTTCAACATTTTTACTAGTGCAAGGTATAGGATGGGGAGTAAAAGAAAATACATATGTAGACAAATGCGAATGAAAAATTTTTTTATTCACATCTTATTACACTGATTTTTTTTCATATTTTATTACATTTTTTTTTCGCGATCGACAGCGTTTAAATGCGATCAACGGCTTCAACATTGCTAACAGCGTTTTCTGGAAAAAAAGAACGAAAAAATTTTTTTAATTACTATTCGCTTTTTCAGCAGAGAATAAAATGCATTAGCACTAATCACTCTAAATGCGATACCTTATGGCTTATATTTCGATGGCACTGATGACATTGATGATAAGGAACATGTTGGCGATTTTGATGCTTTTTCACCTGGACATTCCCAATATCTCGCTTTTTCTCTCGATGGTGGTAGACTTGGCGGATCTGGTGACAAGGAACAATACCCCTTGAGCTTGATCGATTTTTGACGTATATATTCTTTTACTCAATCCATATCTTATCGCTTGTAATCGAAATTTACGACTGAATGAAAAAAAATTATATACATTGTTTATATATTGTACACTATCAGATCGGTGACACATCGCGACGCGTTAAGAGAAGCGCCGATGTTCGGCTGCTAAACAAAAAACATAACTCTTCTGCAGTAAATGTGGAAGGCAGAATGTGCAGATATCCGCACAAAAGCGAGTACTCCAAGTCGAACACACCCCTTTTTTTATTCTCGATTTCTCTTTTATTACTGGAACATGCGTTCTCTCGTTATGATATTCTAGATATCGCGGTGCTGCAACGTGTGTGAACGAATCACGTGCAAGTGCTCCGTGGAAGAGTGTGACGTGACCTAAAAAAAAAAGACATGGAAAATCATGAGCGAGTGGAACGCGAACTGTTGGAGCAGTGCGGCCAGGTCTCTACTCTGGTAGAATGTTTCGCGTGGCTGCAACGATGTGACGAGTGCATCGAGTGGCTGGAAGAACTTTGTGCCAAGCGTCCGCGCCTCGCCGTTGTACACAGGCAATCCGTGGTGAGGATTGCGCGACTCGTGGATGCAAAGAAACAATTAGAGCGATGTTTCGCGCACGTTCGTCGCGGGTACGCGAGTCGCGACGAAAGATCTCTCGTCTGGCGAGAGATCGGCGCCGCGTTTGAAAGCTGTATACGTAAGCTGCTGGAAAAGTTTCTGCAAATATATGAAATGAAATATGAAAATATATAAATATATAATTATATATAAATGAAATATGAAAAAAACCATGTAAAATTCGGTAAATGGGTTTATTATTTTTCGAAGTATTCACCTTTAAGATCGATACATTTTTGCATACGCTCGAACCAATTTTCGAAGCATTTTTTCCACTCTAAGGC